>NC_044323.1:144233676-144536706 GCF_007399415.2 Gopherus evgoodei
GATTTAGGGGAGGTTAATAATAAATGTGCACTGTATGTAAAAACTCATTGCAAGATTAATTTGAAGTGCTGCAGTTCTCTTCTCCTGAATTTGGTTTTAGTATTCTGCATACTGCAGTGAATATTGATCTGAAATTTAGAGCCTAGCCAGAAGTCTTTTCCATGTCTGATAATATTTCTCTAGGACAATGAGGTGAGATGATTAAAAGGAATCATGGTGGCTAAGGAGAGCATGAAATGCAAGGCAATAAAGTCTGTACTGCCAATTTGTTTGCAGGCCATGCCCTTAAGTCAATTGGAGTATGTGTGAAATAAAGCCATTAAACATCATTTCTATTCAGCAGAGAAAAGCAGTGGAGATGTAATGAGTGTCTTCAAGCTTTGCCTTTATCACTAAAGAGGCTGTACTAAGTAACATTGTAACTTATAGTCTATAGTTCTCGGAATCCAAATTAATTTAGATAAAGAACTTTCCCTCTCTCTCATTCTGCGTGCCTACATACTAATTGCCTCTTCCCTGAAACTCTCCAATAGGCATCTGATTTCAAATTGCTGTTTTCTTTAATAGGTCCACACCCTTCCTTTGTTCTTGACCTTTCAGCAAGCCACTGTGGGTATGTCTGCACAGCAATTAAACCCCTTGCCACTAGCCCAGGTCCATTGATTTGGGCTCACAGGGCTCAGGTTGCTGGGCTTTAAAATTGCAGCATAGGTGTTCAGGCTCAAGCTGTGAGTGTGAAGGATCCCGGAGCCCGAACGTTTTATACCCCTAGTGCCAAACCAACTCTAGGAGCCCAAGTAAGGTGACCTGGGCCAGTTGTGGGTTTTAATTGCAGTGTAGACACTTCCTGTGCTTCTCTTCCTGTTCTACCAGACAATCAGCTCCTTTGCATTACTTTGAGCTTGATGTGGAGCTTAGCAGCTTTCACAGCTCTTCTGTTTAGGCTTTGCTCAATACTGAATTTAAACACTGGGGCTGATCCTGCAGTCCTAACTCAGGAAATAAAATCATCATAAAAGTCAGCATAAGGTTTTCTTGTATTTGTTTTCTCCCTGAATGATGCAGGGAAAGACCTATAAACTGCTGCTGGTTGCAGTGCAGAATATGGTGAATTCTTGTTCACAAGATGTCTGATAACTGACGTCTTCAGCATGCAGCACGCACAGGGACCAGATCTGTATGCAATACAACATTTTTGTTTTACATGGTGTTGTGTGAACATTTGCTTCAGTTTCAGTTCACCTGGATTTGAAATTACTAATTTTGAGTTTGAAGAAACCCAAAAACTAAACGTGAAATTCAATGGATAATGCCAGGTTTCACATCAATACAAGATGATGAACTGCATGTTGTTTTGACAGGAACCCATAAATCAGCCCAGGATTGCTCAAATAGTTTTTCAAACCTCAGTTGAACCTGGGCTGATATTTGACTTTGTAATAAAATGTGAAACAGGGTGAATTTGTGCTTTGGAATTTTGTAGGAAGCATTTTGCAGAGCTGCAGACAAGACTAATTACTCAGTCTTAAATTCTAAAAAATCAAACAAAGTTTCTTCAATTTTTAGTGTTGCACAAATTCTGAAATGAGAGCACTGACCTATTATCTCATTTTCCCCTTGGAAATTTGATTTGACTTTAGAGTGAGGAACCCTAAACCTGTTTAGAATTAGTGTAGCAAAAAGATGCTATGCAAGCTTTTGCACTGCATAATGCTGCATAATCAAGGCCATTTCAGTGCTGGCTAGAGCTGAGTGAATAACTGCTTTCCAGTTCAGTGGCTGAACCAAATAAAAATATCAAAATTCAACTTTTTTTTAAAAAAATCCTTTTTCTTCAGCTGAGACTATTCACTGAATTTGACCTCCATTTTGCAAATGGCTTCAGGTGACCCAAAACTGTTTTTTTTTTTTCTGCAAATAAACCATCTGTCCAAAAAATGTCACCCAGCCCTAGTTCTGGACCCCTCTAAAATGCTGCCATGTCAATTATGCATTCTAGTTTTATTCTGGTAGACAACTATCAAAGCTCTGTATGGACTTGGATTAAGATGAGACTACGCTTATTTCCAATTCTGAGGTAAAGGTGAATATGAATTAATTTCCTTTTATATGTATTTATATTTTATTCAATTAAGGGGAGAACAGAAAAAAGACAAAAGAACAAAAGGGTAAAGGAATCAGAATGAAGGGAAAGAATTAAAAAGCAAGGGTCAGAGAAGGGAAATGAGAGGAACATCTCAGTTTTTATCTGCTAGAAATTAATCAAATGTTTTGAAAAAGTTAGAAAAATTTGAAAATATTTTATCTGAGTTCCCTTTTCTCTGAAATGTTGTTCGCTCTTTAGCTGCCAAATTGGCCAAACTGCTGTACCAAATTTCTATCCTTGGAGGCAGATCATTCTTCCTGCCAAGCAATAGATTTCATTTGGTTATAGGCACTGTTGTAGAAAATGAAAATTTTCTGTGAGCTGGAGATTTTCCAAGATGGCAAATGATATCCCAAAACAGAGTTCTGAGACGTATTTTTTTTAAAATAGATATCCATTATCATATGAATCCTCCTACGTACTTCTAGCTAAAAGCACTGTATCGAGGGTCAAGTCTTAAAACTTGTGAGCTAGAAGATCCACATCTCCAGCAGCAGTCCGTTTTGGCAAGGACCATGTACTGTAATCAATATGGAGAGCAATGAGAACAAAATATATAATTTTCTGCTGATTCAACTTTAATTATAGCACCATAGCACAGTTTATAATGTCTTTCAGGGCACTTCCTTACTAGACAAGGTTCAAAGATATAAACAAATCTTTGTTCCAGGTCTGGCACAGAAATCTTAATTAGGAAGGGTCTTCTGGGCCAGGAAGTTGTAACAGGCTACAGCTAGCCAAGTGAACCTGTAGCTTTCTCTCCTCAACAATTCTGGAGTCTCTCAAGCACACAACACTTCAGGATCAAATTGATGAAGGGAAAGGACAGTGCCTAAAAGATACTAAAGACTGAATCACCTATCTGTTTGTTACAATCTTTGAACATTCAGCCACCTCATTATGTGAGTCCATCCACTGCTGAACACAAACCTTACCTTGAAGTAGTTTTTATACCTCAGAACACTATCGTGCCATCAAGAAGTGGAGAAGAAAGGAAGGACATATGGAGCTTTCAGAATGAACATGACAGCAGTAGAGGGGAGAGTAAATACTGCTTTCACCTCATAGCTAAATCACATTTAAAAAAAAAAACCCAAACCATCTTTTTAAATAAAGACATCTTAATCTGAGCAGTCACAAAACACATTTTGTTTGTCTTGACTTCAAATTCAATGCACAGTACTGTACAGGCCTAAAAATATAGTTGTGAGCACTCTGACACATCTGGAACACCAATTCCAGTTGGACTCATTGCATGAAGATATATTTCACATGAGTAAGGGTTGCACAATCAGGGCTGAAACGTGCTGAAGCTGCTTTAAAGTGGATAAAAAGTTAACATCCCTGCTCTTCCAGCTTACCAAGTCAAAATCAAAACAAAATAAGTGACAGACTACAGTAGGTTATGGTGGGGATAAGACATTAAAGCTGGTTGATATATATAATTCTTATAAATGGAACAGTCCTTTCAGAAATGAAAAAAATGACAATGTTATCAAGATTAGAGCTGGTTGGAAATAATCTGATGAAAGAGTTCCTAGGGAAAATGCTAGGTCACTGAACCTGTCTTGTGAAATAATTTGTGATTGAACTATTCTCCAGTCATGGACAGGGTTCCACAAGAATCCTCCCATGCAGATTGCTCAGGGACAGAGGACCCCAAAGCCTCCAGGGTCTATGGCTCTGGGGAAGCCCCTTCAGACAGACTACCCTGGGGCTTCCAAGGTCTAGAGCTCTGAGGCAGCCCCACCAACCCATGGCTTCAAAGGTTTACAGGCTCCCTGCCACAGAGCTAACTGAGGATTTTGCTGATTGAGCCCTGAGAGTTCTATTAAGGGGTTCAGCATCTCAGCAGGGAACTGGAAGCTCTGAGAACTCTGATTTGAATTGGGGCTCTCAAGGCTTCCAGTCTTCCTGCTATGAAGCTGGGAGCCTGGAGGTTCTGAGACAGTCTACCAGCATCCGGAGGAGGCTTGCCATGTGGGCTGCCCCATGTAAACTTTTGTTTTATGTATCCCCATTTAGTAGCTTACAGATAAAGAATCCAGCACAGTTATAGATAATTTATTGAAGGACTGTGAATGACACAGTGAGTGATACAATTAAAGACTTCATTTAAAATAAGAGTTAGTTGAAGAAAACAATCATTACAATATAAATATGCACTGCCTTGATACACACATTCTAAGATGAAATGATGCATCTAGGGGTGATCAGTCCCCGAATGGGAAGAATGGGTATAATTGTTTCTCTAATCATACCTGGATGATAGATGGGGGGTGCCTAATCTAAAATTAGTGTGCTACCCTTTTTTATAATCTAACAACATCCCATCCTTAATTGGCATTAAGCCTGCCTTTTACCATATCTATATTTATGCTACCATAACTAAAATACCTTCTACTCACTCACTGACTATTTAATATTAGACATCATCTTTAATTAATACCTGTGTGAATGCCATACCTATAACTATCAATATAGATAGCATTAACATTTAACATTTTACCTAAAATACTTGTAAAAACTAATTAGGATGAAATCGTATTTACAACAAGACCTAGGTTATGCCTTAATTTATTTTTAACTTGCCTTTGAATTTTCTCACTTCAGGTTATTCATATTTTACTAGACCTCGCTTGACTACAGTGCCGCCCAGAGGATTCAGGAGGCCTGGGGTCTTCAGCGGTGGGGTGCCCCCACTTCAGCGGTAATTCGGCAGCGAGAGGTTCTTCCGCTCTGGGACCCACTGCCGAAGTGCCCCGAAGAATCGCAGTGGGGGGCCCCCGCCGCTGAATTGCCACTGAAGACCCAGCACTTCGGCGGCGGGTCCCGGGGTGGGAAACCCCCGGTGGGAAACCCCCCCTGCCATGGGTCTTCGGAGCACTTCAGCACCGGGTCCCAGAGCAAAAGGACCTCCTGCTGCCGAATTACCGCAGAAGACCCGGAGCGGAAGAAGCTCCAGGGGCCCGGGCCCCGTGAGAGTTTTCCGGGGCCTCCAGAGTGAGTGAAGGACCCTGCTCCGGGGGCCCGAAAAACTCTCGTGGGGGCCCCTGTGGGGCCCAGGGTCTGGGGCAAATTGCCCCACTTGCCCTCCCCTCTGGGTGGCCCTGCTTGACTATTGTCAAGCCTATTTTTAGGAAATAGATTTTTGGGCCTACTTACATTTCAGCACATTTCTATATAACATACACAAGCATCATCTCTGTAGGCTAGACCTGGTCTTCAAGATTCCTGGGTCAGCTAACTCAAAAGGGTTTTGATTCACCAAATGTTTTTTGAACCTAAGATGTTTCTGTAAACTGTTTTAGGTTTAATGGATTGCTATTTTCTGATTAAACTTGTTTTGTTGAAAAGTTTATGACTAGCTCTAATCACAATATTCCACACCTTTTATGGTCTCTTATTTTATTTGTGATTTTATGGCTGACTTTCTGAGTCATTAGGGAAATTTACATACAAGGATTTTTTGTGGTTTTGTTTGATTTGCTTTTTTTTTTTAAATAGAGCCTCAATTTTGCAAAGTATTAGGTGTTCTTTGAGATTCATACTAAAAAAAAATAAATATTTCACAAATCCAATTCACCTAATCTTGTAGTATTCAGTGTGTATGTGTTGCTATTAGTGGAATAAATTATTTCATGACACTGGTATTTGTTTTTCTATGCTTGTGAAATTAATGCTTCTAAAAAGATACAGACACCATTAAAGTGGTCACTTTTTTAATGTTTTTTTTTTTTTTTTTAAATAAGAGCAGACTAATGGCCCAATTCTGATCTGATATTCACTAGAGTAAGTGAAGTCACAATCATGGTGTTAGGCTGTTAGGTATTTTCAGGCTACCATTTCAACAAACAGTACATGTGGCAATTGATTATATCCATTATAATATGAAATTATATAATTTCCCATGCCATGTATTTCATGGTGTAATGGCCACATTTGTAGCAAACATATGTTTTTACTGTTAATGTTAATTTCAGTGGGGGATGTGGGATAGCCAGAAATCATATTGCCATGTGTATGTAAAATTGAATTATATTCTTTTCAGTACAATTAGAGTTCTATTCTCCTCTCAGTGCACATATATACATCCAATTAATGTCAATGGGAGTTATGTGTATGCATCCAGGGAGACTATAGCCATATAATGTTGGCATGATTAGGATTTGTTGTTGTTGAAACAGAGCTAATGTCTTCCTTGTTAAAATTACTGTCTGTAAAAAAATTACTCATCTTGGCATTGCAAACTATTTTTATTCATTATCTAAAAAGAAGACTCACATAAACAGGTAAGGAAGCTGTTTGAAGACTTTTGTCATAAGATACTGCTGCCAATTGTCATAACCAGGGTGTGGGTGGTCAGGCCCAGTTGTCAGGGCAGGAGTCAGGAACCAGAAGGCAGGAACTGAGCAGGGCAAGTACCAGGATGGGAACACGGCAGGCACAGAAACAATCGCACTACAGACATAAGCGGTGAGCAGCCAGAAACCTGCTAGTGCTGAGCTGAAAAGCGGGCCTGCTAGGTCCCTTCAGCCAATCAGGCAGTTCTTCTGTAAACCTGATGAGTACATTAATCTGCCTGGAGGCTAGGCTGGCTACTCCTCCAACTCTGCTGAAGGTGCTCAATCCTGACGGTAACATTTTCTCCCTTTCTGACAATGAAGTAAGTTCTTAAGTATGTATTTCTGTAGTAAAATGTGATTACTCCATTCCACTAATCATCCCCCAATCCCTTTGGCAGCCTTAGAGGATATTTTGACATAAGATATCAGAACACGCAGTCTTCAGTGTTACTCTCTGTGATCCACTGCACAGTTGAGTAATTGCCTCTTGTTTCAGCTATGGATAGTTTAAACTTTCCTTTTGCCTCCTTTTAAATAAGATTTTAAAGAGGAAAAAGACAAAGATATTTTACAAATAAGACATAGGTTTGATAATACCTGACCATCTATAAATAGAATCCCCTGCTGTTTCCCAAAGGAGCTAAGTAAAAAGGAAAAAAAAAATTAACCAGTTGTGAGATTACCAGGGTACAATCTGGACCAAAGAACAGCTATTTCCCCTCATTTCTTCAACTTGGAGTGCCTTTTACATTGCTTCACTGTGAGAGTTACTGCTCCTGATCTGCTCACACACAACCTCCAACATGTAAATTACTCCCAATTACATTATATGAGTGCTATACCCAGCCACTCAAGAATTACACTTTAGAGCACCACCAGCAAACTCCCAGTCCTAGGGTTTCCCAGACATGTGTGTCTTCTATGGCTCAGTTCTCTCCTGGACAATACAAATGCATATAAAGTCTGCCATTTTGTTATTTGAAAATGATATGCACAAATGCTGTTATCCCAAATGTAATTTCTCAAACATGTCAATCCAAATGCACTGGTTTAGATAACAGTAAAACAAGTGAATTAACTTCAGAAAGATAGATTTTAAGTGACTACAAGAAATAGAATTGTTGGTTACAAGAAAATAAAAGTAAAATGCAACTAATGCGTAACTTAACGATCTAAGTGATTTCAGAGCAAAGGTCTCTCTTGCCGTGTTTCAGCAGTCTTTTTGGCTGAATTTCTTTCTTTCAGGATCCCTACCCCATTTCAAAGATTTTTTCTTTGCTCTTCAGGTGTTGTGGATCCCATGGGTAGAGAGAAAGTGAGAGAGAACTTATAGTGCTTTCTCTTCTTTGATAATCATCTCCAACTGAGGTCCAGGAAACAAAAGATCTGTATGGATGGAAATCTCAAGTTTCTTTGTCAGGATGTAGATTTTAGCTCACATCTTCTTCCTGTCATAGAAATGTCCACTTAACCATGTGATGGTCTATTTGATCGTATTGACAGCTGGCTGAGGTGTCAGCTAGGCTTTTGTCTATGGGGAACTGGTTTGCAACTGCTCGCCAGGCTTGGAAAATGTCTTAGTAATATCATACAGTAGAATCTTATAACTTTACATGCAGTGTTGCCCCACATTTTACCAGGACAATAAGCAAATTATGAGTTTTGAAATGATACCTCACACTGCATACTTTATACAAAATTTATCATAGCCCTATTAAAGGGGCAAACATAGGGGTACACACTGTCACACCAGTCTTATTTTTAATATCATCAGGGATATGTATGTTTCATATTATTCCATTTTCAGTAACAGTAGGTGTAAGAATAAGAGTTAGACTCTTGTTGTGCAGTCACTGCATTCACACAAAGTTCCAGTTGACTTGCACTGGGCTTACATGTACCAAATATCAGAATCCTGGATATTTGTTATGCCAGATTGTGTTTAAATAGGCATGTACCACAGAGCTGAGGTAAACAAAACAGATAGGCAAGTGCCCTAACCACTGGACTATCCTAAGACTTGAAAGACCCAGATTCAAGCTCTGCTCACCCACCAGCTTCCTGTGTGACTTTGGACAAGTCACTTAGTCTCTGTGCCTCAGTTCCCTATCTGTAAAAATAGGGCGAGGAATACTTCTCTACTTCACAGCGGTGTTGGCAGGATAAACACATTAGATTGCGGGGGACCTTGTACCTAATAGAAATAGAAATATGAGAACTGCTTTTCCTACAAAGGTTGGTTCAAACTAGCTTATTGAAGTTTCTTTTCATCTCTTGTTCTGTGTTGTGTAGAATGTGTATAGGGATTTATACTCCTGCGGAAAATCCTAGATGCAGGAATATTTCTTAGAAAACATATTTTGCATAATTCAGAGGCTGACTTTCCACTAGGTCTTGCACTAGTAGCCAAGAGTAACAACTCACATGACAAATGTTAATATCCCTCTGTAATGAGCATTACATAATAGCATTATTTCATCACAAGTCAGTTATATTGGCACAGAGCTGAAGACAGGCAAGAACTTAAATATGTAGTATCAGTTGGTACCAGCAAATCAAAAATGTGCTTCATAGTTTAATGCAATCCATAAGGCCCCAAATATGATGTTCATAAATTGGTAGGTGGCAATTACACAGACACCAGGTTTTCTCCACAATGGTCTTGACAGATGGAAAGCATATGCCATAAACACCACAGTAATAAGCACAGTAGAAATACCCATTTTAGAATACAGAAGTACCACTCCTCCTGTTGGTCTTTGGTCACATGGCCAGATTAAAAAATGACCTTCCTATGTCTCCAACAATTCATCATGAATATTGACCCTATAGGGCACACCCATACGAAGCCAAATATTTAGGAAACTCATTTCATCCTTGAACCCATTTGAGAGGAAAGTGGGATAGAAGAAAATAAATAGAGATGGTACTTTGGCCCAGAGGGATCCTTGGAACTAGAACTCATTTTTCTTTGAGAACGTTTATGGAATTTCTGGAATTTTCCATCCAACACTTACTCAGATATAAAAATGTCTATTCAGTTAACTCTGTGCATAATCTGCTCTCCATGTAAGATGACAGGGACATAATATAGATCACATGACAAAAGAGGAGACAAGTAGCTGGCCAGTGCCCAACTTCAAAGAACCTGGCATGTCCTGTGATTCTGATCTCATCATTGCTAGCATCCCAGAATCCAGACATGATCAGACTCTTTAGTTTTCATTGAAAATGAAGTACAGGAGTGAAGTATTGACACCAAACCATCAAGATCTTGGCAATGGGATTTATAGGTTTCTTCTCTCACAAGTGGATCTGATATAGGGTCCATCTTCAAAAATTGTATTTTGTAGGCTTATTAGGAGACGAGAGATGAAGGAAAGAGAAATTATATATTACAAATTTGCAACTGAATGCACTGTGCTGAGCCAACCCCTGTAACTAACATGGCAAGAATGAGAAAGTTGTTAAATATCCCAGAGCAGAATATACTAAAGAGTCGACACTGCTGTTTTCAAACTAGGGTAGTTTGATTCTCAGCAAAGGAGGTGAAAATGCTACTCTCTATCTAATTAAAATGCCTCAGGCATGCAAGTGGGAAAACAACTATACTCATCTGGCAAGGCAGTTTAAAAACTGACGTATGGTCTACCCAGAGGAATCATGAGTTAAACATTACTTCAGAGACAAGGGATGGGCCAAAAGAGGTTCATATAGGGTTAACTTTTTGCTTTCTCTCCCTGCTCCATATATGTACTTCACTGAGAGTTTACAAATGCACATCATGCATCTGGAGCCAGATAATTTGAAAATAGTGTCCCTTGTTCTGCACATGTGCCCTGGCTTACCTCATGGTTTTATCTGAGATGACAAAGTATGGGGTGGACCAACCATGTCTCCAGTATCTTCTCCACTACAAATCCAACATATCTGCAGCAGAAAAGGAGGAGGGTGGGAAGTGGAATACAGATAGGGACCATACATCTCAAAGAACTTCTAGTTACAGGTAAGGAACCTCCCCTTCTTCTTCAAGTGATGGTTCCTATTATATTCCACAGAGGTTTATTAACACGCAGTACTTAAGTTGAAGGAGGGTGCGAGTATGCAGATGGAAGGGTTAAATGGAGGACAGCCACACTGAAGGAAGCATCTGCCACTGAATCCTGCACCAAGATGTAATCCATGGCAAAGGTGTGTACTGAACTCCCTGGGGCTGCTCGACATATATTCTGGAGCAACATGTCACAGAGGGCAGCCATGGTTGAAAACTGTGCTCTCATGGAATGGGCCCTGTAGCGAGGTGGTGGGCCCCGCTGAGGGACGGACATCCCATAACACCAACATGGGTGGAGTCACTGGGTCCTGTGCCCACCCCTCAGAGGTCACGGCGCAGACCTGGAAGTATAAAAGCTCAGCAGCAGAGCTCAGTTGGGAACCAGCCACTGGAGAGGCCGGACATCTGCAACCGAGCTCCCTCTGGGGAAACGGCAGAAGGCCGCGGCCGGCCTGAGGTCGCACCAGGCCGGCCGAGTCTATCCCTTGCTCAATACTCCGGGGAGGACTGGCCGAGCCTACCCCGCGCTCGTTACCCCGAGGAAGACTGGCTGAGACTACCCCGCTCCAGCTACCCCAAGGAGGAGCTGAGCCTGCCTCTTGCCAGCTACCTCAAGGAGAAGCAGAGCCTACCCTCCGCTGCTTACCCAAAGGAACCGATGGTGTTCAAGACTGCCAGCGACGCTTCCACGACTCAGGTACCCTACGAGGGGGAGTGTGGAAGTGGCCTGGGGGCAGCCGACCCCAGTCTGGCCGCAACACTGCCAGAGCCTATGTCAGTGTGTTGCGGCCAGGATCCCCACTGACATCAGCGAGTTTCTGCCGCTGCTAGGGCCCCGGGCTGGGAAGCAGTGGAGTGGGAGGGCCTGAGTCCCCCCAGCCACCCACTCCTTGGGTGGCAGACTCCCCTTTTTTCCTGGCCTGGAGAGGCTAGGACCTCCTATTATTGAATACTAACTCAGCCCCTGCTGAAAGGCCTGAGTCTCTGACTGTTTGCTGGCTGCCCCGTCCTGACCTAGGGCCTGGGCCACCATTTGACTATCCACTCAGCCTCGCTCCAAGGGCCTGAGCCCCTAACCAAGTGTGTGTTACTCACCACGACCGCAGAGCCCACGGACAGCAAGTTAGAGCGAGGCGGTGGGATACCCCACAGCCCCACTGAGGGACAGACTGTGGCAAACCGCACTACAGGCCCACACTTCAGAGGGTCGAGGCAGACCAGATAATTGGTCGCAGAATGTAACACCCCCCCAAATCCACTTAGAGATTCTCTGTATGGAGAGTGCCTGAATCTTAACTCTTTCAACTACTGCAACAAACAGTCTGGGGATTTCTTGATTGGTCTTGTCCTCTGCAGGTAGAAGGCTAAGGTCAGATAGACATCGAGGGAGTGGAATCGTCATTACTCTTCAGAGGCATGTGGCTTTGGGAAGAAAATAGGAAAGTGAATGGATTGATTAATGTGAAACTAGGTGATCTTTGGCAGAAATTTGGGATGCAGGCACAAGGAGACTTTATTTTTATGTCAGACTCTCTTTTCATGACTTTTCACCAAATTCACCAACTCTTCTCATCAAAGTGAGAGCAAAAGGGAAGATAACTTTCATGGAAAAGAGGGACAGAGAACACAATGCAAGTGGCTCAAACGATGGTTTCATTAGTAAAGGTAGCATTAGGTTAAGGTCCCACTGGAGAGCAATGGATTGTATGGGTAGGAATGTTCTCATGAGGCCTTTCCAAAATCTAGCAGTCAAAAGATGCATAAAGATGCAGTGTCCTTCCATAGGGAGAAGGGGTGGAAGACACTAACTGTTTCTAGGTGGATCTTGAGAGAATTGAGAGTGAGACCCAAAGCCTTCAAGGAGAGGAGGTAGTATCAGGAGGAGGGGGATCCCCATCACTTTTGGGGGAAGTTCCTTTTGTTGGGTCCAGTAGGTGAAGAGTTTTCACTTGGCCTGTTAACAAGGCCTCGGGATTTTTTCCTTCTACTGGAGAGAATATTTTGCACATTGGATGAACACACTCATTCTAGGGAAGATGGCCATCCAAATACCATGCCCTGAGGTGAAGCACCCATGGATTGGGATGTCTGATCTTGACACTGTGTTGTGTCAGTAGATTGGGGACGGTGGGGATGGGACTTCAGGGAATGGGCAGATATACGAAGGAGGTTGGGAAACCAGAACTGTGTGGGCCCACAGTGGGTGATCAGAATGACTGTCGTTCTGTCTTGTCTAATCTTGTGGAGTACTCATGGTAGAAGCAGGAGAGGAGAGAAGACAGAGCTGATTAGTTTGACCAGGGGAGTATGAGAGCATCACCCTGTGTGATGACCAAGATCCCCCCGGAGTAGTATGTGCTGCATTTGCTGTTTACGGGAGAGGCAAAGAGGTGTCAGTATTCCCCATTGGGTGAAAATGTCTTGCACTACAGCATAATGGAGTTCCCATTCATGGTCATTGCAAACTGCCTGTTGAGTGAGTCCACAATCATGTGCTGCATCTCTGAGAAACAGGTTGCAGATAAGAGTACCTGGTGGGCAATGCATCAGTTCCAAGGCTGACTGCTTCTGAATATACAAAGTGCTCACATTTGGTGGTGTCGTCCAATATGATGAGAATGTGATAGGAACAGATGAATGGGAGAAATGCTTGGCATGCCTTTCTTATGGCTCAACCTCCAGAATGTTGATGTGCATCCTGGACTGCTAAAGAGTCTGTCCCCTGCAGTTCCCTGAAGCATGCTGTCGCCCATGTATGCTCCCTGGCTTATGAGTGATGCATTGGTGATGATTTTCTTGTCCAGGGAGGTGGGGAGAAAGCCAACCCCTACACATACCTGATGCAGGTCCATCCACCAGTGAAGGGATGAGAGTAACTTGGGGGGGGACTGTTAGCATGAGGTCCATGCCATGATGTTTGGGCGAATAAACCATCTGGAGACAGTGAAGGTTGAGTTTAGAGAAGATGGTGATGTATGTACATGATGCCATGTGGCCAAGGAGAGAGAGGCAAGTTGTGGCCAGGACAGAGGGATTGTTGATGACAGGAGTTATGAGTTCTTGCAGAGTCTGAAACCTATCTTGTTGTAGGTAGGGTCATGCTGTGACTAAGTTGATGGTGGTCCCATAAAGTCTAGACTTACGTCTGTATCATGCTGCCAGGAGCCAGTCATCAAGATATAGGAATCCAAAGACAGCGGCAGCGGCACAGGAGCCAGCAAACAGAGCTGTAAACAGGGGAGTTTCAGTGGAAGTTCTGTTGGAGGAGCAGGTTTTTGTAGTTTGTGGATTGTATTGTGTAGTGTGTGTGTGTGTGTGTGTGTGTGTGTGTGTGTGTGTAGGCTGCTAGGGGCAGTGTGCTGGGAGAGCAGCGGAGCCCTGATTAGGGGACAGGGCTTACCTGATTAGGGGTCCTATATAAGTAGCCAGCCAGCCAGTCAGGCAGCGGCACAGACAGCTGCAGCGGCACAGGAGCCAGCAACCAGAGCTGTAAACAGGGGAGTTTCAGTGGGAGTTTCCAGGGGGAGGTCGTAGGGGAGACCAAGACAGAGGAACCGACAAGCTAGTTAAGGGATAGGGTGGTGGTCTGGTGCCTGCTGGGGTCTGTGATGTGTTCTGTTCTGTTGACTACCAGGCTTCAGGTGGGAAGGCCATGACTGATACAGAGGTAGCAGTGAAAGACACAATGAGGATGACTGGATGTGGAAGCTGCAGCATGTACATGATCCTGGAGGGGACGCCTGAGAAGAGCTTTGTCCGCATGAAGTGCTGCCTGATAGAGCTGATGGAAGAGAAGATCCGAGGACTGGAGATGCAGGTGCAAACTCTGGTTGAGTTCAGAAGGGGGTTTGAGCAGATGATGGAGCACAGACATGAGGGGGCTGAAGGGATAACCTCAGATGTGCAGATGGAAGCAGAACCAAAGAATTCAGAGGAGAGACTGCTGGGTGAGGAAAGTGGACGGTGGAAGCATGTGACTAAGAGAACCAGGCAGAGGAAAAGACGGGCCAGTGAGGGAGAAATAGAACTCAGGAACAGGTTTGCAGAGTTGGAAAATGAAGAAGGGGCACAGCAAGTGGCTGCTGAAGGAGAGAGGGCAAGGAAAAAGAGAAGAGCTGATAGTCCTGCAAGAGGAGGGGAGGAGTCAATGGAGGCAATACCAAATATGAGCCCCAGGAGGATTGCAAGGGGGAATAGGAATCGAGAGGACTTGCAGCCAGTGGGTGCAGGGGATAGACCGGAGAAGCGCACTGTCACCAGGAAAAGGCAGGTCTACATGATTGGAGACTCCTTACTGAGAAGAGTAGACAGGCCTGTGACTAAAGCTGATTGGGAGAACAGAAGGGTTTGTTGTATGCTGGGTGCTAAGATACAGGATGTGGACCTGAGGCTGAAAAGGATACTAGCGGGAGCAGAGAAGAATCCATTGAATGTCCTTCATGTGGGAACGAATGATACGGCTAGATACTCTCTGGAGTGTATCAAGGGAGACTATGCCAGACTGGGGAAGATGCTTAAGGAAATCGAGGCTCAGGTGATCTTCAGTGGGATTCTGCCGGTTCCTAGAGAAGGGCGACAAAGGTGTGACAAGATTATGGCGATCAACAGATGGCTCAGGCAGTGGTGCTATAAGGAGGGCTTTGGGATGTACGGCCATTGGGAAGCATTTACGGACAGAAGACTGTTCTCTCGGGATGGACTTCACCTGAGCAAGGAGGGAAATAGACTTCTAGGATGGAGGCTCGCCGACCTGATTAAGAGAGCTTTAAACTAGAAATTTGGGGGAGATGGTTGGGAGATGTTCGGGAGATCTCTACGCCGGAATTTAACCTTGAGAGGGAAGTAAACAAAGTAAGAGGTGATACAGCCATGGACAGAAGAATTGGCATTAAGAGGAAGGGTAGTGTAGATAACAGACTAACAGGTGATGTTGGTGGTAGAATGTCTGTGCCTAACATGGTACAGAATGTGAGTGAAGCCAAACGGCAAAAATTAAGATGTCTGTACACTAATGCGAGGAGCCTAGGGAACAAAATGGAGGAACTAGAGCTACTGGTGCAGGAAGTGAAACCGGATATTATAGGGATAAAAGAAACATGGTGGAATAGTAGTCATGACTGGAGTACAGGTATTGAAGGCTATGTGCTGTTTAGGAAAGATAGAAATAAAGGCAAAGGTGGTGCAGTAGCATTGTACATCAATGAGGAAGTTAACTGTAAAGAAATAAGAAATGATGGAATGGACAAGACAGAGTCTGTCTGGACAAAAATCACACTTTGAAAGAAAGCTACTAGAGCCTCTCCTGAGATAGTGCTTGGGGTGTGCTACAGACCACCGGGATCTGATTTGGAGATGGATAGAGACCTCTTTAATGTTTTTAAGGAAGTAAACACTAATGGGAAATGTGTGATCATGGGAGACTAACTTCCCAGATATAGACTGGAGGACAAGTGCTAGCAAGAATAGTAGGTCTCAGACTTTTCTGGATGTGATAGCTGATGGATTCTTCCACCAAGTAGTTGAAGAACCGACAAGAGGGGATGGCATTTTAGATTTGGTTTTGGTGAGCAGTGAGGACCTCATAGAAGAAATGGTTATAGGGGACAACCTTGGTTCGAGTGATCATGAACTAATTCAGTTCAAACTAGATGGAAGGATAAACAAAAATAGATCTGGGACTAGGGTTTTTTATTTCAAAAGGGCTAACTTTAAAGAATTAAGGAAATTAGTTAGGGAAGTGGATTGGACTGAAGAACTTGCGGATCTAAATGCGGAAGAGGCCTGGAATTACTTTAAGTCGCAGCTGCAGAAACTATCAGAAGCCTGCATCCCAAGAAAGGGGAAAAAAACCATAGGCAGGAGTTGTAGACCAAGCTGGATGAGCAAGCATCTGAGAGAGGTGATTAAGAAAAAGCAGAAAGCCTACAAGAAGTGGAAGAAGGGTGGTATAAGCAAGGAAAGCTATCTTAGTGAGGTCAGAACATGTAGGGATAAAGTGAGAAAGGCTAAAAGCCAAGTAGAGTTGAACCTTGCAAAGGGAATTAAAACCAATAGTAAAGGGTTCTATAGCCATATAAATAAGAAGAAAACAAAGAAAGAAGAAGCGGGACCGCTACACACTGAGGATGGAAAGGAGGTTAAGGATAACCTAGGCATGGCCCAATATCTAAATAAGTACTTTGCCTCAGTCTTTAATAAGGCTAATGGGGAGCTTAAGGGTAATGGAAGGATAACAAATGGGAATGAGGATATGGAGGTGGATATTACCACATCTGAGGTAGAAGCCATACTTGAACAGCTTAATGGGACAAAATCGGAGGGCCCGGACAATCTTCATCCAAGAATATTAAAGGAACTGGTGCATGAAATTGCAAGCCCGTTAGCGAAAATTTTTAATGAATCGGTGAACTCGGGGGTTGTACCGTACGACTGGAGAATTGCTAACGTAGTTCCTATCTTTAAGAAAGGGAGAAAGAGTGATCCGAGTAACTATAGGCCTGTTAGTTTGACATCTGTAGTATGTAAGGTCTTGGAAAAAATTTTGAAGGAGAAAGTAGTTAAGGACATTGAGGTCAATGGTAATTGGGACAAAGTACAATATGGCTTTACTAAAGGTAGATCATGCCAAACCAACCTGATCTCCTTCTTTGAGAAGGTGACAGACTATTTAGACAAAGGAAATGCGGTAGACCTAATTTACCTTGATTTCAGTAAGGATTTTGACACGGTTCCACATGCAGAATTATTAGTCAAATTGGTAAAGACGGGGATCAATATGAAAATTGAAAAGTGGATAAGGAACTGGTTAAAGGGGAGATTACAACGGGTCATACTGAAGGGTGAACTGTCAGGCTGGAAGGAAGTTACTAGTGGAGTTCCTCAAGGATCGATTCTGGGACCAATCTTATTTAACCTTTTTATTACTGACCTTGACACAAAAAGCAGGAATGTGCTAATTAAGTTCACGGATGACACGAAGCTGGGGGGTATTGCTCACACAGAGAAGGACCGGGATATCATACAGGAAGATCTGGATGACTTTGTAAACTGGAGTAATAGTAATAGGATGAAATTTAATAGTGAAAAGTGCAAGGTCATGCACTTAGAGATTAATAATAAGAACTTTACATATAGATTGGGGATGCATCCGTTGGAAGCAACAGAGGAGGAGAAGGACCTTGCGGTATTGGTAGATCACAGGATGACTATGAGCCGCCAATGTGATATGGCCGTTAAAAAAGCTAATGCAGTTTTAGGATGCATCAGGCGAGGTATTTCCAGCAAAGATAAGGAGGTGTTAGTACCGTTATATAAGGCGCTGGTGAGACCCCACCTGGAATACTGTGTGCAGTTCTGGTCTCCCATGTTTAAGAAGGATGAATTCAAACTGGAACAGGTTCAGAGACGGGCTACTAGGATGATCCGAGGAATGGAAAACCTGTCATATGAAAGGAGACTCAAAGAGCTTGGCTTGTTTAGTCTAGCCAAAGGAAGGCTGAGGGGGGATATGCTTGCTCTTCATAAATATATCAGAGGGATTAATATTAGGCAGGGAGAGGAATTTTTTAAGCTTAGTGCCAATGTAGATACAAGAATGAATGGATATAAACTGGACACTAGGAAGTTTAGACTTGAAATTAGACGAAGGTTTCTAACCATTAGAGGAGTGAAGTTCTGGAACAGCCTTCCAAGGGGAGTAGTGGGGGCAAAAGACATATCTGGCTTTAAGATTAAGCTTGATAAGTTTATGGAAGGGATGGTATGAAGGGAGAGCCTAATTTTGGCAGCTGATTATTGATTATTGCCAGGTAAGTATGCCCAGTGGTTGGTGATGGGATGTTGGATGGATGGGATCTGAGTTACTGCAGAGAATTCTTTTCTGAGTGCTGGCTGGTGAGTCTTGCCCACATGCTCAGGGTTTAGCTGATCGCCATATTTGGGGTCGGGAAGGAATTTTCCTCCGAGGCAGATTGGCAGAGGCCCTGGAGGTTTTTCGCCTTCCCCTGCAGCGTGGGGCATGGGTCTCTTGCTGGTGGATTCTCTGCAGCTTGAGGTCTTCAAACCACAATTTGAAGACTTCAATAACTCAGGCATAGGTTAGGGGTTTGTTATAGAAGAGGATGGGTAAGGTTCTGTGGCCTGCTTTGTGCAGGGAGTCAGACTAGATGATCACATTGGTGCCTTCTCACCCTGGAATCTATGAATCTATGAATCTAAGACCCCATAACACCAGATGTCGGCTATCATGGCAGACAAAATCTTGGTGAAGACAGTAGGAGCAGTGGTGAGTCCAAAGGGAAGCACCCTGTACTGGAAATGGTGCAAGTCAATTGTGAACCTCAGGAACTGTCTGTGGGCTGGATGGATGTCTATGTGAAAGTATGTGTCTTGTATATCAAGAGCTGTAAACCACATGCCTTTTTCTAAGGATGGGATGATTGCTGCTAGTGTGACCATATGAAACGTGTCCTTGCTGATGAAGTGATTGAGAAACCAGAGGTCTAGAATTGTTCTCCATCTTCCTTTCTTCTTGGGTATCAGGAAGTAAGTTGAATAGAACCCTGTCCCTTGATACTCTAGAGAAACATTCTCTATTGATCCCTGTTGTAGTAAGGAGTTTACTTCTTGTGTAAGGATGCTGTCATGAGAGTGGTTCCTGAAGAGAGATGGTTGGGGGGGGGGCTTTGGATGAGGTATCATGATCATATAGCCATGGTAGATGACATTTAGCATCCATTTTTCTATTATCACACTCCAAGCTGGGAAAAGGAGGCCTAAACAGTGGGAAAATCTCAGGAAATCTAGAAAATCTCAGAAATGTCTTTTAGGCAGAGGTTGCCTTTGGGAGGAGGAAGACTGGAAAAGTGGTCCCAGCCGGTAAGATCTCCGAGTCTTTTAAAGCTTCCATGGTGGTGTATCAAGTCTCTGGTGGAAAAGCTGGGTGAACCAGTAACATTGTGTGGGTGGCAGGTGGTGAAGTCTACACTTTGGTGCAGGAATATAAATACCCAGGGACCATAGGATAGCACTGTAATCCTTGAGTGTATGGAGTGAATCATCTATCCTTTCAGTTAAAAAGATAGGATTAATTGAAAGGAAGATCTTCAATGTTATTCTGTACTTCCCTAGGCAAACCAGAGGAGTGGAACCACAATTCCCTCTGCATGACTATGCCCATAGCCATAGATCGTGAAGAAGTATCCACTGCATTCACAGGTGATTGGAGCAACGTTCTTGCCACTAGTTTCACTTCTTCCAGGATCGTTTGGAAGTGCGCTGGGCTTGCTGTGGAAGCTTGTCAGTAAATTCCTCCAGTCTGTAATTCAGGAAATCGTATTTGGCTAGTAACACCTGATAATTTGAAATCCTGAATTGAAAACTGGCAGAGGAAAAAGAATCTTGCAGCCTATAAGGTCCAACTGCTTAATATGTATTTTGCTGTATGGAGTGTTCCATCATTGCCTGGACTACAAGTGAATTCAGGGGGGTGTGGGGAGAGAAAAGAAATTCAAACCCATTAGATGGCACATAATATTGTTTTTCTGCCTCTTTGAGGGTAGGCATATAAGAGGTGGTGTATGCCATACTGTCCTAGCTGGTTTGAGGATGGCATCACTGATTAGTTAAAAAAAAAAAAATTCTATATAGCTCAGATGAATGGAGGCTATCCAGAACTTTATGTTGTGTATCTCAGGGTACGTCTACACTATGGGATAATTCCAATTTTACATAAACCGGTTTTATAAAACAGATTGTATAAAGTCAAGGGCACGCAGCCACACTAAGCACATTAATTTGGCAGTGTGCGTCCATGGTCCGAGGCTAGCGTCGATTTCTGGAGTGTTGCACTGTGGGTAGCTATTCCGTAGCAATCCCATAGTTCCCGCAGTCTCCCCCGCCCCTTAGAATTCTGGGTTGAGAGCCCAGTGGCTGATGGGGCAAAAATCATTGTGGCAGGTGGTTCTGGGTAAATGTTGTCAGTCATTCCTTCCTCCGGGAAAGCAACGTCAGACAATCATTTCGCGCCCTTTTTCCCCTGTATTGTCCTATCAGACGCCATAGCATGGCAACCATGAAGCCCGGTCATTTTTTTTTACGGTCACCATATGTGTACTGGATGCCATGGACAGAGGCGATACTCCAGCACTACACAGCAGCATTCATTTGCTTTTGCATGATAGCAGAGATGGTTACCAGTCATTCTGTACTGTCTGCTGCCAGGGTAATTTGGCAACGAGATGACGGTTATCTGTCCTTCTGTGCTGTCTGCTGCTATCATGGGTGCTCCTGGCTGAGGTCAGCCGGGGGTGCAAAAGCAAAACTGGGAATGACTCCCAGAGTCAATCCCTCCTTTATGGTTTCTAAAAATAGAGTCAGTCCTGCCTAGAATTTGGGGCAAGTGTACTAGAGAAGCAGTGTATCAGAGTACAGCTGCTCTGTTTCAGATCCCGCAGAAATAATGAGCTACATGCCATTCACGGAGGGTGCCCCTGCAACAACCCCACCTGTTGCTTCCCTCCTCCCCCATCCTTCCTGGGCTACCGTGGCAGTGCCCCCACATTTGTGTCATGACGTTATAAAGAACGCAGGAATAAGAAACAGTGACTTGTTAGTGAGATAAAATGAGGGGGAGGCTGCCTCCCTGTGCTATGACAGTTCAGGCAGGACATTAAGCGGTGCGGGGGAGAGGAGCCCAGCATCCCGCTGCTATGATAGTCCAGGCAGTACAGAATCTTTTCTTTACACAGGAAAGGGAGGGGGCTGATGGAGCTCAGCCCCCCGTGGCTATGATGAAGACGGTTACCAGCTGTTCTGTACCATCTACTGGGAATGACCAGGAATCATTCCTATTTTTACCCAGGCGCCCCTGAGGCCAGTCAGGGGTATTCAGCAGTTATCAAGCATGTACCATCTGCCACCAGGGAGGAGAGAGGAGTGGATACTGCTCTCCACTGCTGCAGCATTGTGTCTACCAGCAGCATTCAGTAGACATAGGGTGACATTGAAAAGTCAAGAAACGATTTCTTTCTCTTTTCTTTCACGTGGAGGGAGGGAGTAAATTGACGAGCTATTCCCTGAACCACGCCGGACAATGTGTTTGACCCTACAGGCATTTGGAGCTCAGCCAAGAATGCAAATACTTTTCGGAGACTGCTGTGGACTGTGGGATAGCTGGAGTTCTCAGTACCCCCTCCCTCCCTTCATGAGCGTTCGTTTGAGTCTCTGGCTTCCCGTTATGCTAGTCACGCAGCACTTTGGCATTTCGTCTTCTGTAATGGAGCTCTGATAGAACAGATTTGTTTCCCCATACAGCGATCAGATTCAGTATCTCCCGTATGGTCTATGCTGGAGCTCTTTTTGGATTTGGGACTGCATTGCCACCCATGCTGATCAGAGCTCCACGCTGGGCAAACAGCAAATGAAAATCAAAATTTCGCTGGGCTTTTCCTGTTTACCTGGCCACTGCATCCAAGCTGAGATTGCTGTCCAGACTGGTCACAGTGGTGCACTGTGGGATACCGCCCGGAGGCCAATACAGTCAATTTGCGGCCACATTAACCCTAATCCGATATAGTAATACCAATTTTAGAGCTACTCCTCTCGTTGGGGAGGAGTACAGAAACCAGTATAAAAAGCCCTTTATATCGATATAAAGGGCCTCATAGTGTGGACGGGTACAGCATTAAATCGGTTTAATGCTGCTAAAATCAGTTTAAACGCGTAGTGTAGACCAGGCCTCAGATTTCCTCCAGGGGGATGTGATGGTCCCCTAACACTCTACACGGGGTTCTGAAATTGTGTAAAGTCATCTGGAGGCGAAGGAGATGCTGAAGTCATTGCCTCCTCTGATGAGGAAGATGGGAATCTCTCCAGTTCCAGCAGAACTGAGATGTGGGCTTCCTCTTCCAGCATCGTGTCTGAGCATCTACTCAAAGGCACATGTACCAAGGAGGCAGGTGAAGGTTTTCTCGTGGACCAGGTGGGTTCCAAGAGAGGGTATTGAAACCAAGACCCCCAAACAGGGCTAGATGTGTTGTATCCAGAGGGTGTTTTTCCAGGCCCCATGGAATGGGGAATCAGTGACCCTGTAATTGTGGCATGTCATGAAGGGAAGAAATAGTCTCCTTGTAAGTGGAAGGTCCCAGCAAGTGTGGAAATTTGTTCTTCCAAGGCAAACATCCTGGGGCTTGGGAGACTTTTCCCCATCTCCCTGTGATTAAGGGTACTCTCTCCTTATGTGGTACCAGTGTCAGAGTGGTGGACTTCCCCGGAGCAGGTAGATCCCACGCTTTATGGGGCTCTGATGTCAATGGTACCTGCACATCAGTAATCAGAAAAACCAGATCCCCTTGCTTGTGAGAATTCTTCTTATGTTTGTGCACTTTAGAGCGAGCTCCCTCTCTGTGACTCCAGTTTGTGGAAGGTGCGTTCCCTTCATTCTGTTTCAAGGAAGATTTAATACTGTGCTACTAGGCGTGCTTCCTTACCTCCCAACTAGGCTGTGGCATGGGGTCCATAGTGGTGGTACCAACAGCGCTGGATCCAGACTCACTAGCCAGAGGTATATTTCAGGCTGATGTACAGGGTGGGGAGTCCCCAGCCTGGGTCCAAGTAAGGCCTCCTAGTGACTTTCATGAGATGTTTCCAGAGGACCGCTCATCTTCTCAGGTATGGCTGGGGAAGGACTGGCAGATACTGCACCTGATGCAATGTGGACTTCTCCCAAGCAGTAGAGTCAGTGTTGATGTTAGTCACTGACTGAGAAGAATACAAGGCAGGCAGCGCAGATTTTAAAGCCAGGGGTGTTCAGCGTAGTACAATAGCTATGCATGGGTACAGGGGTGGGGTGTTTATGGAGAAAACCCCCCTAAGCTATCAGTCCTATTTACTAAAACTACTGTAAAACAACTAAAATGCTACACACTCTAAAATCTAAAACTATATACAACAATATTTGGTTATAAAGGTGTGACACAGAGGAGGATGCTAATAGTTCTGACCCAGACCATTCAGTGCCGAGAAAGAACTAGAGACACATCTGTCTGCCCCACCCTTGATTGCCTCGGACGAAGCCATGAGATGAGCCAGGGTGCATGCACAGGCCAACGGACACTACTTTCAAATTCTCCTGCTCTGGATGCATGTGCCCATGTGTTAACTATCAGTGGAATACAATAGGGACCATCACTCGAAGAAAAATATTGTGGTACACCAGTTACCTAGATATTTGGTGGCATCCTTGGTATACCTAATGGTTGCAGGAAAAGTTTAGGCACTCCAAGCTTTCTTCTTTGGCTGCAGTTGCTGTATACCCCTTCTAGCACTAAGCTGTCTCCAGCCAGCTCACGTCCTCCAGTGCCATCTCCCAAGCTGTTTGCTACCCCCCCCGATCTCCTCAGGGAGCTCCTCTGACCTTCTCTCCTCAGCCAGCTCCTAGGTTACTGCCTGCAGCTCCTACTCGCATGCAACTTCTGATTGCCTCCTGAGCCTGATCCCCTTTGACCTTTGGATAGACTTCCAGCCAGTAGATGATTCCATAACCTCTAGAGTACAGGAAAGGAGAAGGAGGGGAAAGAATGAAATAGTGCCAGTCCACGAGCAAGCAGGATTATTACAATAATTACATTTTGTTGTAAAACTGCAATTTATAAGCCTGCGCAAAGAAATGGGTTATGAGAAGATACTTAGAGAAAAACTTTCATGTAATATTTGCTGAAGATTTTTTCCTGTGTTACAAGAGTGAGCATGGAAAAGTTGTGAGATGACATCTGAAGGAGAATCCTGCAACAGGTACAAACTTCATTTCTCTTTTGCTGTGGATTGTTTCCGCTTTGGTGTTCAGTAAATATAGGGCCATCTATGGATTACTTAGTAATCATTTTGAACATTCAGAAATGTAATGCCTTGTATTTTATCCCAATTTCAAGCAAAACAGTATTGCCTCTTTGCTAAGAGGAGAATTTTAGCTTTTGTAAGCTAGTTCCTATGTGGAAGAGAAATGTGAGGCAGAGTCAGAGTATTTTTCAGTATGTACCTTGTAAAACAAATTTCAAGTCCTGTTTCCTTGAACAGGCTTGCTGAAGCAGTTGCCTTTTGTAGAACCCTCAATTATGACACCTCCACTCTTTTTCCCAGAAGATGCTGTCTTCACCCTCTGTCTCTCTCAAGAGCTCCGAGCCTGATTAAACTCAGTTTAACACAGCCCCTGGGAAACATCCCTGATTTGTTCATGAAAAACCTCATGATTTTTTTTGATTTTCTTGCTCTTCCCCAGAAGAGAACAGAGCCTCCAAATCTGAAAATGCTTGAGAGGAATCTTACCAAGAGATAGACATGCATGTTTCCACAATGAATTCTGCTTGGATGATTTTTGTCTGAATTTGTCATAACTTCGCCACGTCTCCTCTGATCTGGATACTAAAGATAAAATTACCTAAATCTAACGTAAGTCTTATATTTCTAGACCAAACCCAGTTTTACATTTCAAGACACTGCTAGAATCAGGCTTTCAAGTGCTCAGTGCCATATTTTCAGAAGCACTCAACGTGCTGTAACTTTTGAAAATCTGCCCACTTCTTTTGCTGCTTAAATGGGAGTGGAGCTCTTTTGGAAATCTGGCTGCACTATGGGTTTTGAGTCCTTTAGCACAGTCAGCATTGTCTACATAACCAAACTTCTTGTTCTCAAATTCAGAACAGGAGGTAAATTAATTAAACACACAACATAAGTTTATGTTGCTATCCTTCTATGATCCAAATTTTAGTTGACAAAACCAAAACATTTCTTTCCAGAGACTTTGCTAACAGGGCTGCTAACAGGGAGTTTCACAAGGGAGTTTGGAAGGGGAGTGGGAAGGGGGCAAGGCTTACTTGCTGGCCTTTTAAACTAAATAATATTCAAAATATTTTGATTTAAACAAAACCCTTTCATTAAACTAGGCAGCTGTGGGAGACAATGCAGGCAGAAGCCCAGCAGCAGAAGGGGGCTATCCTGTTTATTGCGCTCAGTGTAGTATGTATGATTACCTGCCCTGTGTTGCAGGTGGCATATGTGTGCAGTCGGTGCAAGGAGCTCCTGGCCCTCAGAGACCATGTTCAGGCTTTGGAGGCCCGGGTGGTGGAACTGGAGGAACTAAGGGAGGCAGAGAGGTATGTTGATGAGGCTTTCCAGGACACTGTAGATTTGTCCCACCTCCAGTCAGACAGCCCCTGCACTGTTGAGGAGCATGAAAGGCCCAGGGAAGGAGAGCAGAGGGAAACCTTCCCATAGTTGGGACCCTCCTTCCAGATGGTGTTGGGGTATCCTCTCGTTATTTCCAGTCACTAGGAAAAGGCAGGTGTTAGTAATGGGAGATTCGATTATTAGAAACATAGATAGCTGGGTTTGTGATGATTGGGAGAACCGTATGGTGACTTGCCTGCCTGGTGTGAAGGTTGCAGATCTCTCGAGACATCTAGATAGACTTATGAGTAGTGCTGGGGTGGAGCTGGCGGCCGTAGTACACATGAGTACCAATGACATAGGGAAGGGTAGGAGAGACATCCTGGAGGCCAAATTTAGGCTGCTAGGGAAGAGACAAATCCAGGACCTCTATGGTGGCATTCTCAGAAATGCTTCCAGTCCACGTTCAGGGCCAGGTAGGCAGGCAGAGCTTCAGAGATTCAATGCATACATGAGACGATGGTGTAGAGAGGAGGGATTTAGACTTATTAGGAACAAGGGAAACTTTTGGGATGGGGGAGCCTATAAAGGAGGAATGGGCTCCACCTAAATCAAAGTAGATCCAGACTGCTGGCACTTAACATTAAAAAGGGTGCAGAGCAGTTTTTAAACTAAGATGGGGGAAAGCCAACTGCTGCAGAGAAACATGTGGATTGGACAGAGACGTCTCTTAGAGGAGAGTCTAATGACAGACATTCTCTAGGATTTAGTCAGGAGGAGAGGATGGAAGAGGATAATGTAAGGGCCAGATCAGACAAGAAACATAAAAAAAGAATCCGACACATCAGAAAAGGGCAGACAAATAAACAGTGCTTGCACACAATGCTAGAAGTCTAAATAATGAGATGGGTGAACTAGAGTGCCTCATGCTAAAGGAGGATATTGATATAATAGGCATCACAGAAACCTGGTGGAGTAAGGACAATCAATGAGACACAATCATTCCAGGGTACAAAATATATTGGAAGGACAGAACAGGTCATGGGGGGAGGGAGGGAATGGCACTATATGTGAAAGAAAATGTAGAATCAAATGAAGTAAAAATCTTAAATGAATCCACGTGTGCCATAGAATCCCTATGGATAGTAATTAAATGCTCTAATAATATAACATTAGGGATCTATTATCAATCACCTGATGAGAACCGTAATAGTGACGATGAAATGCTAAGGGAGATTAGAGAGTATATCAAAATAAAGAACTCACTAATAGTGGGGGATTTCAATTATCCCCATTTTAACTGGGTAAATGTAACCTCAGGACAAGTGCAGAAACAAAATTTCTTGATACTTTAAATGACTGTGTCTTGGAACAGCTGGTACAGGAACCCACAAGGGGAGAGGCAATTCTCAATTTAGTCCTGAGTAGAGCTCAGGATCTGGTCCAAGAGGTAACTATAATAGGACCTCTTGGAAAAATAGTGACCATAATATATAACATTTAACATTTGTGACAGGGTCTGGCCAGATAGCTACAGGAGAGTGATAGAAGGCAGATATATTAGCCCCAGGTTAAGTAGGTCTCCTTTCCTTGGGTAAGGTATCAGGGAAGGTTCCAGGAGAATCAGGAGCTTTCTGGAAACAATGCAGACAGGCTGATTAGAAAACCTGCAGCCAGTCAAGAAGCTGCTAGAATCAGTTAAGGCAGGCTAACTGAATCAGCAGGAGCAGCCCCAGAGCTTCTGGCACCCTAGGCAGAATTTGGGGGGCAGCATTTTGTGCACTCCCCACAGGGCGTGCGGGAGCTTCCGGTTCTGCTCCCATCATGCTGCTGAAGAAGGACCCTCCGCCGATATGCCGCAGGCAACAGCGGCAGTCATTGAGCTGCTTAATTGCCTGCCACTGTTTTCTGCTGCAAGTCAGCAGAAGGTCCTTCTTCGGCAGCGTGACTGGAGTGGAACCAGAAGCTCCCGTGCACCCCATCGGGAGTGCACAAAATGGCCCCCCCCCCGAATCCTGGCGCCTTAGGTGACCGCCTAGGGTCGCCTAATGGAAGTGCCAGCCTTGCTAATCAGGGCATCTGGTTTTAAAAAGGGAGCTCACTTCAGTTTCTGGTGCATGTGTGTGGAGCTGGGAGCAAGACACGCAAGGATCTGAGAGTGAGAGGGTGTGCTGCTGGAGGACTGAGGAGTACAAGTGTTATCAGACACCAGGAGGAAGGTCCTGTGGTGAAGATAAAGAAAGTGTTTGGAGGAGGCCATGGGGAAATAGCCCAGGGAGTTGTAGCTGTCATGCAGCTGTTACAGGAGGCACTCTAGACAGCTGCAATCCACAGGGCCCTGGGCTGGAACCCAGAGTAGAGGGCGGGCCTGGGTTCCCCCCAAACCTCCCAACTTCTGATCAGACACAGGAGGAGTTAACCCGGACTGTGGATTCCACAGGAGGGGAAGATCACTGAGGTGAGCAAATCTGCCAATAAGCAAAGGACCCACCAAGGTAGAGAAGGAATTTTGTCACACATTCCTGTGGTGGGAAGAACACCTCAACAGCTGAACACTGTGGCATTTAACTTCAGAAAGAGGACCTATGAAAAAGAGAGGGTTAGTTAAACAGAAACTAAAAGGTACAGTGACTAGAGAGAAATGCCTGCAAGCTGCATGGACACTTCTCAGAGACACCATAATAGAGGCCCAACTTAAATGTATGCCCCAGATTAAGAAACACAGTAAAAGAATTAAAAGAGAGTTGTCATGGATTAACAATCATGTAAAAGAAGTTGCGAGATAAAAAGGCATCTTTTAAAAAGTGGAAGTCAGATCCTAGAGAGGTAAATACAAAGACGCATAAATACTGCTAAATTCAGTTTAAAAATGTAATAAGAAAAGCCAAAAAGGAGATTGAAGAAAAACTAGCCAAAAACTCAAAAGGTAATAATTTTTTTTTAAAGTACATCAGAAGCAGGGAAGTCTCCTAAATAACCAGTGGGCCCCCTGGACTATTGAGATACAAAAGGAGCACTTAAAGATGATAAAGTCATTCTGGAGAAACTAAATGAATTCTTTGCTTCAGTCTTCCCAGCTGAGGATGTTGGGGAGATTCCCAAACCTGAGCCGTGCTTTGTAGGTGACAAATCTGAGGAATTGTCACAGATTGAAGTGTCACTAGAGGAGGTTTTGATAAACTTAACATTAACAAGTCCCTGAGACCAGATGGCATTCACCCAAGAGTTCTGAAAGAACTCAGTTGTGAAATTGAGGAACAATTAACTATGGTTTATAACCTGTCCTTTAAATCGGCTTCGGTACCCAATGACTCTAAGTTAGCTAATGTAATGGCAATATTTAAAAAGGGCTTTAGAGGTGATCCCTGCAATTACTAACATCAGTACCGGGCAAATTAGTTGAAACAATCGTAAAGAATAAAATTGTCAAACACAGAGTGGAACATAAATTGTTGGGAAAAAGTCAACATAGTTTCTGTAAAGGGAAATCATGTCTTACTAATCTAATTCAGTTCTTTGAAGTGGTCAAGAAACGTGGACAAGCGGGATCCAGTGGACATAGTGTACTTAGATTTCCAGAAAACCTTTGACAAGGTCCCTCACCAAAGGCTCTTACATAAATTAAGTTGTCACAAGATAAGAGGGAAGATCTTTTAATGGATTGAAAACTGGTTAAAAGACAGGGAACAAAGGGTAGGAATAAATGGTAATTTTCAGAAATGGAGAGTGGTAACTAATGGTGTTCCCCAAGGGTCAGTCCTAGGATCAATCCCATTCACCTTATTCATAAATGATCTGGAGAAAGGGGTAAACAGTGAGGTGGCAAAGTTTGCAGATGATATTAAACTGCTCAAGATAGATAAGACCAAAGCAGACTGTGAAGAACTTCAAAAAGATCTCACAAAACTAAATGATTGGGCAACAAAATGGCAAATGAAATTGAATGTGGATAAATGTAAAGTAATGCATATTTGGAAAAAATAACCCCAACTATACATACCATATAATGGGGGCTAATTTAGCTACAACTAATCAGAAAAAGATCTTGGAGTCATCATGGATAGTTCTCCGAAGACATCCGCGCAGTGTGCAGCAGCAGTCAAAAAAGCAAACAGGATGTTAGGAATCATTAAAAAGGGGATAGAGACTATGACAGAGAATATCTTATTGCCCTTATAAATCCATAGTACGCCTCCATCTTGACTACTGCGTGGTCTCCTCATCTCAACAAATATATACTGGCATTAGAAAAGGTTCAGAGAAGAGCAACTAAAATGGTCAGGGGGTTGGAATGGATCCCATATGAGGAAAGATTCAAGAGGCTAGGACTTTTCAGCTTGGAAAAGAGGAGACTAAGGGAAGGTATGATAGATGTATATAAAATCATGAGTGATGTGGAGAAGGTGAATAAGAAAAAGTTATTTATTTGTTCTCATAATATAAGAACTAGGGGCCATGTAATCCTCTCTCTCTCTCTCTCCTAGTCAGAGGGAGGCCACTCAGGCTCATCCAGTGGGGTCAGGACCGGAGTCTGTAAGACAGGCAAATAGTTAATACCGGTTTTTAACGTGGACTGGGTCACCTCAGGTAGTCAGCCCTTACCTACAGTCTGTCTATGGTGGAGCCCAGGCAGCTACCAAGCAAACAGTCTTTCAGGGGCTGGCTTTAGCTGGAGTGGAGCTCAGGCAGCCAGCAAACACACAGTCTTTCAGAGGCTGGCTTTAGCCTGTGTGGAAAAACACAGTCTCTCAGGTGAGTGGTGAAGGAGCTCCTATTCTGGGCTACAGCCACTTTGCATCGGGTATGGGATCCGCCACCCAGGGTGGAGTGGCAGGGAGATGCGAGCCCACCCTACTCCACTGTGTCCCAGCCCAGGGGCCTGGCAGGGGCAAGATTGGCTGCCCCTGTGTCAGTGGGGATCCAGCCACAACACAGCGACTAAGCCATGCTGGGCTCTGGAGCCGGCTGCTCCATGGCTGTCCCTGGGTTACTTCCTGCCTCCCCGGGTTTGGTACTTGTGGCCTCCAGGCCTCTTCCGGCTCTTTGGGGTAAATAGCAGTGGGTACTCAGGGCCAGTCGTCGTCCACGTCTGGGGATCGGGAACAGCCAGCGCAGTTCCTCTTGGGGTCTCTGGAGAACAGACCGAGCGTCCTCCTCCATTGTAGGCTCTCCCTCAACTGAGCTGCCAGGTCAGCCTTTTATACTTCTAGCCCCGCCCCAGTACTTCCAGTGTGTGTGTGGGGGTGATCTAGGCTTCGCCCTCCAAGGGGTGCCTAATGCTCCCTCCCCCTTCTGGTCAGAGGGAGGCCATTCAGCCTCACTACAGGCCACTAAATGAAATTAATGGGCAGCAGGTTTAAAACAAATAAAAGGAAGTTCTTCTTCACACAGTGCACAGTCAACTTGTGGAACTCCTTGCCGGAGGAGGTTGTGAAGGCTACAACTGTAACAGGGTTTAAAAGCAAACTAGATACATTCATGGAGGTTAAATCCATTAATGGTTATTAGCCAGGATGGGTAAGGAATGGTGTCCCTAGCCTCTGTTTGTCAGAGGGTGGAGATGGATGGCAGGAGAGAGATCACTTGATCGTTGCCTGTTAGGTTCACTCCCTCTGGGGCACCTGGCATTGGCCATTGTCGGTAGACAGGATCCTGGGCTGGATGGACCTTTGGTCTGACCCCGTACGGCCATTATTATGTTCTTATCACTAGAGCCAAGTCTTTTTATATGAAAGGGATATGTCACTATTTTTTGCCCTTTAACACACTGATCACAATGTTCATTTCAAGATAAAGAGCTGTCTAAATTGGAATTTGATTGAAGTTTTTTCATACAAACTAAAATATGAATAGGAAAGATGCAAGGCAAAAACAACAAAAGTAGTTAAAGCCCTAGATAGCACAATAATTGGTCATACTATATAATTTCACTCGTAAAGCCATTGTGATAGTGCAACACCATGCACAAAACACTGTTCAGACTGAATCAGAAATAAAAGTACACTCAGAATTCCCAAATGCCTATTTTCTCTTGAGTTGGTTTCTTAAACTTAAACTACGAAATATATGTTGAAACATTGTTAATAAGTGAGATGACAAAATTTCCTCGGCAAAGAAGGAAATGCCTAAAACTGTGGCTCTAGAGTGAGAAAATGCCAGATTTTAATATTAACACATTTGGTCCCCAAGCTTTTTACAGCCAGAAATAAATGCTAGAAGCATTTGCATGATGGTATGAAGTGTTGTGGCCATGATGGTCCCAGAAGATTAGTGATACAAGATGAGTGAGGTAATATCTTGTTCTGGATCAACTTTGTGGGAGAAAGAACAGCTTTCAAGTTTATACATAGCTCATGAAGAAGAGATCAGTGTCAGCCTGACAGTTTGTCCTCTCTATAAGGAAGCAAGTCGAGTTTTTCAGGAGTTGTGTAAATGCTTCTTCTAGAGAGACCAGGTAGGTGAGGTAATATCTTCAACCGGACCAACTTCTGTTGATTAAATAGACATTTTCTAATATTCTGTCCAGGCAGAAAAAAACAGATACATTCAGTTCAAACAAAGCAAAGTTGTCTACTAACCCTTTACAAAGACAGAAACTTTGAATGGTCAAATGGAAGCATTTGGATGCAGTCAAAAATACCACACAGGTGGGACTAATTGAATCAGTGGAGTTAAATTCTGTCTATATACCATGGAAATCAAAGGACACAATATAAAAGAACACACATCTGAAAGCCTCTTACCTAGTACTGCAACAGAATGTAAAATAAAAGGGATTTTCCCTCAGGTAAAATTCAGTTGACTTAATTTGTTACATGACAGAACTCTGAAGAGAGTTGGTTCCACTGTTTCCCCTGTTGAGTCAGGCACAACTGTTGGAATCGGTCCTTCCCACAGTAACAGGATGTTTAAGAACTAGGAAAATGTGACAGACATTGAAGAATGGCAGAGAGACTGCAGGATAGATGTAGTAACTGAACCGACTTATTAACTCTTTTTTTTTCCAAATTGATGAGCTTTCATGCTGCTGGTGTCCCGTTAGTTTGAAAGCATCTATGATTGCTGTTACAACAAGACAAGAGATATTAGACCGCTCACCTATGTTCATCTGAAACTTGTCTTTCCCTTTCAGGGCTACAAAAACATGGCTGTCATCATAAGCCACTTTAGTACACACTGGGTACCATCAGGCAAACTTGATTTCAGTTCTTGTTATAGTCTTTCAGGGGATAGAAGACTGCTTCCTCTGTGTGTCAAAAATGACAGTGGGAAAAAATCATCAGCTACCTAATAAGCCTGCAGCTCAAACAATGTGCACATACGTGTCAACATCTCCCACTGAAAAGTCAGTACATTTTCAGTATGAACAAGTTTGCATAAATGTGTGCAAATATGCATGTATTTAAATAGGTCTTGACTAGTTTGGGAATTTGCCCCAATTACAACTATTGGTATAGCAGTAGCATTATACTCCTTAGTGAAGAGATGCAAAGTCCTAATCCTCCCCCTTCCCCCGCACCCTCAATGAGGCTTAACCCAAGGTCTCAGGCAAATGTAGGGTGATCATATTTCCCTATGATGAATACAGGACACCTGTTAAAATTATTCATATTCAAGCGAGTTCAACGGCAATCAATCAGAACTATGCAGTACAAATATTTAAATGAACATCAAGTTGACTGAGCCCCTGTTAAAAAAGCAGCAAAGAATCCTCTGGCACCTTATAGACTAACAGACGTTTTGGAGCATGAGCATTCGTGGGTGAATACCCACTTCGTCAGATGCATGTAGTGAAAATTTCCAGGGGCAGGTATATATAAAACCAAGGGAGGAGAAACTGGTTTTGTAATTGGCAAGCCATTCAGTCTTTGTTTAATCCTGAGCTGATGGTGTCAAATTTGCAGATGAACTGAAGCTCCGCAGTTTCTCTTTGAAGTCTGGTCCTGAAGTGTTTTTGCTGCAGGATGGCCACCTTAAGGTCTGCTATAGTGTGGCCAGGGAGGTTGAAGTGTTCTCCTACAGGTTTTTGTATATTGCCATTCCTAATATCTGATTTGTGTCCATTTATCCTTTTCCGTAGCGACTGTCCAGTTTGGCCGATGTACATAGCAGAGGGGCATTGCTGGCATATGATAGCGTATATTACATTGGCGGAGGTGCAGGTGAATGAACCGGTGATGGTGTGGCTGATCTGGTTAGGTCCTGTGATAGTGTCACTGGTGTAGATATGTGGACAGAGTTGGCATCGAGGTTTGTTGCATGGATTGGTTCCTGAGCTAGAGTTACTGTGGTGCAGTGTGCAGTTGCTGGTGAGAATATGTTTCAGGTTGGCAGGTTGCCTGTGGGCAAGGACTGGCCTGCCACCCAAGGCCTGTGAAAGTGTGGGATCATTGTCCAGGATGGGTTGTAGATCCCTGATGATGTGTTGATCTGTTTCCTTATTTCCTCATGCGGGTATTGTAGTTTTGAGAATGCTTGGTGGTACCCACACGAGGAAATAAGGAAACAGATCAACAGAGCCAGACGTGTACCCAGAAGCCTCCTACTGCAAGACAAACCCAAGAAAGAAACCAACAGGACTCCACTGGCCATCACATACGTCCCCAGCTAGAACCTCTCCAACGCATCATCAGGGATCTACAACCCATCCTGGACAATGATCCCACACTTTCACAGGCCTTGGGTGGCAGGCCAGTCCTTGCTCACAGGCAACCTGCCAACCTGAAACATATTCTCACCAGCAACTGCACACTGCACCACAGTAACTCTAGCTCAGGAACCAATCCATGCAACAAACCTCGATGCCAACTCTGTCCACATATCTACACCAGCGACACCATCACAGGACCTAACCAGATCAGCCACACCATCACCGGTTCATTCACCTGCACTTCCGCCAATGTAATATACGCTATCATATGCCAGCAATGCCCCTCTGCTATGTACATCGGCCAAACTGGACAGTCGCTACGGAAAAGGATAAATGGACACAAATCAGATATTAGGAATGGCAATATACAAAAACCTGTAGGAGAACACTTCAACCTCCCTGGCCACACTATAGCAGACCTTAAGGTGGCCATCCTGCAGCAAAAACACTTCAGGACCAGACTTCAAAGAGAAACTGCTGAGCTTCAGTTCATCTGCAAATTTGACACCATCAGCTCAGGATTGAACAAAGACTGTGAATGGCTTGCCAATTACAAAACCAGTTTCTCCTCCCTTGGTTTTCACACCTCAACTGCTAGAACAGGGCCTCATCCTCCCTGATTGAACTACCTCATTACCTCTAGCTTGCCTGCATATATATATATATACCTGCCCCTGGAAATTTCCACTACATGCATCTGACGAAGTGGGTATTCACCCACGAAAGCTCATCCTCCAAAACGTCTGTTAGTTTATAAGGTGCCACAGGATTCTTTGCTGCTTTTACAGATCCAGACTAACATGGCTACCCCTCTGATACCTGTTAAAAAAGAAATTCTGCATAACTGGATTCTTTTTATTTACTTTCTTATCTTTCAGGCTTTAGTGTTCATATGGGGAGGGATGGCACACACATACACACTCCTATAAACCTCTCTCAAATGCAGGAGGTGACCAACTGACCCGATCCTCCCTGCCTGGGGCTCTCTGCCCTCCTTGCCTGGCTGGGCCCCCGGGATGGACTTGCATCTCCTGGTATCTGGTGCCACATCTTCCCAAGGCAATGCATGGTTGCGGCATGCATGGTCACTTGTCCCCTCTCACTGGATTTCTGCCAGGGTTCACACCAGAATGTGCCCAGCAGCAGCCTTTCAGCACTGTGCAGGAAGGGAGGGATGGGTGCTCCTTCCAGCCGCAGGGCAGGAGGAGGTGGGGAAGGAATGACCTGGCCTGTGTCTTTGCAGAGCTCATCTCTTCCCCCTAGCCCTCACCCCGTGGCTGGAAGCAGCTCCTTCCATTCCTGCTCACTCAATGTCAAAATATAACTAACACCTTCAGGTTGCTGCTGACCACCAACAAAACCCAGAAGCCTCATGTACCCCAGCTACAGCACAGGCAGGAAGGGGTTAAGCCCTAAGGTTGCATTGTGCACCAGGACCCAGGAAACCTGACTGAAGGAGCTTCAGCCAACCCGGCCAGAGAAGTGGCTCATTAGGGGAGGGTGCCTAAGGGATTGAGCAGCCCCACACTCCCTGGTGGCAGGACACAGAGGGAGGAGGGGTGAAACGGGTGCTAAGCCCCTGCCCAGAAGGCTGCTATGGAGCCTGCAGGGTTGGGGTATGAACAGGCTGGGAATTGCTCTCCCCCTGCCTCCCCTGGCCATTCCAGAGCTTATCTGAGGGGCAGAGAGGCTTCCCTGTGCCAGTGCTGTGCAGGGCTTTGGCACATGCAGGGCTCTGCTCCTCCAGCGCCCTGGGTTGGAGGATCTTGGGCTTTCCCAGGGCACCAGCCCAGCTAGAGGCAGCGAGGGAAGGAAGGAGCTTGCTAGCCAGGCTGTTGGTGAACTGAATGCTCTGACCAGGGGCTGGTTCTCCGCACAGCGCTGGGTGTAGGACAGATTCCGCTGGGGGGGAATATAAAGGAGAAGTGGTGCTGGGGATGGGGTTAAAAGGCAAACCATGGAGTGGACAATGAGAGGGGGAGCACATAAAGGGCAGTTGGGTGGGCAGTAGTGGCAATACTTAACCAACTGCAGCCTGGCTCCTTCCCACACTCACCAGCCACTGCAGCTCAAATCACACAGCCAGTGCTGGCTGGAAACAGGGTGGGAAGTGGAAACCTGCTGGCCGAGAGCAGGCATGCAGAGGGGTCTGTGCTGACGAGCCACCAGGGGAGCAGCCCATCCCCACGCTGCAGCTTCACCCTACCACCAGCCTTTCACACCCACACCCATTGTCAGCCACTGATGGAGAAGGGGGAGACCGAAAATACAGGACAATTTGTCTGTTTTTAAGAAAAAGTCAGGAGGATTTAAACATGGGACTGTCCCTTTAAAAATGGAATATCTGGTCACCGGAGGCAAATGTAAACTCCACCTATGCACACAGTAGCTTCACCTATCTTCACTAAGGCTTGCTTCAGTCAGCAATACCAGTCTAGGCAACGACACGCAACACTCCACTAAGAATTAATCTCTTGCTGCCCTCAAAAGACTCCAACACTAATTTTTCCCCCAAACAGCCCTCTTCAGATAATGCTATGGCCATTCTTAACCTTTTGCTCCACTACTTTGCTTCTCTCTGGAATGGGTGAAGCAGCCAGGAGTCTGCCACTCCATCCTCCCTGGGTGGAGGGGATTAAACAAAGAGGAAGTTGCTTCATCTCTTCCTCCTCCTCCTCACTCAGCTCTGAGGGAAAATATTAGTAATTCTAAGAGTCAGAGGAAGAGAAGGAAAATTTAGTGCTTGGGGAGCATTCACAGCCTTTTGGGGAGGAGAAGGGGGATCTCTGTCTGCTCCCTATGCAGAGCAAAGAAGAAACTCCTGTCATAAACAGATAGCTAAGGGTTAATGTCTCTTTCACCTGAAACACCTGACCAGAGAACCAATCAGGAAACCGGATTTTTTCAACTTTGGGTGGAGGGAATTGTGTGTCTGGGGTCTTTGTTTTCTGGCTGCCTGCTGTCTCTGAGCTTTGGAGAAGTAGTTTCTACTTTCTAGTCTTCTGTTTCTAAGTGTAAGGACAAAGAGATCAGATAGTAAGTTATATGGTTTCTTTTCTTTGGTATTTGCATGAATATAAGTGCTGGAGTGCTTTGATTTGTATTCTTTTTGAATAAGGCTGTTTATTCAATATTCTTTTAAGAAATTGCCCTGTATTGTATCATCTTAATACAGAGGGACCATTTGTATTTTTTCTTTCCTTTTTTTATAAAGCTTTCTTTTAAGATCTGTTGGAGTTTTTCTTTACTTCAGGGAAATTGTATTCACCAGGGAATTGGTGGGAGGAAGAAATCAGGGGAGATCTGTGTGTGGGTTGGATTTGCTAGCCTGATTTTGCATTCCCTCTGGGGGAATAGGAAAGTACTTTTGTTTCCAGGACTGGGAACAGAGTGGGGGGAAGGGAAAAAGGATTATTTCCCTTTGTTGTGAGACTCAAGGGATTTGGGTCTTGGGGTCCCCAGGGAAGGTTTTTCAGTGGGACCAGAGTGCCCCAAAACACTCTAATTTTTGGGTGGTGGCAGCAGGTACCAGGTCCAAGCTGGTGACTAAGCTTGGAGGTTTTCATACTAACCCCCATATTTTGGACGCTAAGGTCCAAATCTGGGACTAAGGTTATAACAACTCCTCAACACAGAGAGCAACTCTTAGACTCATAGACTCATAGGTCAGAAGGGACCAATCTGATCATCTAGTCTGACCTCCTGCACAAGGCAGGCCACAGAACCCCACCCATCCAAATTTATAACACCCCCTATCCCAGGATCGAGTTATTGAAATCTTCAAAATTGGTTTGAAGACCTCAAGCTGCAGAGAAACCACCAGCAAGCGACCCGTGCCCCACGCTGCAGGGGAAGGCGAAAAACCTCTTATTTGCTGCCTTCCTCCAAGAGATAAGGGAGTAGAAAAAAATAGACTGACAAGTTTTCCTCAGAAACCTGTAAAACGAACCCAAAAAAGCCATAGCATTGGCAGAGCTATGCTAGTACTAGCACTCTAGTTCCTTCTTTCTTCCATTTAACCCATAATACATATTATAGGTGTAAAATCACCCTCAATTAAACTTTCTGGGAAGTTTAAAACTAACACCTACCATGGCTTTCTGTATTGAACCTCCAGCTATTGGTTGAGAGATAGATACAGCACAAGCACTGAAATGTGCCAAAGCTTACTTAGAACTTCCCATCTGGCACTATACCCAACATGCCTCAACATTTGAAATCATGAAAATCTCTGTGGACTGTGTGCGACCACCTCATATCCTGGAACTGGTCAGGAAATGGCAAAGTGTCTGGATCTCATCCATCTTTCCAAATAAGAACATTATCACTGATCACTGATTCAACCTGCCATGCAGATTTTAGACCACACTGATCTGCATTTGAACAAAACTATGGAAGATGTGGTAACTTGATGCACAAGTGTAAAATTCAAGACTCATCTGCTCCTGCCAGTGGCCGAGCCACAAATGAAGGCTGGGGCCCGGCTTTTATCCTTCCGGGTCGCCGCCTGACCCTTTGAGGGGCGGGACTTCCACCCAGTGGCCCCGCCCCCGTGGATGACTGATGGGGCTCAACCCTCCCTGAGGGGGAGGGGAGCCACACCGCCTCGCTACACTCCCCCAATCCTCCCTTCCCTTTCCACAGCAGAACTTCACCAGTTTATATGAAAAGAAGGCCCTCTGCAGCCATGGAAGAGGGGGCATGATTTGCCTTTGTTCAAGATCTTGTCTGCCATAGCATGTAAGATAAAAAGCAATGCCATATTGCTTTTGTGAAAATACAAAGCAGTTAAATATGGAAGAAAAAACTGGCAATGCCTCAGTTAATAAGCAGAGTCTAATATTAATTAGGCTCTAACTTCTATTCCTTCAGCACATCCCCTCCAAAAAGAAATGAAGAGCACAAGCTAAAGAGTAAATTTCCAACACCTGATTTCTTCTTTAGGTGTTTAGATTTTCCTAATTGTTTCATCCCAGAACTTAAGAGTGTATCTTTAATGTGAAGGCATCATTTGGGATTTATTATTGTTAGCAGTCTGAGTATACCTATTTAGTTTTGGAGGGGAGTTTTATATCCTACCCTAAAGGACTGTATACTCCAGTGGGATAATTTGGTTGAAGTTTAAATTAGGTTTCAATTTGTGTTCCACATGTCATATTTTCACCTGGTAATTCTATCTGGCATATTGTTTTAACATGAACTAGAAGAAAACAGTTTGTGCCTTTTCCTGTATATTTCAATTCTGATTCCCTCGCCATAACTTTTCCAAGAGCTATAGTGTTACCAAGTATTATAAAAACCTGTCTGAATACTTAAGTGGCAGGTGTTGAAACACTGTGAGAGCTTAGCATTTTAGTATTTGGTGATCATAGCCAGAGGTGATATCGTAGTGTTGACAGAAATTAACTATGTATCAATGTTATTCCTATATAGTGGAGGAAAATAGCAAACAGAAAAATTGCAAAGTAGTTTGTGTTCAGTGACTTATTTTGTTGTGTATTAGAAAGTTATCATCAGATTGACTTGGATTTAGTGACACATTATATGTCTTTTTAAATATTTCAAACAGGTTTAAGTTACTTTGCCTGGGGGAGCTTATTTTATTTGCTGATAAAATGTATTAGTCAACATTTTATCTGACTGTATGGTTGGAATGTGTTTTTCTGTAGTTCTTGTTTCACTAAATAGGTAAAATGTATCTTAACAAGTACTATATTTTAATTGATGGATGAAATGCACGTTGAAATGTGATATTTGACTCAGAATGAAATGCATTATGGTTATAATCAGCTCCCCTGGATGTGATTATCCATTGATGATTTTTATCAGGCATCAGTGTCAAAAGTGAAGCTGACTCAATTTTCTTGTGACAGCAAAAAAAAACAGCTACACGAAAAATGGCTTGATCAATAAATGACAGTTAATTTCTGTGGAAATGTGAAACAATATTTTAGAGAGAAAGTCTTAGAAGTAGCATCAGTGAGCTTTCTGTTTAGATACACCGTGATACAGTGCATTAACATTTGACAGTTTTCACACTGAAAATAAATTTTTATCCTCATCTTTTAACTTCTTTACAGGCATGCTTAATACATGTACTCACAAATGCTGATGCTGTGTTTTATGCTGAGTATCTTTGTCCACATACACGCAGGCACGTGAGAAATATCCATAGAAAAGCTGCTCTATTGATTCCTGCCAATGACCTTGGCTATCATTTAGAGAACTCTCTGAATGGCCGTATTTTGCAAAACCCACAAATTTAAGTCAAAGGGAGTATGGGCTCTCAGTACCTTGAAGCAAATACTGCTCAGGAGGTCTCTTTACAGACATTTACACAGAACAGGTAGGATTACATAAATTACCAACTATTACAGCATACTGATGCCGTTGACAAGGCTAATGAATCTTATTGCTTATTTTGTTACATGGAGTCCTTCCTCTTGACAAAAAGAGGTGGGGTGTCAGGCCTGTGCTCTCCTTTTATAGTACATCCATCCCTATCACTAATTAATTTAGTTCCGCAGCACTGAATTAGCATAAGAATGTAAGATTGGTACAGAATCTCCAGGCAGACAGCAGATTTAATACTTCTAGCTAAGAGTCATGCTCTCAGCTACAAGAGATGAAGTACATAAAATACATGACAGTTCTGTTGGCTGCTGTTAATGTTCATGTTCATTGTGAATTAGCTGGACCCTTGTGCTAGAGAATGACTGCCAAAGAAGGATTTATTGAGACTGTCAGCCTGTGTCTGTGTCATCTCATTTGCAGGAAGCATTTTCCTTCAGAGTTCCAGTACTGAAACACTGGCTCCCTGTAGTTCTTTATACATGATCACACAGGTTGACATTTTAAGCCAAAGAAAATGGATATGTGAATAGTAAATTAAAGGGGAAGTACTAGATCCTCAAGTAATTCTTATGCATATCACAAGACAGATTGAACTGCAGTGGATATATGAGGAAATCAGTTTTGCTAACTCCAGTGATTTTTATTATGAATAACATGATCATAAAATCACAGAATCATAGGACTGGAAGGGACCTCAAGAGGTCTACTAGTCCAGTCTCCTGAACTCAAGGCATGACTAAGTATTACTGTCCTAGACCATCCCTATCAAGTGTTTGTCTAACCTGCTTTTTAAAATCTCCAATGACCGAGATTCCACAACCTACGTAGGCAATTTATTCCAGTGCTTAACTATCCTAACAGTTAGAAAGTTTTCCTAATGTCCAACCTAAACTTCCCTTGCTGCAATTTAAGCCCATTGCTTCTTGTGCTATCACCAGAGGTTAAAGAGGAAAAAAAAGTCTCCCTCCTCCTTGTAACAACCTTTTATGTACTTGAAACCTATTATTATGTCTCCACTCAATCTTCTCTTTTCCAGACTAAACAACCAGTTTTTTTTTTTCAATCTTCCATCATCGTTCACATTTTCTAGGTAATTTTTGTTGCTCTTCTCTGGACTCTCTCCATTTTGTCCACATCTTTCCTGAAATGTGACACTCAGAACTGGACACAATAGCTCAGTTGAGGCATAATCAGCACAGAGTTGAGTAGAAGAATTATTTCTTGTGTCTTACTTACAACACTCGTGCTAATACATCCCAGAATGATGTTTTGTTTTTGTTTTTTTGCAATAGTGTTACACTGTTGACTCATATCTAGCTTGTGATCCACTATGACCCCTAGTTCCTTTTCTGCAGTACTCCTTTCTAGGCAGTCATTTCCCATTTTGTATGTGTACAAGTGATTGTTCCTTCCTAAGTGGAGTACTTTGCATTTATCCTTATTGAATTTCATCCTATTTACTTTAGACAATTTCTCTAGTTTATCCAGATCATTTTGAATTTTAATCATATCCTGCAAAGCATTGGCAATCCTTCCAAGCTTGGTATCATCCGGAAAATTTGTAATTGTACTCTCTGTGCCATTATCTAAATCATTGACGAAGATATTGAACAGAACCAGACCCAGAATTGATCTCTGCAGAATCCTACTTGATATGCTCTTCCAGCTTGACTGTTAACCACCGATAAGTACTCTCTGGGAATGGTTTTCCAGCCAGTTATACACCCACCTTATAGTAGCTCCATCTAGGTTGGATTTCCCTAGTATGTTTATGAGAAGGCCATGCAAGACAATACCAAAAGTCAAAATATACCACATCTACCACTTCCCCCCATCCACAAGGCTTGCTATCTTGTCAAAGAAAGCTACTAGATTGGTTTGAGATGATTTGTTTTTGATAAATTCATGATGACTCTTACTTATCAGCTTGTTATCTTCTAGGTGCCTGCAAATCGATTGCTTATTTATTTGCTCCATTATTTTTCCAGGTATTGAAGTTAAACTGACTGGTCTGTAATTCCCCTTTTTATAGATGGGCACTATATTTGCCTTTTTCGAGTTCTCTGGAATCTCACCTATCTTCCATGACTTTTTGAAGATAATCACTAATGGCTCAGATGTCTCCTCAGTCAACTCTTTGAGTATTCTAAGATGTATTTATCAGGCCCTGATGATTTGAAGAGATCTAATTTGTCTAAATAATTTTTTTTTACTAGTTCTTTCCCTGTTTTAGCCTCACATCCTGCCTCATTTTCAATGGCATTCACTATGTTAAATGTCTTACTACCAACATTTTTGATGAAAACAAAATTATTTTTCACTTTTGCCATTTCCACATTTTCTGGTATTGTTTTGACCCGCTTGTTGAATAATGGGCCTACCCTGTCCTTGGTCTTCCTCTTAATGTATTTGTAGGATGTTTTGTTGTTACCTTTTATATCTCTAGATAATTTAATCTTGTTTTATGCCTTCACATTTCTAATTTTGTCCGTACATGCTTGTGTTGTTTGTTATGATGTTTGGTCCCTCTGCAGGCATTTAGTGATAAAGCAAAAAGTTCTGGAAATCAGATTATTTCTGAAAGCAAAGTGAGAGAGAGGCAAGAGACTCTCTCCCCCAAGGTGGCCTGTAGTTTAAGGGAATTTGCTCTAAAGTGCAGGTCCAGAAACTGAGTTCTAGTGCTAGCTACTCTCAGGACTGGCGCTAGGGTTTCTCATGCCCTAGGCGCACGGCCATTTCGCCGCCCCGTGCGCTGGTCCCGCGGCTCCAGTGGAGCTGCCGCAGTCATTCCTGCAGAGGGTCCATTGGTCCGTGGCTCTGGTGGAGCTGCCGCAGTCATGCCTGTGGGCGGTCCACTGGAGCCGCGCGAGCAGCTGGCCATCCGCAGGCATGACTGCGGCAGGTCAACTGGAGCTGCCTGCCGCCCCCCTGGCAAAATGCCACCCCCTGATTAATCCTGGCACCCTAGGCGATTGCCTGGGCTGCCTAAATGGTAGCACCGGCCCTGGCTACTCTACTGACTTCTGTTTCTATTTCTGTACACTTTGTAACCCTCAGTATGAGACAAGACTTCATGCTTAGAGTTCCTCTGCTGTCCCACACACACTTATGTAACAGCCGGGTAAAATATGCGTGCTGCATCTCCCCATATGTACTGGTCAAAATACGAGGTTGTGGGTTCAAATCCTAATGATCTGTGTGGTGGTATGGATATAGACATACACATATACATGTACAAGCTTATGGATAATTGTTTAAACTATTTTATATTGCAAAATGCTTTATTTGGACCATAACATTTGTGTTTCTGTTGCATTTTTGTCATGATTTGGTTAATGGGAACATTGGCATAGACACAGAATTCCACATTTACAGTCAGCAGATTATGTTGTAGTGGTAGGTATTCAACAGCATGAGAAGATTCTGAGAATCTGACAGGGGGCATAACATGAACTCTCCTGCTATAGCCCAAGGTAGCACCTGGAACAACATATTCAAGAAGACCAAAAATTCAAAATATGGAACCTGACCAGCAACAATAAGAGCCAGCACACTTGTGCTGTGCTGTTTGATGGCCAAATATGTATTTCCGGTACGGGAAAGATCAGCTCACACAAAGAAGCTGGATCCTGTGCTGAATGACAGATGCTGCTATATCACAGGATTTCTAAAACCAACAAATGTGAACAGCCAGAATTGCTCCAATGGATATTAGGAGAGCAGTCACAAGCAGAATGGAATGATTACAAGAGGTCAGATATCCTCTACATAACCACACTGCAGCAGTTAGCCACCTAAAATCACAGAAACACTTCCTAGCTGCAGTGGAACTGCTTAAAAAATCACTGATGGCTACATGACTGGAATTGTGGCACACATGGCTCAAAATACTCAACAAGGACACAAAAATGCACACAAGCATTGCTGAAGACGTTCCTGCAGGTGTGATGGAAATATTGATCGTCTTGGAGGTGTTCAGATCACCTCCGAACAAGAATTGGTAGGTCAAAAGTAAATATGTGGAAATGGAGTGCCCCAGAGACACGTTACTGTGGTGAAACACAAATCATGGAACATCTGTTGGTGTGCTGGTTCCTGGAGGAACCATATACCACAGAAAATCTCAGCAGAGCTACAGACCAGGCTATATCATGTGCCCAAAACTGGAAAAAAATGTATGATTGTGGTGGAAGCACATGAGAAGTAGTAGTCAACAGGAAGTATAACGGTTATTAAATAAACACACATTATCAAAAAAAAGTAGATCCATAAACAAATATCCTTGTTAAAATAAATGATGGTATATATTGTTATACAGCATGGCCAGAGGGCAGCAGGAGATGGTTAGAAGGGAGCCTTATTCCCTGTAGAGGGAAGAAAGTTTGCTATAGATTAATTAGAGCACCTGAAGCCAATTAGAGCACCTGAAGCCAGTCACCTGATAAAACCCCCCTGCTTCAATCAGACAGGGGAAGGCACTGAAGTAGCGTGGATCGATGTTGGAGTAGAGAGCAGTTTGGAGGAGTTGAAGCACAGTGGATTGTGTTGGAGCAGAGAGCAGTTTGGAGGTAAGCAGAGGAAAGTTTGGAGAAGTGCTGAGGTGGGCTAAGAAGACCAAGACACTAGGTTAGGGGACACTTGGCTTGTGCAGAGGGAGGGCAGGAAGCCCCCATAAGCTGAAGGGTAGGAGAGGGAAGCAGGGCCGGCTCTGGCTTTTTTGCCACCCCAAGCAAAAAAAAAAACAAACAAACCACCTGCAAGGTGGCTAGATCCAGGGTGCAAACTTTCATCTAGCGGGACTCCCTGCGCTGCAGATGTACCCCGAGCAGTGGAGTGTGTGCCCCGGCTAGCAGCGGGGAGGGGGACGGAGCAGAGGGGGAGAGAGAGAAGGAGGGTGGCCAGGGCTTCCTTCAGCCAGGGAGCTCACCACTCAGCCCCTCCTGCTGCACTGCCTGCCAGGAGGGCTCTGTGTTGTTCTGGTCTGCGGGGAGGGAAGGACATGGGCTTCTGGGCTTGCTGCAGACCTGGCACCAGCTGGGGCAGAGGAAGCATGCAGCTGGCTCCCAGGAGAGTGCTCCCCTCCTCTGCACCACCGCCCCCTACAGGGCGGCCAGAGCGGCGAACAAAAAAAGAAAAAGAAAAAAAGGGTGTCCGTGCCGCCCTAGGTTTGGGCAAAATGCTGCCCCTTAGAATCTGCCACCCCAAGCATGAGTTTGCATGATTGGTGCCTGGAGGGAAGTAGTCCAGGGGAAGGAACTGCTAGTTCAAGTGGTTTACCGCTATCCCTAGGGCCCTTGGGCTGGGACCCAGAGTAGAGGGTGGGCCTGGGTCCCTCCCTCTCCACTCCCCTCCTCTAGGACACTAGTGGGACAGTTCATATCCCAGTTCAGGAGCAAGAAATGTCTCCCTGACCACCCCTCGCCCCCAAAGAGAAAGTGTGAGACCCATCATAGTAGTGCTGGCAATTTGCCACAATATATAGATGGTATATATAGTGCCTTCGAGCCCCAGTCATGGAGCAGGACTTTGTGCTAGGTCCTGTAAAAACACAGAACTAAAATACAGTCATTGCTCCAAAGATCTAAGGGTCTATGTCTACACTTTGAGCTGGAGGAGTAAATTCCAGTTCTAGTAGACTAGCTCAGATCGAGCTCTCACACTAAAATAGGGCGTAGTTGCTGTGGCATGAGTAGTGGAAGGAGCTAGCCACCCCAAGTACATATCCATCTGATATGGTAAACATATGTTCAAGTGTCTAGCTCTTTACGTTGCTGTGGATATGCTCTGGTTTTAGTACTGTAGCTCTGAGTGAGCTAAAGTGGATATGTCTACTTAAATTGCTATTTATACCTTCTAGCTATAGTGTAGATTTAACCTAACGGTATGTCTTCACTAGAAACAGAGCTGCGGCACAGCTGCAGCTGTGGTTCTCTAACACTTCAGTAAAGACACTCACTACTGCATTGGGAGGGGTTCCACCATCTCTGTAGCTAATCCCCAAGAGACGATCAGCAGTTTATACTGGGGGTTAACTCAACTATGGTACTCAGGGGTGTGGATTTTTCATGCCCCCGTGTGACGTAGCTGGATTGACCTAACTTTTTAGCATAGACCTTGGCTTCATGAGACTTACTACATAACAGGAAACACCGCTCTCCAATCCCTGTGTTAACATAAATAAGATGACAATTAACATTCATTTTGAATCAGAAGTTGAGTTCTGATGCATAAGAGAGGAACTCCTTTAAACACACATCTTCATTTTTGTTCTCCGAATAACTGTACTGTTAGATACACAACTCTTAGTAGAAATAGTGAACAAACATCTTGCTATATTAAATTGGCCAACTGTGTCCTTAATTCAAACCCAAGTTTCTTCTTCACATTATCCTTAAAGTTTATAACATAAGAAAAATCTTATATTTGACTTTGTCAGTATACCAGGATAGCAAACTGTCTGCTTTAGAGTTTTACCCCTTACGGTACTTTTTTTAATTTATATGGCTGGGATGGAGAAGCACAGAGAGCATTTGAATAACACACAAACAATATGATGGAATAAATATTATGTTTAGTATTTATAGTAGCCTCTATACGTTTGTGAAGCAGAATTATGTTGATGTTTTTACAATATAAATTGATATTTTGTATTGTTCAGCTTGTGGAATGAACCACATAAGAATAAATCCATATATATATACTAGTTATTCCATATTCATCCCTGCCTCTCACACACAGCTATAAATATTTATATTATGGAGTAATTAACAAGTGACTATATTAACAGTGAAAGGGAAAGTTGGTTGTTTGGTATGGTCATCTGTGACAATTTATACTGCTTTTGAACATTATCAGGGCAGACATATTCAACCTTTGCTTTAAGTACCAAAGAAACAGGAAATAGGATATCACTGTAATGTGCCTTCTGAAGATTGAATTGCCATCATATACTGAAGTCCCATACCAGAACATGCCATGCTAGAAGGGAATGTGTGGCACAATAAAACATTAGAGATTAGGAAATATATTTTGTCAGTGGTGGAAATGGAGTTGAATTTGATATCATTTTAGAAATTCCACACATTCTGTTGGGAGGGATTAGACTTTAAGATAGGGAATAAAATACGATTTTGATTTTAGTATAATACTCAATCTGGTGGTTCTGATTATGATGATGATGCCATAAACCTGCTTAGAGGCAGATTAAGGGTTTTATATATTCCGCAGAAAAATCAGGAACTTGAATTACAGTTTTGGCATTTTGTTGAAAGTTATAAATAAGACACAGTATTTCCTTTTTATGTAAACTTGCAATGTTCATCTGAGAATCCGTAATGTTAGCAGGCTAGAACTTGCTGAAAGAGTGACAGCAGGGAAAGGATTAAGAAATGTTTGATGCAGACAGAAGCGCATACACACACAAAAAAAGTATGGAAATTGCAGGGTAATAATCACCCTCAGTGTATTATTATAACATATCTAAAACATGACCTCTTAGAAAGGTACATTATTTTGCAGTAGGTCTCTTTACTGGACAGGCATTTTTGCAATTGCATATGCCTTCAAACACTATCCTTTTGTGGCTGACTACTTTTACACAGAAATGGATTATTCAAATTATTCATTATTCAGAATTCATGGGAGTGTGGAGAGGGGGAGACTGAAGCGTTTAGTAGGGATTGGGCTATAAATGTTTGGTTCTATTGCAAGACATCATTCTCCTTTCATCACTCCAGGCTTGAATGTGATGTGTTTTAACTCTTTTTTTTATTTTTACTGCAACAAGTTAGATTAATATTAAACATTTTCATGCAAAGTGATTTCTGATGAGAGAAAATGCTTAGATGTTAAAAACTCAGAAGTCTAGGTTCATCACAAATTTCTCATATCTTGATCAAAACACAAGAAAAAGTCATCAGCTTTGCTCTCCTTATTTGATTAATTCCAAGTTAAGCAGATATGACAAACACTATGCAAATCTTTCCTATTTGCTAAGAGAAGCACTCTTAATTATTAGAAAGCTTGCACTGGAATTTTCTTCCTTATCACATTATGCACTTTCTGGACGTGTGATCCATCAATTTCAGGCCTTGATAGGTTCTACCCTGCTCATTAAATATCAGTTAACATAAAACAGATTTAGGCTTCCTGCATTAAAACAAAATTATTCAACACAAAACTGTACTAAATGCATTATTAACAAGCTGCAAGCTACAACGAATGCATTTAAATCATTGCCTCTTTAATAATCAGCTAAAGACTTTGTTCCATGCTGTCAGAACAACTATTGTTTTTCATTTCCAATCTCTTCAGAAGCTGTTTGTGTTTAATCATTTGCTTGTGTAAAATGGGGTGGCTGTCAGATCTTTGGTATACTTGAATTTGGGCTTGTTATGTTTCAGTGTAAGGACTGCCATAATTCATACATTACTAATCTCAACATGTCAGCTTTGCCCAGACTAGAGAAAATATAGATGAACCTGTACCATAACCACAGATGTGAACAAACCCATTCTTTGGTGTATTTAAAATCCAAATACTGATTGGAATTTTTTTGTTTAATCACATTACTAGTTTGTTGTATGATTTGTGAGAATTTCTAGGTGGAATCATTTATTGTACTCTGGAAGCAGTGTTGCTTAGTGGCTAGAGCACTGGTCCGTTCCTGACTCTGCTGTATGACCTTTGGCAAATCATTTAAATGCTCTGGGCCTCAGTTTCCCCATATGCAAAATGGGGATTATGAGAACTCCTTTGTAAAGCACTTTGAGATGTACTGATGAAGAGTACTACATAATTGCTAGGCATTATTATTCATTTATTTTACAACTACAAATAAGAAATAAGATTAAAGATAGCTTGGAAAAAAACTTTTCTTCTTTTGAAGGCATAAAATAACACGGCCCTACAAAAGATGACAGATTCTACTTTCTGCTTTAGCACTGTAAATCTGCAGTAACTATTGAACTTATATGAGGTACTACAGACTTATTTTGGTGTAACTGAGATTGCAGTCTAGCTCTTTGGGCAGCAACAGACAAAATGTGCAGTAATCTATATGTTACTATTAATACTGTTAGGTGTTACTTTTGAGAATCTATAATATAGGGCCTGACTATGGCACTAGCTAGCTAGCCACTTTTGTGTTGACAGATGAGGCAGACAGTGTATCATGGATGCATTTTGCCCAGGAGGAAGGAGAGAAATAGAATCCCTTCTGGCATATGCTGTGGAAACACACAGAGAAGCAGCAGTTATAGCATGTACTGCTTCCCATTGTTGGCTCTAGATGGCTAGCCATGCAATTAGGCTCCACTTGTATCAGACCTGACTTCCTATGTTGTGCTTAGGAACACCAATGGTGCTATAACTTCCTTCCATGTGCTTGGGAAGCCTAGGAACCAATGTTCTGGCTTAGCTGTAGTACCCTTGTATGTTCTCCTCTTTCCTTGTCTCCTGTGAGAAATTAAGCAGAACCTGGTCTATAGATTTTCCTTCTACCAAATGTGGAATTCATAACACATACATAAAAATGTAATGCATTTATATCCTTGTTCCATTCAGTATCTATCTCCTTTTGGAGATGTTTTAATATTTTTCAGTGCTTCTTTGAAATTGAGGTGATGACAGTTTTGACAGAATGCTACCTGGTACAATGATATTTTCTGCAAATACTGAAGTTTTTTTTGTCTAAGTGTTCTCTTTCACTTCTGGTTTTGATGGGATTTTTGTTATGTGTAATCATTCCTGTTTATGACTTCAATTAATCTCACCTGACTTGCATAGCTAGATTAATTAAAAATGACTTTTAAAAAGCACAGTTTGGTTATTATATATGGGAACTGGACAAAATGTCATCTCTTGGATGGAGCTGAATAAAATTCCCAAAACTGTTTGTTTGTTTTTCCAAAATTATAGCTAAAGTGGCACAGACAGCACTTTGATTCAGTGACATCGCTCTCCTGCATCCAGAGAAAAATCTTAGATCCAGATCACTGACAGCTATATTTTCAGACATGCTCCCTAATTTTGTCAGTCTTTCACAGCTCCCACTGATGTCTGTGCAGTTGCAGATCCTCAACACCTCCAAAAATCAGACATGTGGTGTGTCAAATTGGACACTCAGAAGCTCATAAAATTTAGTGAACATTTCTGAGGAGTTGTAGACCTCAGGCCCACAAAAAGAAAACAAATCATTATTCTCAAAAAGACTTGCATGTTATTTGTCTTTACACTTTCTACTGAAACCTTCAGAATTTGAATACACAGAATAATCCTGCAGAATTTGTGCCATGGAATTTCCAGTTGTCCACACTTGTGTGCCTCAGAAATTATGAAACCTTGAGGTTCATCTTGCCCCAGAGTACCAAGTAACAGTAGTTTTCAACTGTACAAAATAACACAAAATGTTCCAAATATAGCCAGCTTGATTTTGAGTGCAAAAGGTTTTGTGCGTCAACATTTTTATGGTCATATACCTATTCGATATCCCCTCATTTGGTTGAGAACATCTCTCATGAGTTCTGTATCCATTGCCCAGTAGACTGTGATTCACTAACATATGAGAATAAATCATATACCATGGTCACCATTAAACATTTACCCACATTAGTCATAGAGTGGTATCTAAGATCACCCCATTCTGAGTCACAGACAGATAATATAGTATCCTGGGTGACACAGTGTGATAACTATAGATATATGTTGACTTACTGCAGGCAACAACTGAATATCGGCTAATCTGTTTCAGTACTTTAGTGCAGGTGTTCCTGTATGTGTGAAAATTTATACTTTCACCTTTGTGTGGCATGATGATTTAGTGTTAATACACTGGGCTAATAAACACATGTAAAATTTGAAGGAAGATTGTCTGGCTCTAAGTTGTTTTTCTTATACCAGGTGTTCTAATGAGTGTATTGCCAAAAAGGCACAAGTGTACATCACATCGTAATCGTGAAAGGGGGTTAGTTTATGAATTTACCAGGAAGCCAGTCAGATTTTTAAGCTGAAATCTAACAAAGTAGGTTTGCCAATATATGAGAGACTCCAACAAGATAACCATTGTTATTGAGTCCAGGGAGCATTAGCTTACTAGTTTAATGCTGGATTCTTTTTCAGGTCAATTTATAACTTGAACAATATTTTCAAATCAGGATACTTACCTGTTCTTAACTGACCAGCAATTTATTAATTCATCCAGAACCACATTAGTATACAATTAACCATTCACTACTCAAGTGTAGATACAATCAATGTTCTAGGTGTGAACTACATACACAATACAGCCTTGCAAGCAATTATCACAGACTAGAGTCACAGCAGTTACATCAAAAATATGGAAACGCTTCATGAATTCGTGTGTCATCATTGCTCAGGGGCCATGCTAATCTTCCAATTTTAGTATATATGTCCTGCCAAAGCAAGCAAGGAACAAAGCAAATTGCCAAGATTTCTCATTACATTTATTTATGATAATAAATTCTCACTTCCTAACACATTTATCACACTTCCAAGGACGCACTTGTCTTTAAGGCACTTTGAAGAATGTGGTTAGTACAGTTTGAATGGATTGGTCCAAAAGGTACAAGGTTAGAATATTAAAAGAAATTGCTTAAAACAATTCTTTTCAATCTCTCGTGGGACAATTTGCCTTGATTCACCAAAAAAATGAATTAAAATCTAAAAAAAAAGATTACAAGAGAGACCTCAAGTTACCAGCAAGATAACCAACATTTATATTAAAACAACCTTGCATGGTGTCAAGTATCAGAGGGGTAGCCATGTTAGTCTGGATCTGTAAAAGCAGCAAAGGGTCCTGTGGCACCTTATAGACTAACAGATGTTTTGGAGCATGAACTTTCATGGGTGGAGCATGAAAGCTCATGCTCCAAAACATCTGTTAGTCTATAAGGTGCCACAGGACCCTATGCTGCTATTAAAATAACCTACAGTCATATACTATATTAACGAATAGAAGGTGAAATGCAGTCTCTGAGTTTAAATCTTAACACTTCTTCTTATCCTTGTAGTGTTGGGATGAGGGAGAGTCCTTTCCAGAGTGCTGGTCCAGGCATCGGTCACATTTCTTCAGCTTCTTGTGTTGGATTCAGTCAACTCTCTTGAGCGTATGGTGACCCCAGTTTTATATACCTTAGGTTCAGAGCTCGCTGGAGGGAGCCACCCTCTGATTCCTATTGGACACATGCCGAGTGCGTGTTCAGGTTTCAACTTAGTTTCTCTGCTGCTTCCATTGGTATCCAATAGATGGCATGGTATATAATTTTCTTTAATCTTCTTATCAGAGGCTTTTTAATTTTAATTCATCTCAAGGATTGTATTTCATTATTAACCTCTACTATCAATTGAAATTCCCCTTTAAAATAATTTCTCTTACTAGTTCAAAATTATGCACTGGTTTATATCTTTTAACATTTCTCCTTCTTTGTTCCAGACAATTCCTATTGCTTCTAGAGTGCAACAGTTATGTACAATGCAAATTAACAAAATCCTTTATACTCTTCTAAATTTGGACATATTCCACATATTCTTTGATTGTACATAAGCATTTCACATTATTTAAGCCTTACATTAGAACAAGAGAGATTTTCCACATATAGAATGCTGTGGATCTGACTCCTCAGCAAAAAAATGTTCAGTTTCTAATTAGGGGTGAAACATATTATCCCTGGTATATCAGATTTACAAAGAAAACAATATATAGTTTATACTTTGAGGTGAAAATATGTGGTTTGGATTTCTTGGGGTAACAGACAGTTCACCCAGTTTGACCGTCAATCTTAAAGTCACATTTCTAGTTTGCTTAATTTGCAGCTTCCCCATCCATCTCTTCAATCATTCAATGTGAAATGGGCCACTTTGCATAGGAAAGCAGGATGTGACCCTTTCTTGGTAACTTGGGTTTTGGCTACACTGTTAAATGAACAACAAAACTTTTGTCATTCAGAGGTGTTAAAAAAAAACACATACAAAATGTTGTCAACGAAAAGAGCTGGTGTGAACAGCGCTTTGTCAGCAGGAGCGCACTCCTGCAAACAAAGCTACTGCTGCTCATTGGAGGTGGAAGTTTTGGTCAGCGAGAGTGCTTTCTCCTGCCAACAAACAGCAGTGAGCCTTTCAGTGTCATGGCTTCAGCGGCACAAGCCTCAGAGTTCTTTTTTAAGCTAGATCGGGAGAGAGAATACTCTTGTTTAGCCATTTTAGTTTGTATAGTTCTTGGGGAAGAGAAACTCTTGAAATAGGCTAATATGTAAGTCCTTATACAAAGTGTCTCACATGATATGAATCATTTTCTTATCTTTACTTAGACTGATCCTATTTTGAGATAAACAGACAGGGATACTTTTCTAATTTTATTGAGGGCTAGAAAGAATCATTAGTTATGGATCATTCAAGGCATATCTGTTCCGTATATCCTTTATGGGATAGTGAAATTGTTATTGTGAGTGATGAGATATGTCTCTGCTCATAAGACATATATCCAAAATCACTTGTGCATCTGTCGTACAATTTGGTATATTTTTACTATTTCAGGTTATTCAATCAAGCAAGTTTCTATTGCTATTAATGGAGAAAAGTTTGCCATGACTTTTAAAATAGTACAGCTATGTATGCTTGCTACAATTTAAAGTGGTGATCAAGCTGCAAATACATTAGAAGATGTGGTAGCAATATTGGATTGTTTTTATATTTTATAGATAAATCTAGTTACATCAGTGTAACAACATTTCTTAGATCTCCACAGAAGGGATATCATTAGATCAACTGTCTGGGGACATGAACATCATAGATGTTTATAAATATACTATGTTAATTAGAAATGATCATATGTATGAAACATATGCATTATACAAACAAACAAACAAGGAACTGACTACTGAGTCAATAATATCACAGCAAACAGCAGCTATTGACTCAGGGTTGTTATACTGCCAAAAAATTGATAGCTTAACAGGGCAAAAATATGAAACAGATGCTACTGAGAACTAAAAATTAATTACTCAAGGCAGACACTGAGGGGGAAAGTGTAGTGTGTTTATGAGTTGTAGATTAAATTAATTTTATGACATTTAAAATTCTATTATTTTGGTTTTCACTGGTATCAACTAATACTTTCGCACATTTGAATGGGAGAGTTAATAATAATACCTTTTACAATACTGTTAAGCATACAAATAAGTTTGTAGACAGTAATAAAACTGTGTTATATTTGCTGCTATGTTCAAGCCCGATGTTCCATTTCCATGATAGCTGTTTAATATTCTACAGGAAATTGAAAAGAAATGGATTTCAAAGTGCTCTCCCTTATTCAGTTAACTCAATGTTAGAGAATAAGACATTGAAAAGATGACTATTATTTATCCCAGAAAAGGTGGTGTTTTAAATAATGCAAGCATAAAAATATATATTCCTGTAAATTAGCAGATTGGGAGTTATTTAGAAGGGCTTAGTAGTTCTGCTATAGTAAGGGGTCTGATAACATTTTTTCATATACCTCCCTCACTTTTCAAAGGTTTACAACTTAGCTCATAAAAAAGTCATTCTAGGCTTGATCCTGGTCTCAGAAGGAATAACCAAACCAAGATCCAATAAGCTTGAATGTTGTGAATTTATATGAATGCAAAGCCATTATGTTTTCAGAAGTTGATACTGCTGTTGCTCACACAATACTCATTTTAATTAATGGAAATCTGTGTAAACTAAATTCAAGACAGTGCAGAGTGCAAATAAAGAAATATCAGTCCATATTTAAAACAAAGTAACATGACAGATATTGTGATGTGAAAAACAGCAACCTCTTGTGAGATTAATTATTTTTTCTACTGGAAACGTCACATGAGCTGCAGCTTAGTAGGACCCATCCTACAAACAGAGTAGCCCCATTTATGGCAAAAGAGGATTAGGGACTGTGACCAGGTAAAATAATTATAAAACATGGAAACTTAGACTAAAAAAACATAATGAGCTAGAGCAGGACCAGCCTTAGGGAAAAATAGTGCTCTGGGTGAATTTGTATTTTGGTGTTCCACCATCACTCTTAGTCCCCACAGGCTCCCTGAACTATCTCCCCTTCATCACCTCTGGGCCACTCTGCCTGCAACTAGTGCTTAATTTGTATTAATTGGCTCCTGGGTGGGTGCCAAGCTCTGAAGGCAATCCCACCAGCAGCAGCAGTGCAGAAGTAAGGGTGGCATATGGTGTATTGCCATCCTTACTTCTTCACTGCTGCTGTGGCTTGTGGTGCTTGGAGCTTGGCTTCACATTGTAACACATTTTGCCAGAGCCCATGGTCCTTCTGCAACCCTCTGGCCACTCCTGGGTCACCAGGAAAACCATTTCAGATTTTGGGGGATGGAGAGCAATTTTAACTGTGATCCCACGGTTTACTTAGGCACCTGTAAACTCTAATTTTTTTGCAGATAACAATTTAGGAATTAGCTGACAGGAGTACTGTATCTAATTCCAGAAGGAAGAAGAAAGAGAAAGAAAATGCATACAAACTCTAATTAAAGCCCCATTTTAAGTTTATATGTATGTTTAGAACAATCAGGAAACTATAGAAATGATTCTGGAAAGTACAGTCTACAGCAACATATTCCCAACCAAGCCTTGAGGCATCAGTTATGGTGCTTAAACACAGGTATCAGAAACACAAGTTTGATACTTTATACATTATCTTTAGTAGAGATCGATAAAAATAAATAAAATCTGCTTACTTTCTCTAACAGACACACACCAAGTTACTGCCATTATCTATTCTAGTTTAGTCAATTGTTCTTCACTCCACTAAAAACACATTTACTTAATTTTAACATACATGATTAAGATTTTATTCTCTTTTATTAAGAAAGGCAATTTATTTTCTAATTATTTTGGCATTTATGTTTACCAATCAAAAACATGGACTTGACTCACTAACATTTGACTCCATCATTCCTATTAGTATCATACTTGGAAATGCATTTATTTTCATATGAATTTTAAGTTATTTTACAGATATAATGAAAAATACAATTTGAAAATAAGTTACCTTCATCTGCAGTGTCCAAAATTATGTGTTTAGCTAATTTTTTTTTTTAAAACAGCACTGCTAAGGTGAGTACAAGCTATATTTACATTCTAGGCGAGTACTAGTATTTGATTTTACCACTTTAAATAATGAATGACAAAGCACCATATGATAATAAAAGAAATAATGACAATTACTCCAACCAGGACAGTTTCGGCACTTTAGAACTCCACTACTCAAATAATTAAATTTAAGCATTAGAGAGAAATAAAATTACGAAATGCACAGGCCAATCAAAAAAAAACCCACAAAAAACACATCAGCACTGTAATCCTTAAATGTTAAAAGAATAGAATTACAGAGAATATATGTGTATTGCACATTTTGACAGGAAGTATCAAGAAGTAATAATAACAATAATACAAGTGTTTGTTGGGGGTGAATGTGTGTGTTGGAGGAATGGGGGAGTGTGTGAAAGTGTGTGTGTGTGAGAGAGAGATAGTATATGTTGGGCGAGTGAGAGAGACAGAGGGGAAGTGTGTGTGAGAACGTGTTTAAGAGAAACAGTGTGTGTTGGGAGAGTGTCCTGTGTGTGAGAGAGAGAGACAAAATGTGTATTGGGACAGTGTGAGAAACAGCTTGTGTATGTGTGCATGAGAGAGAGAACATGTATGTGAGTTGGAGGAGTGCGGGAGACAGTGTGCTGTCACTTTAAGTGTAGCACTCAATAGTCTGAAGGCTTGTTCAGTCCAGCAGCAGTGGCCAGCATCTCCCACTTGTGACCCAGAGGCAGCAGTACAGATCCTGTCCCCCAACCCCAGCTCAGAAGAGATGGGCTGGGGACGCCCCAATGTCAGCCCTCCCTTATGCAGCAGACAGGAGGTTCCTGGGTGCATCTTGGCCACGGATGGCGCCAAACAGGGGTAGGGGGCAGTAGCAGGGGTCCTGGAACTGAGGGCAGGCCCCATCACTTTTAAAAGCGGAAGGGACAGAGAGGAGCAAGTGGGGTACAGGGTCTTGGGGAAAAGAGGTGGTGTGAGGGCCGGGCTTAGGAGGGAGGAGTGGTGTGGGGGCAGAGCAGTGCTGAAGTTTAACACCATTTGAAATACATTACCATGTATGATGTCCTACCTCCCTGCTCCCATTTTGTTCACCCATCCGCTACCTGATGTCTTAAACTAAGGGTATTAACTCTTTAGGATTGATTTTTTGCTGTATGTCTGGATAAAATCCAACACCATGTGGGATGACTGGTTTGGAACATGCATTTGCTACCACAATACACATTATTAACAATCATATTGTATAATAGAAGATTGATTGCAATTACTAACTTTCTTCATAAAAAGAAACAAGCTGCAAAACTAATTTTAAAAATTAGACAGATTCTCACACACTCCTAATCCTTGATAATTCTTGATGTAAATCAAGCTCTTCTTGCTGTGTTACACATTAAAAAAAATTGATGATCAGTTTTGAATATTATACTATACTGGGTGTGCTTTGTTGATGTGGTTTTACAGTGCTCTTGTCAAGGTTCCTTCCCCACTCTGAACTTTAGGGTACAGATGTGGGGACCTGCATGGACACTTCTAAATTTAATTACTAGCTTAGAACTGGTATCACTGCCACCCTCCAGAATTTTCAGCATCTGGATCACTCCTTTACCCCCCAAAACTTTCCCCTCCCTGGGTAGCCTTGAGAGACTCCTTCACCAATTCCCTGGGGAGTCCAGATCCAATCCCTTGGATCTTAACACAAGAAGAAATTAACCATCCCCCCTCCTTTCTCCCAACAATCCCTGGTGAGTCCAGATCCAATCCCCTTGGATCTAAAAACAAGGAAAAATCAATCAGGTGTTAAGAAAAAGGCTTTTAATTAAAGAAAAGAAAGGTAAAAGAAAACCCTCTAGGAAAGATTAGCATACCAGCTACTCTCACAGACAACAGATTCAAAACACAGAGGATGTTACCCTGGGCACAAATTTAGTTACACAAAAAAATATCCAATTTGATTTTACCTCTAATTGCATAAGACAGATTACAAAGAAATAAACATAAACCTATTTATTCCTTTCTAAATCTTACTACTCTGGTTCCTTGATCTTTTTCACTTCGGCTGAAACTCTAAACAAAGGAAAAACTTCCCTCCTTCCTTTTGAAACATCTTGTTCCCCCATTGGTCCCTCTGGTCAGGTGTTAGCTAGGTTAGGTGAACTTTTTAACCCTTTACAGGTAAAAGAGGCATTAACCCTTAACCATCTGTTTATGACAGCTCTAAAGTAGTGATCTTTGTGCTGATTAATATGGCATATAGTATTTTTCTGGTCGGTTAGTTGAGAAAATGTTAGTTCAAGTCTCAATCATTGGAAAACATTATTTCTTCATTGTATATGGATAAGCATTTGAGAATTCTATCCCCTTCTCTTACAGCTGTGAAGAATGTATTAGTGACAGAACCAGTGTGCTCCCTTCACAAGAGGATGGATACAGAATGATCTGAGATAGCTTGAGGAGTGCAGGTGAGGGCCAGTGGCAGGGCAGGGATGAAACACCTGTTGCTGCACAAGTTGTCCCATTCTTCCCATGGAGAGGCCATATAAATGCCTGAAGAGCCACTGAGTAAAAAAACACCACTACCACCCCTCCTGCCCCATGTTTATCTGCCCTGCACATGGTCTGAATGCTTAGCCCCTTTCAAATATTGATGCTGAGCAGTAAAGGGAAATTAAATAGGTAAGCTTATTTAAGCTTCAGAGCAATGCACCATACCCAGGGACAAGCAAAGTAATCTGAATAGAGAAAGAAGCACAAAGTCTCATCCCTTTTTCTTGCTTACCGAAACTTGGATGCAGTTATTCTCAAACTTTTGTACTGGTGTCCCCTTTAACATAGCAAACCTCTGAGTGTAACCCCCCCTTAAATATATTAAAAAGTGTTTTAATTAATAGCATCATTATAAATGCTGGAGGCAAAGTGGGATTTCGGTGGAGGCTGACAGCTCACGACCTCCCATGTAATAACCTCACAACCCCCTGAGGGGCCCCAACCTCCAGTCTGAGAATCCCTGATCTAATGGGTTTGGGACCCTGGTTATGAATAACTCTTTATTCACTTGCATTTGCTTATAATTTTCTAAAACATTTAACTTTTAGGGGACTTTTGGGATGCTTGGTTTCAGATGAAAGTGCAATTTTGGGGAAGAATTTTGGGCAAAACCTTTTCAACTGAATCTGAATTATGGAGGAGTGGGGGAAAAATCCATTTATCCTATTGTAAAACAAAATTCTAGACTCCCTTTTTTCCTCACCAAGAAAACTGTGCAAAAATGGCAGAAATTGTAGTTCAGCAAATAGACAGTCCTTGATGCTTAATACTTTTGCTGGCCTTCAGGGGAAGATTAAAAAATCATGTTCTATTGCTGAGATTTCAGTAGATACTAATTGTGACAGGATAGGTAGTCTCAGTGAGTAAAACTGGGTCCAACGCCTGCTGTTTCAGAGCAGGTGAGCACAATCTGACCAATTAAAGGGGGCTGAGCTACACCTGGGTCTATAAAGGGCTGCCTGAAGGCAGGAAACATGAGGTAGAAGGGAGTGGGTGGGACAGGCTGTGCCTGAGGAAAGGAAGATGTAGTGCCTCAGGTCCTTGGAGTAAGGGACTAGGAGCTCTGGGAAATGAGCAGAGCTGGGAAATTGCCAGGAGCAGGCATGTCAGAGAGCCCTTGGAGAGTGACCCTGAAGTATGAGAGAAATGATTGAGTTTAAAATACTGATTTCTATTTGTTTAACTTGCTAGTGTTAAAGGAATAAAGTTTGTTAAAGGCCACTGGGTTTGGTAGTGAGTGTTTGGAAGCTGGGGAGAAGCCCTACCCTATGACACCAATTAAATCCTGATCTTTCTGGATAGCTTAACAAGCACTGTTGCAGAGACAATTTGCTTGAAAGGCATTATACATGTTTATTTATAATACCCATATTATACACAGCAAGTGTCTTTCCTCCTCTCCCCCCTCAAAACAAAACAAAACTGTTGTAACAGTAGAGACCCAAAAAAACCCCAAAACAAAACCAAAAACCATGTATCCAGTGGCCAATTATCTGTGGAGCTAACATGACCTGCGCCCAGGGGCCTTGGCCAAAGGGGTGAGGGGGAGAGCTGTGGAAAAATGGGTGCTCCCCAGCAGCAGCACTGGGTAAGGCAGACCAAGCCCCCTTGCCCAGACCCCATGCCCCAGCAGGAGTGCTAGACAGGTGGGGCAGTGTGAGGGAACTTCCTATGACCTGACTCTGGTCTGCCTCAGAAGCACCTGGGTGGGAGGGGGGACAGAGCTTATCTAGTCTTGTGGGTGCAGTGGGGAGGGGAGAAAACAGGGTGGTGGGGCTTCAGTACATGGTGCAGAATGGGGCAGACCCTGGGTGGAAGGGGATGGGGCCTCAGGGGAAGGGGCAGAATGGTGTGGGGCCATGGGTGCAGCTGCAGATGGAAAGAGGGGGACTGCTAGCAGAAGGGGTGGGGAGGGCCCCCCCAATTGCTCCGGTCCAGAGCCCCACAAAACCTTAATCAGCTTCTGCATGTAACCTGTGAGGTTTTATGGCGCCTTCACAATGCAGACTGATTTCTGTGGCGCTGTCCATTTTATGGTGCCTCCCAAGTCTGCACTGAGATCTGCATAGACAGACTGCTGTGCCCATGTAGTACTGCATGCATTTCAATGGGGATATGCAGAGGTACAGAAGTATGTCATGGTTATTGACTGTGACTAATGTGAACACTGTGAGTCACCTTGTTACCCCCAGGGCTGCCCGGAGGAGGGCAAGAGGGGCAATTTGCCCCAGGCCCCGGGCTCCGCAGGGGCCCCCACGAGTTTTTCGGGGCCCCTGGAGCGGGGTCCTTCACTTGCTCCAGGGGGCCCGGAAAACTCTTGTGGGGCCGGGCCCTGGAGCTTCTTCCGCTCCCGATTTTTGCCGGCGGGGGGGGTCCTTCCGCTCCAGGGCGGAAGGACCCCCAGCCAGCGAATTACCGCTGAAGCGAGACCGGCCGCTGAAGTGCAACCCGGTCTTCGGCGGTAATTCGGCGGCGGGGGGCCCTTCCGTTCCGGGACCCAAAGTGCCCGTTCGAAGTGCCCCAAAGACCCACGGCATGGGCTCCCCGCCGCCAAACAGGGCCAGCTCTAGACATTTCGCCACGCGGGGGGGTACCCTGCCGCTTGCCAGTCCCGCGGCTCCACTAGACCTCCCGCAGGCATGCCTGCGGATGGTCCACCGGAGCCGCGGGACCAGCGGACCCTCCGCAGGAATGCCTGCGGCAGTTCCACCGGAGCCGCCTGCCGCTGACGGCCCCAGGCCCCCGGAATCCTCTGGGCGGCCCTAGTTACCCCCTTTCCTCCCTGCTGCCTCCAGACTGAGGAAGTCTTTCTTGTAGTAACTGGCTATTAGCTTCCTGATACCACCAGCCTTTCAGCCATTCAAGCACTCTCCTCTCAGCTATGCCAGCCCTGTCTTCACCTTGCAGGTTAACAATAAGTGCACACCAGTCTGCTAGTCCCTGTGAATTGTTCCCCTGTGTATCCAGCTCCTGACAGGGGCTACTCACAGAAATCCAGGTCCTCTGTCCCTAAAGAAGCAATGTATCTGACTTTATCTATCTTAAACCAGTGCTCCAGTAAAATTATACAGCACTTGAGGACTTCTAATAAAACAAAAGGAGGTATACTTAAGAAAGAAAGGAGAGTTATCAAGAAACTAGAGGGTGGTGGAAACAAATGGTTACAATACAAAATACAATCATGAAATGCAAAGCTGGGTCTATACATAATAGCTACCTTTTCTATCTGATAAAGTAGGTTTTCCCTGAAAAAAGTTCATTTTGCTGAAGAAATGTGTCTTCACGGAAACCTGGGTCCAATTTTGTCATGAACATCCCTGCTCCCCAACTATGTCTTCAGTCAAAAGTTGCGGAGGGTCTTTCTACTCTCCTTTGCATCCCACTCCAAATATTGAATCAGTCTTTTGTCTTTATTCAGAGAAATGGTGAACCTCTATCTGTGGTAATGTTCTTTTCTTTCTTTCTTTTTTCCCTTCCAGATGTCTTTGCTGGTTTTTCAGTTGTAGTCTTGGGGTGGAACAAGGCTAAACAATGATATCTTGCATTGCCTCACTGGCTAACTAGGGATGGGGAACATCTCCCTGCTGATTGAATTGGCTATTACTAAGGTTAAGATTTTTGACTCGGTTATTTATAGTAAAAGTCACAGACAGTCGTGGACAATAAACAAAAATTCACAGGAGCCCTGACCTATCTCTGACGCTTACTAAAAATAACAGGAGGAAAGAGGGCTGGGGGGAGGGGAGGAGAAATGATAGCTGGAGCCCCACGCTGGGGAGACTGAGACCGCAGGCCCTACCATGGGTGGGGTGGGAGGCCCAGCTGCAGCGGGACTCGTGTTCCCAGCTGCAGCCACTAACAACTGAATCCAAAGTCATGGAGGTCCAGTAAAGCCACAAAATCTGTGACCTTTATGACTAAATTGTATCCTTAGCTATCACTGAGATATATTGTTCCCTGGTGACTAAATTTTTTTTTAATCCAAGTCCATAAAGCATACTTTCAAAGTAAATATATTATCCCTTAAATATTACCCATACTTACATCTTGCAATGAGTATTTTATGAGCTTTCTATAGATACCTTACATGCTACTCATGTTTTGCAGGGTATTTCTCCATAATGTTTGGTGTCCTGAGTTTGTCAGGTCTCAGATGAGTTCGCAAAGAACGGAGGACACTTTACCAAAGAGCATCTGAATCACAGTGTCACTATCTGTTTCTTTATTCCCACCAATAGGTTGAGAACTGATGATCCAGTCAAATTTTAAAAAATGGTTACAAGTGGGTTTAAATGCTTTCACCTACCCTAAGGCCACTAACTAGTTACTGTATCTTTACAATCACATTTTTCCTCTGTTACTTTTTCTCTTTTGTTAATGAAAGACTTGCACAGGTTTTGTATTCCACATCTGATTATATCAAGGAAAGAATGATACCAAGGATGCAGACAGTGTTGTCTAATGTAAAAGGAAACAAATGTCAAAAAGGAATATGTATTTTTCCTGGTTTGCTAATGCTAGGTGTTACAATAGCAGAGAAGAAAAAATCAGATGTAACTTTTATGTTCACAGTGTCACTTTACATTTTTTGTTTAAGTTTAGAGACTTTGAAATTCATTACAAATTATCCATAGTGTGTGCCTTTATATTGTGACTAACACAAATACAGTACATGCGATTTTTTTTCCTTCTCCCATTGGAATTTAGTGGATGTCTCACCCTGTCAGATCAAATGGGTTCAGGCTGCTTATTAGCAAGATTTATCTGTATATTAACGATTTACCATAATTCTTTTTATCAAGACTTGCTACTTCAAATAAATGTGGCTTAAATAACTGAATGTACAAGTATGAATGTAGAAACATTTGGTATTTCTATCTCAGCTTTATTATGAGCAGCTAAAGGCTGGATTAGCTGTTACTTGCTTATGACTGTAAGAACCTGGAATGCAATCAGTTTTTCTAATCTTGTTTCAGGGTATCTTTCAAATGCTCTGCAGGTTATCTAGGTCAGAACAAATATAAAGCAAAGACAAGTCAAGTTGGACGCTTCTATGGTATTACCACCAAGACCAAACTTGTCAGGATCTTTCACTTGATATAAAGGCTTGCTGTGCATAGCTGAATTCAGATATTAAATACATCCAAGCTTAAAATAGCGAAGGGCATTATGATATATTGTTTCCATGCTGTCACATCACCAGTTACAAAGCTTTGCTAGCGATTAGTATTCAGAACCCTAGTTCATGACTTCTCATAATAACATATGATCATCAGAGCAATTGCATTGCTCTGAAAGGTGCAAACATATGTAGTGAACAAACTTGCTTGCTATGTCCCTTAAGGATAGATTTTATTTTTTTTTTTTCAGAGGAGAGGAATTGTATGTGTGTGTACTGGGGAAGAAGAGAGATGCATTCCTTTTGTCAAGGAAGGCTTTGCCTGTGTGGTGGGACCTCAACTATGTAAATACTGTGTAGAGGAATGTTAAGGGAATATCATTATGAAATTCAAAAATTGTGCAAACATTTTCAGCTTCTTCTGGAGTTCTGAGCAGGGATGATTCATTAGGATCAGATAGGCATATCCAACACAGTTTCCCTACTCTTGGAAAATAAGAACAATTTCTGAATCCTGATCTTCTCTGATTGTCGTCATCTTCTTTGCCTGTTTCTATAAATGGGATATTGAACAGATATCAATCGTTGTTCAGTGCTGAAATATTTAACACATTCAAATAAAATAATCACTGTTTTATATCTTAAGCAACAAAACTAAACGAGCTTTAAAGGATTCAACTTTATTGCATTTATACAGGTGACTTTTTCATGATTGATGTTGCTAACATTAGTTTCCAGAGTGTAATAAAACAGGCTTAAAAAATGGCAGCTTCATTAGTTCTATCAGTTATAACATACAGCATAAGAAATAGCAGATGTATGATTTAATTTAAAAGGGTGACTGCTTTTTTTCTGTATTGTCAAGTATTTACTAATGTTTGCAGACAAAACATTTTAAAATGGTTCCACTTTGAAATTTGGACCTGACAGCAGTCTCACCTTTTCTTTGGCTGTTTCTTTGGCTTAACCAGGGGGCGGGGCTACTCAGGGCCTACTCAGGGAGAACAGGGGTTTAAAAAGCCAGTTCCTAAGCAGCCAGAGGAGCTCCCGAACAGGGAATTTTTGCAAGGGCATTTAGAGGGAGTGGGAAAGAGATACACCTGATTAATATTCTACAAACTTAGGTTAATAAACACTCTCCCTACCTCCACCAGCAAACATACAAACAAAATGAGAAATGTAAAGCTGCAGGAGTAAAAAGAATTCAGGTGGAAGTCCTGCATCAGAATGCAGTCTATCCAGTTTGTTGCACTGAATGCAGCATGCATGATTACTTGCTTTGTGTGCAGCTGGCATGTGTGTGCATTCAATTCCAGGAACTCATGGCCCTCAGAGACGAAGTATGGGAGACCGGGGTGGCTGAACTAGAGGAGCTAAGGGAACAAAGGTACAGAGATGAGACTATCTGGAACACAATAGAGTAGTCTCACCCCTGGTCTGACAGCCTCTGTGCTGTTGAGGAGGATGAAAGTATCAAAGAAGGAGAACATCAGATTGGAGCAGAGGGAAACAATCCCATAGTTGGGACCCTCCTTCCAAATGATATGATATCTTCTTGCACCAAGGATACTTCTCTGGGGTAGGTAATCCCAGTTACTAAGAAGACACAGGTACTAGCAATGGAGGATTCAATAATTACAAATATAGACAGCTGGGTTTATGCTGACATGGTGAACCCTATGGTAAATTGCCTGTCAGGTTCGAAGGTTGCAGATTGCTCAAGACATCTAGGAAGCGCTGAAGAGGAGAAGGCAGTCATGGTACATGTAGGTACCAATTACATAGGAAAAGGTATGAGAGGTCCTGGAGGCCAAATTTAGGCTGGTAGGTAAAAGAGTGCTACTATGGAAGTCCTGGACTTCAATCTCTGAAATGCTTGCAGTTCCATTTGTGGGGCCAGACAGGCAGAACTGCAGGGTCTCCCTGCATGGGTGAGACAATGGTGTACAGAGAAGGGGGTTAGGCTTATTAGAAACTGGAGAATCAAAAACCAAAAGGGAGCCAGATTGCTGTCATGTAAATTTAAAAAGGTTGTAGAGGTATATCTAAACTAAGGGCTGGGGGAAAGGTGACAGGTCTGGAAGAGCACGCAGTTTGGAGATTCTCTATATCCTAGTAAGGAGGACCAGATGGAAAATGATGAAATATAGATGGGATCTGATAAGAAACAGTCAAATGAAAAGAGTCTCATTCAATTATGTCATATAATGGCAGCTCAAACATGGCAAATTTGATAATTGTTTATATAAAAATACTAGAAATCTAAATATTAAGATAAGTGAAATTTAGTGCCTGGTATTAAATAATGATATTGATGTAATAGGCATCACAGAAACTTGGGAGAACAATGATAATCAATGGGACATGGTAATACCAGGGTACAAAATACATAAGAATGGCACAGTTGGTCAGGCTAGTGGGGAAGTGGCAATATAGGTAAAAGAAATCATAGAGTAAAAATCTTAAATGAATCCAACTGTACCATAGAATCGCTATGGATAGGAAGTCCACGCTTCAATAATAAGAGTAGAAGAGTAGGAATATACTACTGACCACCTCACCTGCAAGGTAATGGTGAATATGAAATGCTTCAGGAGATTAGAGAGGCTATCAGAATAGAAAGCTCAATAATAATGGCAGACTTCAACTATCCCCATATTATCTGGGTACATGGCACCTCAGTATGGGATGCACAGATAAAGTTTCTTGACACCATAAATGACTGCTTCTTGGAGCAACTAGTCTCACAAGGGGACAGAGAACTCTTGATTTAGTCCTTTGTGAAGCACTGGATCTGGTCCAAAAGGTGAAATATAACTGAACTGCTTTGTAATAGCGACCATAATATAATTAAATGTAACATCCTGGGGGGCACCAAAGAAAGCATTTAACTTTAGAAAAGGGAACTATACAAAAATAAGGAAGCTAGTAAAATGGAAATTCAAAGGTACAATACTAAAAGTGAAATGTCAGCAAGCTGCATGGAAACTTTTTAAAAACACCATTATCAAAGCTCACATTAAATGTATACCCCAAATTAAAAATATAAGAGCACCCAAAACATGCCACAATGGCTAAACAACAAAGTAAAATAAGTGGTTGGAAGCAAAAAGGGCATCATTTTAAAAATTGGTAGTTTAAAATTTACTGAAGAAAATAGAAAGGAGCATAAACTCTGACAAGTCAATTGTCAAAGTGTGATTAGATAGGCAAAAAAAAGAATTTGAGTAACTAGCTAACAACTGAAAAACTAACAGAAAAATTATTTAAGTACATCAGAAGCAGAAAGACTGTCAAATAATCAGTGGGGCTACTGGACGATCAAGGTGCTAAAAGAGTACTTGAGGAAGGTAAGGTCACTGTGGAGAAGCTAAATGAATTATTTGCATTGGTTTTCACTGCAGAGGGTGTGAGAGACATTCCCACACCTGAGCATTCTTCTTAGGTGACAAATCTCAGGAACTGCTGCAGATTGACATGTCAGAAGAGGTGGTTTTCGAACAAATTGTTAAATTAAACAGTAATAAGTAAGCTATGATTTAGTCACAGAGGTCATGGATTCCATGACTTTACCAGACCTCCATAACTTCTTGGGGTTCAGCTGTCAACAGCTAGAGCTGGAGCTGAGGCTGCAACTGGGGCTGGATTCCCCTGTCCCAGGGCTTGTTTGGTAAATTTTAGTAAAAGTCATGGACAGGTCATGGGCTCTGTGAATTTTTGTTCACCCATGACCTGTCCATGACTTAAACTAAAAATAACTGTGACAAAATCTTAGCCTGAGACCTGGTCTACATTTTTTTAGGTTGAATTTGGCAGTGTTACCTCGATTTAAGCCTGGACCCATCCACACAACAAAGCCCCTTTTTTTTTTTGACTTAATGGGTTCTTTAAATCGATTTCTTTACTCCACCTCCGATGAGGAGATTAGTGCTGAAATCGGCCTTGCTGGGTTGAATTTGGGGTAGTGTGGACGCAACTTGATGGTATTGGCCTCTGGGAGCTATCCCAGAGTGTTCCATTGTAACCGCTCTGGACAGCTTTCTCAACTCAGATGCACTGGCCAGGTAGAGAGGAAAAGTCCTGCAAACTTTTGAATTTCCTATGTGTTTGGCCAGCGTGTTCGCAGAGCTCATGCAGAGCTCATCAGCATGATGTACACATTGCCGGGGCACGTTGCCCAGCCTGTACTTTGTGAGAAGTCTGTGACATGTCCCTCTCGTCACCACACTGCCATCGCCTCCTCGCCTGGTTTTGCGTGAAACAATAGTCTGCCATTGCTCTGATGGAAGAAGGGGCGACTGATGACATGGCTTACAGGGAATTAAAATCAACAAAAGGGGTGGCTTTGCATCAAGGAGAAACACAAACAACTGTCACACACGATGGCTCCCTCAAGGATTGAACTCAAACCCTGGGTTTAGCAGGCCGTTGATTTCACAAAACAAATTGGGTCAATTTCCTCTTTTGATCCATCTATCTTTTACATCTTAGCCTGGCAGCAGATGGTGCAGTACGAGTGCTAGCCATCGTCATTTTCTGGGTGCTCAGCAGAAGATGGGAATGACCTGGCTGAGTCACTCCCATGTCTGCCCAGGCACCCCGACCGTTCTCACTGAGATCAGCTAAAAAAGCACCCAGGAATATGACAACGATGGCTACAATTGTAATGCACAGTCAGCTGCCAAAAGGCAATGAGCTACTGCTGTGTAGCAATGCAGTCCCATGTCTGCCAGCACCCAGAAGATGTACGATGATGGTGACTGAGCGGGCTCTATGCTTGCTGTGGTATGGCGTCTGCTCAGGTAACCCAGGAAAAAAGGAGTGAAATGATTATCTGCCGTTCCTTTCATAGAGGGAGGGAGGGCCTGATGACATGTACCCAGAACCACCCACAACACTGTTTTTGCCCCATCAGGCATTGGAATCTCAATCCAGAATCCCAATGGGCAGCAGAGACTGCGGGAACTGTGGGATAGCTACTCATAGCTACCCACAGTGCAATGCTAGCCTCAGTACTGTGGACGCAGTCCGTCCACTTAATGCTATACAGTGTACTTGTACTTTCAGAAATCCTTCAATAAGAACTCTTACCAAAGGCTCTTAAGCAAAGTAAGCAGTCATGGGATAAGAGGGAAGGTCCTCTCATGGAGCAGCAACTGATTAAAAGACAGGAAATAAAAGTAGGAATAAATGGTCCATTTTCAAAATGTATGGAGTAAATAGTAGTGTATCGAAGAGACCTGTACCGGGACCACCACTGTTCAACATATTCATAAATGATCTGGAAAGGAGGGCAAACAGTGAGGTGGCAACATTTGCAGATGATACAAAATTACTCAAGGTAGTTAAGTCCAGAGCAGGCTATGAAGTGTTACAAAGGAATCTTGCTAAATGGGTGACTGGGCAATAAAATGGCACATGAAATTTAATGTTGATAAATGCAGAGAAATGCACATTAGGAAACATCCAACTATACATGTAAAATGTTGATCTAAATTAGGTGTTAGCACTTGAGAGAAATCTTGGAGTAATTGTGGATAGTTCTCTGAAAACATCTGCTCAGTGGCAGTCAAAAAAACACCCCCCCCCCAAAAAGCAAACAAACAAAAAAAATCCCCTAACAATCTTGTGAATCATTATGAAAGGAAAAGATAATAAGAGAAAAGATCATATCACTATATTAATCCATGGTATGCCAACACCTTGAAAACTGTAAGCAGTTCTGGTCACCCCATCTCAAAAAAGGCATTAGATTTGGAAAAGGTACCGAAAAGGGCAACAAAAATTATCAGGGGTATGGAACAGTTTCTTCTCTATGAGGAGAGATTAAGAAGATTGGGACTACTCACTTTGGAAAAGAGACAACTAAAAGATGATATAGAAGTCAATAAAATTGTCAGTAATGTGGAGAAAGTTAATAAGGAACCATTATTTACATGACACAGGAACCAAAGATCACTCAATGAAACCAAAAGACAGCAGGTTTAAAAATAAACAAAAGGAAGTACTTCACACAATACACAATCAAGCTGTGGAAGTTATTGCCAGGGGATCTTCAGAAGGCTAAAACTATAACTGGGGTTCAAGAACGAACTAGATTAGTTCATGGATGTTAGGTCCATCAATGGTTATTAGCCAAGATGGTCAAGAATGCAACTCCATGCTCTGGGTGTCCCTAGCTTCTGATTCCAAGAAGCTGGGTGTGGACAGCAGGAGATGGATCACTTGATGGTTGCCTGTTCTTCTCATTCCCTCTGAAGCACCTGGCATTGACCACTGTCAAAAAGACAAGATACTGGGCTGGATGAACCATTGGTCTGACCCAGTATGGCAGTTTGTATAACTTAAACTAGCACATTCTCTACAAATGCCAAGATTTATGTCTGCTATACGCACACATGTGCATACAGGGTTATTGTCATCTCACTTTCCAGATCTTGACATTAAATAGAAAAGTTTATTTCCTTATTTTTTGCCAGAAAAACCAACAAGTGCTGGTACGTTAACACTACTTTATCTTCTTTGTAGGCTACCACTGCTTCTCCGATAGCTCCCCATCAGTCAGTTCTTTAACCTGCCTGCTTTTACGCCTTCTCCTCATCCATGCCCCTCCCATTTAGGGGACACAACAAAGTTACTAGTGGTAGTCCTGGTTTGACACACCTCCCATGGTCTGTTTCGTGGAGCTCCCATTCTGCTCAATGAGGGAATTGAGTGGGTAAGTGGGAGGTGAGACAGAATGATGTTATCATATGAAGAAGCTTTCTCAATAGTAGAGCAAGAAGCTCCATTTGTTGAGACTTTACATGTTTGCTTCCCTTCATGCTCTCTGCCCCCTTATGTCTCAGCCCCTAACAGTAACATGGGCAGGGAGAGGAGTGAAATTGCATGGTGTGCCATGGCTGCTTTTATTGCAGCTCCTATTGACATCAAGTTGTGGATGTTCAGAAGCTCTGAAAACTGAGTCCCCTTTATTCAGATATCTAACAGCAGTGTAGACCAGGACTAGGTAACTTGACCAAAACTTAAGTCATTGCTGCCAAAAATGCCCTGAGCAGCGTAGTTAAGGTGAGATAACTCTCAGTGTAGACACTGATATATTGATGGAGGAGTTCTTCTGTTGACAAGCTACCACCTCTTGGGGAAGTGGATCACTTATGTTAAAAGAAGAGCCCCTTCTATTGGCATAGGTAGTGCCTACACTGAAGCACTGCAGTAGTGGAGCTGTGCTGCTGTAGTGTTTTAAAGTAGCCATACCTTACACTAAGGCTTTGTCTACACTCTCACTTTTGTCAGTAAAACTTCTGTCAATTAGGGATGTGAAAAAAACATACCCCTGACCAACGAAAGTGTCAGTGTGGACCGCGCTATATCAGTGGGAGACTCTTCCCTGCCAACATAGCTACTGTTGATCTTAAGAGGCAGTTTAATTATGCCAGTGGGAGAGCTCTCTCTCGCTGGCATAGAGTGGCTAAATGGGCAACTTTATAGCAGTTCATAATGTCGACAAACCCTAAATGTCACAGAATGAAAATGACAGAACTGGAAATAGCGCCGTGATCTCCAGCTTCAGACTTCTACTTTAACACCAGATGATGATGATGATGCTTCTGTCCCACAAAATTAGGAAACTATATTCCTTAATCCATTTTTTTTAATTGAATGCTTTGCTGGCAATTGTAACAGTCAGTTCTGTTGAGGGAAAACCCACCTCCTATACAGAGGGCCAGCAGAAAGTCTACACAACACTTAGAACTTATCATGGAAGCCTGAGTGGTGGATAGTCTTTGAGCTGGTTCTTTATATAGGGCTATAATTTTTATTGAATAAATTTATTCTGCATGTATTCAGAATGAAAACATTTCTGCTCTGCATGGTCATTACCTTGATTTTCTGTAAGAAAGAGACTCCTTTGCCTTTAAGGGAGTATAGTATGGATTAGTACATTACTGGGGATGGCTGGACTCCAACCACATCCTCTCTTACAGTGGTGGTGGTGCGAGGGCAGGGGGATCCTCAGTTTCCCGGTATAATGAAGTTCTCCAGTCCCTTTGTGTTGATTGCAAAAAGGTTAGAGAGGGGACAAGGATCTGGCCTTGTGTGGGGAGGGGGAAAGAGGGAAGCATGGGGGAGGGAGAGATTCGATATTTATAACTATCTTTACCAAATAGTAAAAGACAAAAATTGCTGATGAAAGACATTTTCACACTTTCAAAGGGCATTGCAAAAAGGAAGAACAGGGAAAAACAAAACAAAAAAAAATTACAATGAAATTGCAAAATCCTTTTACATGTTTTAACTTTTGTTGTTTATGGTGTTTCTAGAAGGTTTCTTACCCATTGTAGGAAGAAAATAATTTTGAGTTTAAATCTAAGAAATGGAGTTGATGAGGTCCAAGGATGACATAATCACAGACCCTAACTAGCCACAGATTGTATTTCTTTGGAGCGGGACTGTGGAGTATTGGCCATTCTCTTGGGAAATAGCTTTTGATAAGTACAAACCTGTGGCTCAGTCCTGCATTGAGTGTTTTTCACAGACATTCCATCTGTGGCCACCTGCACATGCTGCTATATAAAGGAGGAAAAATAATATTTGGAAAACAGTTTCAGAATTTATTTATTGCACACTTATCCCAAAGCATATTCATTTACCAGAGAAATGGCCCATCCTGTACATTTTATTTTCTTAGATAATAGGGCATTTTTAATTATGTCTTCCAAAAAAAACTATCATCCCTCCCCCTATTAAACCTCAGCCATACTCAGTGCCTCATAATAGGCTAATGTTAAATGTGGCTTAATGTTTAACCAATTAGGACCAAATCCTGGCTTTTGAAGGAAGTGTGTAAATGAAAATTTGAGTAATAATCAGGATTAATCACCCATATCATATAATCATAGAAGATTAGGGTTGGAAGAGACCTCAAGAGGTCATCTAGTCCAACCCCCTCCTCAAAGCTGGACCAACACCAACTAAATCATCCCAGCCAGGGCTTTGTCAAGCTTGGCATTAAAAAACCTCTAAGGATGGAGATTCCATCCCCTCCCAAGGTAACCCATTCCAGTGCTTCACCACCCTCCTAGTGAAATAGTTTTTCCTAATATCCAACCTAGACCTCCCCCACTGCAACTTGAGACCATTGCTCCTGTCATCTGCCAGCACTGAGAACAGCCTAGCTCCATCCTCTTTAAAACCCCCTGTCAGGGAGTTGAAGGCTGCTAACAAATCCCCCCTCACTCTTCTTTTCTGCAGACTAAATAAGCCCAGTTTCCTCAGCCTCTCCTCATAAGTGACGTGCCCCAGCCCACTAATAATTTTTGTTGCCCTCCTCTGGACTCTCTCCAATTTGTCCATATCCTTTCTGTGATGAGGGCCCCAAACTGGATGGAGTACTCCAGATGGGGCCTCACCAGTGCTGAATAGAGGGGAATAATCACTTCTCTTGATCTGCTGGCAATGCTCCTACTAATGCAACCCAATATGCCATTAGCCTTCTTGGCAACAAGGGCACACTGTTGACTCATATCCAACTTATCATCCACTGTAATCCCCAGGTCCTTTTCTGCAACACTGCCACTTAGTCGGTCCCCAGCCTGTAGCAGTGCAAGAGATTCTTCCTTCCTAAGTGCAGGACTCTGCACTTGTCCTTGTTGAACCTCATCAGATTTTTTTTGGTCCAATTCCCAATTTGTCTAGGTCACTCTGGATGCTAGCCCTACCCTTCAGCATATCTATCTCTCTCCCACAGCTTAGAGTCCCGTATGTGAAGCTCCAGATTCTTCTCTTAGTTATGTTGTGGTACATCTGGAAGAGCTTCATTAAAATCAATAATATTATTCTTTATTTATGCCAATGTAAATGAAATAAGAAATTTGTCTTATTTGTTTTGGGGCTTGACCCTCTGCCAATTAAACTCAGTGCTAAAATTGCCATTGGCTGAAGCTGGAGCAGGCTTGGGCAATTGTGTATCAACTGTAATAAGCATGTGAGTTGAAAGATTTCTTCCTTGTTGCTCTTCCAAAAGTATTGTTAATTCCCACACATTTCTCCTCTATCAGGGGTCTCCTTGTCTTGTTTTCCAAGTACAGTATGTCTATGCCTTGTTTCTTTTACATATTAACCACCTGAATCTGTATCACAGCTGTTCTACCTCCTTACTGACAACAGCATTTTCTGAAACATAGTTGTTTGTACAGACAGTGTAGTATAGGATCTCAGCAGGCAGTTTTTGATATTACTACAGTCCATGATGGTTCTTCCTCAAGAATGTATATCACAATGGTACTTATCACAAGGCCAGTGACATACCTGGGCTTGCCATAAACAAGCTGGTAGTTTCCTAAAGGAAAGTGGCAAGAACTGCATTATTGCATCACACCAGTAAAGTTGTGTGACCATATTTTTCTCAAGGGAAAAAAAATCTTTCTCATTTAATAAGTGCTATACATTGACATGGCATTAGAGAACTTAGTTCTGATTGGACAATAGTTGATATTAATAGTTGTTTGGCCTGTTTGTTTTTCCTTCGGCCAAGCGAGAGTTTTGTTTGAGTCAGGACCACAGAATTTGTCTCTTCTGAGTTAAGTTCAGTAAACATCCAGGCCCAATCTGTGGGGTTTTTTTTTTGACAGTATTGCCCACATCACACATATTTACTGATCAGAACGCAGAATTTTCTAATATTTTAAAAGAAATGCTGAATCAATTATATAGTAAATTAAGCTTGACTGTTTTCTTGTGCATTTTATTGACTTGTAAAATAAGGTTTTGCTTTTAAGAGAGATAATTTGAAGATGATAATAATCATTTAGCAACTGTTCTTTATACAAATCAAGAAGCAGTTTCTGATAAACAAAATAACCAAGAAGCAGGTTAGCAGGCAGCTAGTTGTACATGGTAGATATTCTTTAGGACCAAACTAGGCTGAATTCCTTGGGAGGAATCGAAACTCTCCTGTAGCAAAAGAACCTCAAGGGAGGAGTCTTAGGGGAGAAAAGATTCATGAGGTTCCCCTCAGAGCCTTCAAACTCTTCCATTAGTGGCAGAGGGTTCAGGGAAAAAGGAGCAGGGTTTGCCCTCCCATGAAAAGACATAGGTGTTGAGTCCTCAAACCCTGCAGATCCTCCAAGAGATATGTAAATCTTCGAGATTCACTAGAGGCTCAGGGTGCTATCCATGTGGCACTCAGAGCCTCCACACTGGCACTCCCAGGTGGCAGGCAGCATGGTTCCAATGGAGTCAAAGTGAAATGGAATCATACAAGCATCTGCCTCTGGAGTCCCCTTAATGTGCAAGTTTCACTGCAAAAGGGGGTTTTGCACAAAAATTAATACTGCCTGCAGCCATACGCGCTTTGTGCACATTCTTGTTGCAGTTCTTTAGGGAAGAGATTCACCTCTTGGCAATTTGGTTCTGCCTTACCTTACACAGATCTCGGATTGCACAGAAGGTCCCCTTGGAGTTTCAGGAAGGTGCCACACAGGTGGCTGACATCCCTACTCCCCCTTCTGCACTGGTTAAGATCTTCTGTGATGTGGATTGGAGGAACAATCAGATCACTTTTTATTTAAACAGTAAGGCTGTATGTAGTGGTGTTCTTTGAGAACCAGAGAACAATACCCATCCATGCAATATTAAAGCAAACATTTGGATTTTAAAACACCACCCAAGAGGCTAAGAGAGTTACTTGCGCTATTGAGTTTACATGCAGTGGGATCACAGGTTAATATTGTCAGGGTCCTGCTCCAAGGAAGTCTGAAGCAGATGTTGTTCTGAGCATCAAGTTAAGAGGTCTTGGACTGGGGAATAAAGGAGAAAGTGGAGGGAAAGAGTAAGTGATGACAAACACTGGTGAAATTCAAAGAAGATTAGAAATTAAAGATCATTATGTTCTATTTCCAGACTATTAAACATGGCTGTGATGAACAATTGCAGGTGTTTAAAGTTTCCATGACTACAGGGCATGTTAATTAAGCACAATATAGTAAAAGGAAAATTTTGGAAGATGGAGACTGGAGCCTAGAAAAGAGAGGGCTCATATCTTCAATGGCTAACTGTCTGTTTCACTTAAGGGAATGTTTCTGCTTTTTCAGTTTGGTGGTTGGTGATTTTAAAAAAATGGTGTGTGTAGGGCGGTGGGGAAAGCAGTCTATTTGGTGTGGCACAGATACGGAATTTCTTAGAGCACAGTAGTTACTGTATAGTCACAGAGCAAGCACTCTTTTGTTTAGCTGTTCCCAGAAGAGTCTGTAATCTATTCAGTATCCTCAAAGCTCTTCTTGCTCAATCCATCAATAAGTGTTTTTTAAAGTATTTTGCTGCCTAGTGCAGAGGGATAGTTCAGTGGTTTAAGCATTGGCCTGCCACACTCAGGGTTGTGAGTTCAATTCTTGAGGGGGACACTTGGGGATCTGGGGTAAAATCAGTTCTCACTCTTGTGAGTGAAGGCAGGGGGCTGGACTCAACTCCATGACTATTCAGGGTCCTTTCCACTTCTATGACATAGGTATATCTTTATATATTACATTAACTTTCTCAGCTTGTGTTGATTTGAATAGGCAGCCAGAGACAAATCAAAGGTTGGCTGTTGTACAAAGTTTGAAAATGAAGTTATTTCAAAGAAATCTGACTTGTATGAGATTATTAACAAATTACATATGAGTATGTCCTTTATTCTGAAGGAAAACTGGCAAATTGTTTCATTTACATCTCATTCATATTGCATCAGGAAACTAGTGGAAATTATACAGTTTGCTCACTTTACAAGTCTTTGTGGAGGTTCAGTTACATTAACTGAGCTGCTCTACAATTCACTTTTTAATTTGCTTTTACGTTTCTAATACAACTTTCAGTTGAGTGTCTTGAGGATTTAATTTAGACACTATGACAAGTACTATATATTAATTAAACATCCTTATTGAGATTTAACAGCTTTGTCTAAGGATGCATCTAGCAGCTAATGCAATTATCTCAAAAGTACTTAACCAGTAATGAATGTATTATTAGACTGGTGTTTTTAATAGATTAAAGCTATATGATGTTTAATTATAAACTTGAAATCTGTTTTTCAAAAATACCATGAGTAGAGGGTGTAAGATATGTACATTATTAACTGTAATGACATCCTGGCATCCAAATACACATACTTAACTCACATTTTAATTAAAATGTGGTCACCCTGCTCAAAATATCTGTTTCCAATGTCTTTGAGCATTATCTATTGTATTTACTGTCCTTTTGTTTGAACTGCAGAGCTAATACGGCTATAGAAGACTATCAATAATCTATTTTGCCACATGCCTCTTTAACAAAGTTGTGCAATAAATTCTAACTGTGGAATCTTTAGAACTGCTGGTGTTGACATAAAAGGTAGAAGGAATGCATATTTTCATATCTCAGGTTGCTGGGTTTTTAGATCTGGCTGTTAAAACTCAAAATAAGATTTTTCTAAACTGAATAAATATTGTTTCTCAATTACTCAAAATTAAAGGTGGTATCCCATGATTCTACTTTACAGTTGCTTTTCTACATGAACTGCATTTTAAGCCACTTAGAACAAGACATCATGTTCCAATGTTAGAGACCATGCTGTCAATTACGTTGATTCTATTACTAACTCTAATATTGACTTGCTTTATGTCCTTGGTCAAGTCACTTAATCACTTGTTTTTGTTTCCCATTTGTAAAACAGAGATAGTGATGCTAAGCATGTAAAACTGTACATATCTATGCTGCTACATCTCACTCATTAATACTCAAGACATTCTTGAGTGTCACCATGCTATCTTTTCAATTCAAGCTTTTTGTGGTTTTCATGTAAAGGTCAAAATATAGTGGAACCACCATAGTTACATGTCATTGAGGTGCAGGCCCTGGGGAAGCAAGTGGGGGGCTCTGCAACCACTCCCTTCCTTTTGATTTAAATGTTTTTTTTTAGGCTATATTGCCAATCCCATGTGACAAAAAAAACTGAATCAGACCTCCAAAAAAAATTAAAGTGGGGGAGGTTCTTTTTAATTTGCTTTCTTCTTTCAGTCTTTTGGGTGCATTTATTTGATAATTTCAAAGTTTTTTTTTCCTGCAGTCATGAGGACTAGAAATGTGTTTTAAATGAAATCTGAAATGCCAATAGATCCTTGTGAGTCCAGCAGTTGAGATGTTGGAATCTCAACTTTGGAGAGAAATAGTTTTGGGGAGAATGAAGCTGATGTTGGGGATGGGGTAGTGCTAGTGAGATTTCCCTTTTATTGACACATACAGTAAAGGTATTATCACATAACAGCAATATTTTGAACATTGTGTGCTCTTTATTTCATTAATTAACTCAGAACATTTCCTACTGTCATTATAAAGCAGATCTTTAAGGATTTTTTTTTCCCATTGATGCTAACCTAGTATGGATGGGATGGGAATCTTTCTGAAATACTGGGGCTGATTGTGATCCTACTCTAATGTGACTCAAGATTGGATTAGAGGTGTTCTGCAAAGGATTTTATTTAAGGGTTTATTCCTTTTTTTGTTTCCTTATAACATACAAGAAGGGCTTGAATGTATGTTTCAAATAGTTTTTCTGTTTGTTATTTAAAAATAACAAGTGTGTAAAGTCTGGTCTTCCCTGGTTCTGTTGTACAAAAGCTGTGTGACTTGACCTACATCAAAATGGAACACTCAGTCTGAAATAAGTGTCCACACAAAGATTTGCAGCGAAATAACTAAAAGGTGTGAATTAGACATTTAGTTATTTTGCTGACACTGTGTAGAAATATCGTGAGTTCCAGCTAAAGTGTCTCCAACTCCACTGCACTTTAAACTAATCAGATGACTCTGAAATGCTCTTATGTCTCCTAAAGGTAGTTCCTCCTCCCCATGTGAGTCAGGTTTGAGGCATGCTGACAGGGCAGTCTGTGTGGGGAAACTTGCCCTGTAGTTAAATCAGCATTAACCCAACATCTTTCACCAGAACTCAGGGCCGGTGCAAGGAAGTTTTGCGCCCTAGGCGAAACTTCCATCTTGCGTCCCCCCAGTCCTGCAGCAGCTCCTCGCCCTGAAGTGTGCCCGCCGCCCCGCGGCAGCTCCCCTCCCCCTGGCCCGAGGAGCCCTGCGTTACCTCCCCACCCCAGCTCACCTCTGCTCCGCTTCCTCCCCGAGCACGCTGTCCTGCTCTAATTCTCCTCCCAGGCTTGCGGCACATTGGCGCCGCAAGCCTGGGAGGCGGAGAAGTGAAGTAGCAACTGCACAGTGGAACCCCTGGACTGCCGGTGGCACGCTGACCCAGGCATGGGTGGCAAGTTTGTAGAAATGTTGGTGGTGCCCAGAACCTGCCCCCCAAACTCCACCCCCACTTGCCTAAGGCTCTGGGAGAGGTTTGGGGGGAGAGCTCTGGGGTACAGGCCCTGAGCTGGGGATTAGGGTGCAGGAGGAGTGCAGGCTTTGGGATGGAGTTTGGGTGCTGGGTGCAGGCTCTGGGCTGGGGCAGGAGGTGGATGTGCAGGAAGGGGTGAGGGGTGCAGGCTTTGGGATGGAGTTTGGGTGCAGGATGGGGGTGTGGGTGTAGGAAAGGGTGAGGGGTGCAGGCTCTGGGAGGGAGTTTGTGGATAGGAGGGAGCGCAGGGGGATGAGGGTTGGGGCTGAGGATGAGGGGTTCATGCTGCAGGGGGGGCTCAGGGTTGGGGAAGAGCATTAGGGTGCAGGAGGATGAGGGTTGGGGCTGAGGATGAGGGGTTCATGATGCGGGGGGGCTGAGGGCTGGGGAAGAGGATTAGGGTGCAGGGGGATGAGGATTGGGGTTGAGGATGAGGGAATCATTATGTGGGGGGGCTCAGGGCTGAGGCAGAGGATTAGGGTGTGGGGGGCTGAGGGGTTTGGGGTGTTGGAGAGACTCAGGGCGAGGGCGGAAGCACAGGGTAAGGGCAGCCTGCCCTGCCGGTAGAAGATGGGGGGCACTAGGACCCTGGGACAGCAGACAGCAGTTCTGCCCGTAGCCGTTCTACTCCGGCAGCAGAAGCAGGCAGAGGTGCTGCGCTGCTTTCTGTGAGGCACGGACACGGCGGGGCGTGTGGGGGGGAGACCCGCGGGGGTCGGGGCTGGGGCCCGATCCAGGCAGGGCCCGGGGAGAGACCAAGCTCCAAATATTGCTGGAGCAGGGCCCCCAGCCCTGAATATTGCTGGTGCTCGAGCACCGCAAACATATAGAACCTGCCCCCTATAAACCCTGGGCTGCTGGCTGCCGCGTCGGCGCCCTGACCCAGGGGACACCCTGGGCTGCCGCCTGCGGATGCTGCCGGCAGCTTCGAGTCCTTCTCGATCCCAGCAGCAGCGGCGGCTCAACCACTTAAAAAAAATTTAGGGGTGCTTTTTGGCGCCCCCCAAATCTTGGCGCCATAGGCAACCGCCTAGTCTGCTTAAATGGTTGCACCAGCCCTGCCAGACCTAAATCATAAAATTCACCATTAAGAAAATGTGTGGGTTACATGTAAAATTATGTATGTAATGGATGCTCCTGTTTGGGTTCCTACCAGTGGGGAACTTGGGACTTTTGGCTCTAAAAGTCACAAGCCATAGATCTGTTAATTTAAAGATGGCATCAAATTATTAAATCACTAAGTGCTCCAGCCACTAGAAAGAGACAGTGTATTACCAAGGTCAGAACTACACTGTGTGAATGTGAGTTATGCTTAATTTGCGCATTTGTAAACATAACATGGAGCTGCACAAAAATATGGATTCTATGACTCCCTGAACAGATGTCAAGATTTAAATACCAACAAACAGTAGCATATTCAGTGAAGAAACATCTTATGATTTGGAACCCAAGTGGGAATTTGATACTATTTAAGAATTTGCAGAAGTAATTCATTGTAATTCAAATACTGAAAATCTACTTTCAGTGGTGTTTGTTTGAGAACCTTTACTGAGGTCTGACAACTTTTGAGGAAAAAGTTGATAAACATACAAAGTCCAGTTTTCAAAGGTAGAAGATATAATTGATTAAAAGGTTTGTATTGGTAGTACACAGAGGCTTATTGGTCTGCCTGCACTTATGAACTTACATCATTAGGTCCTAAACTAGTTCAGCAATTTTAGCAGTTGAGGGAAAGAAACCAGGAATCAGTGGACCTAGGTTCAATTTCTAAATCCTGTCATTCATGTCCTGCGTGACCAGCAGATCCAGATAGTGATAACACTGGTCATGAGCCTGTTAATAATTTTATCAGTGCCAAAAGAAAGACTGGAAGAGGTTGAGGAAAAGCAAGGAAAAGTTTTTTGTCCTTAGCATTAGAGTTTTTGTTCTTGAAGTGCTTGATCCAGTAAGCAAATATGTAAGTATAATTACTCACCTCCCTATTCTCAACTGCAATCACATATGCAAATATTGGACCAATCCGGCTCCTGGGACAAAAATGAATGAAATATGTTTTTTTGTAGAATCATCTGCAAATAAAAATGTTTGAATCTGTGGGATATCAAAACAAGCAGAAAAAATGTTTTCTTTCAAAGTGAATTTCCTGAAGGATGTGCAAGCAGATCACATGCTAAATTTTTAGCAGCTCACACACAAACTAAAGGATGAATCTCTTTCTCTAAGTTCCGTAGTTGGGTTTTGTGCAGACATTCACTAAACCTTTAGTTGACATATTTTAAAGAAAAAACTGCCCTTTTCATCCAATCTTTGGAAATAATCTGAAAAAAAAAAAAACCTGTCTGTGGGAAAAGGGGGGGTGGGGGCAGAGAGAAGATCGCAAACCCAGACCAAGACTTAGATTGTTTGGAGGGGGCTGGAGGTAGGGGTGTTGTATGTTCTTGATTTAATAAATCAATTGTAGCACCTTTTTGGTAATCTTACTTTCATCTCTAAATATAGAATCATGGAAATGTAAGAAATCATCTAATTCATTTTCTCCAAGATAATACTGGATTAAGTATAGTAGAGCACCCCGATGTATATTTGAGTGTTTTAAAAACCTTCAAGAATGGGGATTCCACAGTTTCCCTAGGTAACCTGTTTACAGTTCAAAAGATTTTCCAGATACCTAACTTAAATCTCCCTTGCTGCAAATTAAGCTGATTCTGTCTTGTCCCACTCTCAGTGAACATGGAGAACAATTAATAACAATCTTTTTACATACATGAAGACTATTACCATGTCACCCCTAAACCTTCCCTACCCTAGTCTAAACGTGTCAAATCCTTTCAACATTTCCTAATAGCTCAGGTTGTCTAAAGTGTGTGAAGGACAATTTGTTTAAGTACTTTATAGATACAAACAGATGATTCATGAAAAAACCTCAACAAATACACCATTTCAGTTAATTAAGAAAATTAGTTCAGTTTGTACACAGGACAAAAGGCCTACCTAAGCCCTTAAAATTTAATTTTTAACCTTTGAGCTGCGTAAATCTATTGATGAAACTGTTAGTCTCCTAAGTTGTTGTGATTTAAGGTTAGTGTCTGAAAGATTGATCAAGCTTTTGAATCTTTTCCATAATGCACTATTAATGACATGAACTGCAAAATTCAGATGCAGATTTTTAACCCTAAAGTTTAGGGATATTTTGAACCAGAGTTTTGGTTTAGTATATCATACAGACATGGACTAGTTGTAAAAGGTGGTCTAGTGGTTAACAGACTGGATTACGCTTTAGAAGATTTAGGTTCAGTTCCCAGCTCCATCATAGGCTTCCTATGCAAACCAGGTACTCACACCAATCCTCTATTTGTGTTATTAATAAATAAAAATAAATTGAAGACTCTCATCATACTAAAGTAAAGGTTAAATCAGGGGTCAGCATCCTCTGGCACATGGCTCGCCAGGGTAAGCGCCCTGGTGGGCCGGGCCAGTTTGTTTACCTGCTGCGTCCTTAGGTTCAGCTGATCACGACTCTCACTGGCCATGGTTCACTGTTCCAGGCCAATGGGGGTGGCGGGAAGCTGCAGCCAGCACATCCCTCAGCCTGTGCCCCTTCCTGCAGCCCCCATTGGCCTGGAGCGGTGTACCATGGCCAGTGGGAGCCGCGATCGGCCGAACCTGAGACATGCCAGGTAAACAAACTGGCCCGGCCCGCCAGGGCACTTACCCTGGCGAGCCGCATGCCAGAGGATATTGACCCCTGGGTTAGTCCCAATAGGTAGACTCATTACCAGTGGGGTACATACAGAATGTGAATTTACACAACTGCCTGCATTCATGGTGGAATCTGCTGGCTTAGCCACTAGCCAAGTGTGCCCTCTCTACCCCCAAACAAAACAAAACAAAAACTCACCATCCTCCTCCTATGCATTTTCTAGCACCATTGCCAGTGGCACAAAGACCAGTATTATGCCTTGGCCCTGCATAGAAATACAAAGAGAAGGTGAGATGATACCTTAGAAATTCATGTCATGTCTAGTTGGAAAACTAGAATGAATGATTAGATAATTAGTAAAAACTCAATATCTCAAATGCTAAATGAGTGGAAGTCATTTTTACTTAGACAATTTAAGTGTTTTGTTCCCTGTAGTAAAGCCTATTTAACTTTATTAGCTAATATCTTGACTAGAGAAAGCCTTTGTTAAAGATTCATAGATCTTAAAGCCAGAAGGGAGCATTATAATCATCTAGTCTGCCCTCAGTATAGCACAGGCTAAACAATTCAATCCAGTGATTTCTGCATCAAGCCCATAACTTCTGTTTGTGCTACATCTCATCTTTTATGGTGACATCTACTTGTGACTTAAAGACTCCAGATGAAGAAGTCTTCCCCACATCATTAGGTAAATATTCCAATGGTTAATTACCATCACTAGTAAAAATTAGTTCTACTACAGTCAACATATTCAGGGATATAATTTTTTTTACTGATATAGTTGTACTGGCACAACTTTTCATGTGCATACAGTTTTTCCAATATGAAAGTACCTTACACTGGTATAACTTCTTTCCCTTCCTGTATGGGAATAAGCTACACCAATATCAGAACTCTTATGTAGTATAAATGCATCCACAAGAGGAGGAGTTGTACAACTTTTACTATACTATGCACATTTTGTGTGTAGACAAGCTATGAGCTCAGACCAATAAGGATTCAGCTCAAGCTAAACTGAAATAAAGCACTTTTTTAAGAAATAAATGTCCACACAGAAATATGCTCCAAAAGAAAAAATATATTAATTTAAACAGATTTATGCCAATCTTTGTGAAGACCAGCCCTGAGATCCACCAACCTTATCTCATATAGGGGCCACTGAACAGTTAGATGGGAACTGCTGTTAACCCTTGCTGGGCTGCATTCAGACTTATCTGTGGGAGCAGTATTACCAGTCTCAGATATCCAAAAAATTGAGTCAGGCATCAAAAAATCATGAGATTGCTACTTTTGTTTTTCATATTTTTTTTCATTTAGTTCAGGGGTAGGCAACCCATGGCATGCGTGCTGAAGGCGTCACACGAGCTGATTTTCAGTGGAAACTCACACTGCCCAGGTCCTGCCCACAGGTCCAGGCGGCTCTGCATTTTAATTTAATTTTAAATGAAGCTTCTTAAACATTTTAAAAGCCTTATTTACTTTACATACAACAATAGTTTAGTTATATATTATAGACTTATAGAAAGAGACCTTCTAAAAACTTTAAAATGTATTACTGGCACATAAAACCTTAAATTAGAGTGAATAAATGAAGACTTGGCACACCACTTCTGAAAGGTTGCCAACCCCTGGTTTAGTTCATTGATGAGAATTCCTATAATAATGTTTGGGGATAGTGTGTGTCTGGGTGTGTGGGTGTGGCTACTACAAAGGTAGATATTAGAAGGGATCTACCCCTTCCTAAAAAGTGTAATTGTATCTGAGATCTGAGCAGGCATGACACAGCTGCCAAATTTGTGTGTCATGAAAGATATGAGACATTGGACTGGTTGTAGGAATTTTCAGCATAAACTTCATAATCTTTCCTCATACAGTGCAGTGGAATCTAGTAATTACCATTTTATTATTACTCTTGTGTGGCTGGACTCTTGCCTCTGCTTGAGCTGAATAAAAGGAACTTGAAGCAATGCTTGAAAATTGTGCATTAAGTAAATTTGAGGGTGAGGGGATGGTAAATAGGCAGCCAGGCATGAAGTCTGCCAACGATATTTTTAGATGAGAGCAGACCAAGATTGTTCTCATTTAGAGGGGAACAGGGCAGTGGAAGGTGAATGATTTTATGAAAAATGAAATGGAGGGATGAGACAGAGTGGAGGAAAATTAGTTGCCAGGTGGAATTATTATTATTAAAAGGAAAATGAGTCAAGTGAACTGTTAGAGATAGAAAACAAGTGAGAAACTTCAATGGAGTCTGAAGAGATGAGAGGGAGAAGTGAAGGTCACAGTGGATCTTGTTTGTTTATTTTTCTCAATGTTCTATTCTAACTTAGACCCACAGTAACATCAGTGGGAAAAGTGGGAAGCAAAGTCACTATCAGAAGGTCCAGAAGCCATCCTGCCAGCACAAGGGAAGACACCTTAGAGGGTCTGTGGGCAATGTGTCCCACTGCACTTTTTATTGATTTCTTTAAAAAGGGACTGTCTGTGGCAAACATCATTATTGTCGTTTTCTGTAAAGTACATATCTCATATTCACACAGGAGCCTTTAGGTCTCATTTTGTCTCAGACTAGCTGACTACATTCTTTTGGGACTGTCAAGTGCCAGTAGACCCATTAATTGAGCTCCTCTTCTAGGGCTTGAGAAAGATTATCCTTCCCTGCTCCTATGCAGGCAAGGGTAGGGAGAAGTTCCCCAAATATTTATATATTTTCACCCTGTGCACTACAACCCAGGGCAGAATTTTTCAATTGTAATGGTACCTTCTTAACATAAGATATAATTCCATAGTACTTTTTCATGATACCAGAATGCTGACAGCAAGACATAACACATGGTGCTTTCATAGTGTTTTTCCTATTAATTCATCTGAATAATACTTTATATGAAATCAGTAGAGGACTTCGTTATTCTGACTTGTCAATCAACCACTTTTCATTAGCACTAATTTACCAAGATATCTGATAGATGGATAGTAGAACAGGTCACATGGCAGACTATTTTACAGTAGCCAAATCAACTTGCCTCCACTACTTCTCTGCCTGCTATGTTAGTAATATAAGATACTTTTCTCTTTTAGTCTGGTAAAATCAGTCAAAAGTACCTGGGCTATTAGAGTGTTAAGGGGGACCACCACTAACAAAGGGGAGTACTGTTGGCCCCGTTCCTGTGTGTGCCTTGATTTACTTTGTGTTAGACTGTACAGCATAAGTTGTGACACAAAAAAGTGAACTGCTGGAAAAAGGACCAGAGTGAATAGGTTTGCAGTTTCACAATTTACTAAATTTCCTGGATACATAGTACAATTCCCTTATACCACCATATAGGAGTACATGGTTGTAATAGGACGGCCTGGCTCCCAGCCTCCCCGGAGGACGAAAAGCTACAGAGCTCTGAGCCCGCCCCGCAAAGAGTCAAGCGCTGACCCGTAATTATAAAGGCTGGACCTCCGAGCTCAGTAAGTCCCCAGCAGCCAGAGCGAGCGGAAGTCCCTCTGGGAGCTCGGGACTGGGAGACTCCTGCAACCCAGGGTAGCCGCCCAGAGTGGCCTGAACTTCCCCGTGCTTGTTATCCAGTGGAGCTGCCAGAGCGCCCCCCCGTGCTCGTTATCCAGAGGAGCTGCCGGAGCTTCCCCATGCTCGCTACCCCGAGGAGCTGCCGGACCTACCCTCCAGCCCCGTCTGGGACGAACCCGTGCACCTGGACCCTGCAGAGGATGACCCTAGGATCCAGGTAAGCCCCGAGGGGGAGTCTGGAAGTAGCCCGGGGGCAGCCGACCCTAGTCTGGCTGCAGCAGAACCAGAGCCAATGTCAGTGTGTTGCGGCCAAGATCCCCACTGACACAGCAGCAGATTGCCTGCCGCTGTTAGGGCCCCGGGGTAGGACGCAGAGGAGAGGGCGGGCCTGCGTCACCCCTGGCACCCCACTCACGGGTGGCAGTCTTCCCCTTGCCCCAACACTCAGGCCCAGAAGCCTGGGCCTCATACCTTGTTTAAACTGAACTGCTTGCTCAGTCCCTGCCTGAGGGTCTGAGCCCTGCATCAATGTTTGTTGCCCCACCCTGATCCAGGGCCTGGGCTCTACAAAGTGAATGCTTGCTCAGCCCCTGCCTGAGGGTCTGAGCCCTGCACCAGTGTTTATTGCCCCGCCCTGATCCAGGGCCTGGGCCCTATAAACTGAACGGTTGCTCAGCCCTTGTCCGAGGGTCTGAGTCTGGAGCTGTTGCTCCCAGCCGCCCCAGGCAGGGGCGAACCCCCTCCTCCCCACAACAGAGGACTGCTACAAAGATGTAACCAGGGCAAACATTTTCTAGGAATCTCTTGTCCCTTGGAATCTTTAGGATTCAGGTACATTTAGATGCTACAGAAGCAGCATTGCAAGATCCAACCTAATTTTAAGTGGTGCCATGAAAGGTACCTTGTATCCTTTCTTCTTGCTCTTTTGTATTTTTCATTCAAATAAAGCCCCTTTTAACATTGCTTTTTAAATAAGACAACCTTAAAAAAATAAAGATGAGAAAAATAAAAATTATTAACTCAGGAAAGATTTGTATGCTGTCATTTCACTGCATATGTGCAGGAGGAAGAAATTTCATAATCCTAGAGTTAATGGATCACAGCAGAAAGTATGCTTTGATATTTCATCTCACAAATGAAATACTCTACATTAATAATTTAACTTTTATTTAACCAATTCTAATAACTCTTTTCTTGAAAGTGAGGTTGAGCCATCCATTTCAGAAAATGTCAGGTATTTCCAAACCTAAGGGAAGGCCTTCAGGTACTCTAGTTATTTCCAGGGAACACTGAAACTGTCAGGGATTTACTTTGGCGAGATTTCTCAAGATTACCTTCAGTAAAGAACAAGATCTAAATGGCAAGGAATAGGCACTAATTGTGTATGCAGATGGTGTGGCTAAAACAACACCTAGGTCCATATTTATCCACTTAAAACAGTTTTGGATCCATTTGTGGAAAAGAGTGCAGCTGATGGAATTACTAGAATTATAGATCAGGGAAGGAGCCAACTGTGACGCTGTGGTCTATATGATTTTATAAAAATATGCTAATGAGTGAATATAATGTAACTGGAATATGCTTCATGCAAAAAGTCTCTTGTAAGGTATCCTTACAAAGCTTATAATCTACTGAGTGTGGTCATCCTATTTGTATAAATGTACCACTCTTGTATCTGAAACTAGAAATATAAAATATAACTCTGAGGGCCTATTGTAATTATGCAAAATGTGAGCCATTAATGGTGATTTGGAATCTTGATGACTCCCATTAACCAGGACAATTGTCTGCAGGTGGGAGTGTTTTACCTGTAAGTCTTCCTATATAAGTGTGCGCTGACAAGTGGGCAATGAAGTCTTGCAGTGACATGTAATCATGTCACCTGAACTGGAATCCATCTTTAACCTGGTGTCTTTCCATTGAGAAGGAGGGGGGTGGGAACCCGCAGAGAGACAAAGAATTCCCACCTTATGCAAAAGATATATAAAGAGATGGAAGAGAACAAAGGAGGGAGAAAAGCCATCATGAAGAATCCCCTAGCTACCACCTGAGCTGTAACAAGAGCTGTACCAGGGGAAAGAATTGTGCCCAGGCCTGGAAGGTGTCCAGTATGAGGAAAAAACTTACTGAAGCATCTCTGAGGGTGAGATTATCTATATTCAGTTTGATTACACATAGATTTGCGCATTTCATTTTATTTTGCTTGGTGACTTACTTTGTTCTGTCTGTTACTACTTGGAACCACCTAAATCCTACTTTCTGTATTTAATAAAATCACTTATTTACTTAATTAACTCAGAGTATGTATTAATACCTGGGGGAGTAAAGAACTGTGCCTATCTCTCTATCAGTGTTATAGAGGGCGAACAATTTATGAGTTTACCCTGCATAAGTTTTATACAGGTTAAAAAGGATTTATTTGGGTTTAGACTCCATTGGGAGTTGGGCATCTGAGTGTTAAAGACAGGAACACTTCTGTTAGCTGCTTTCAGGTAAACCTGTAGCTCTGGAGCAAGTAATTCCAACCCTGGGTCTGAGTTGGAGTAGATGGGAGTGTCTGGCTCAGCAAGACAAGGTGCTGGAGTCCCGAGCTGGCAGGGGAGGCAGGAGCAGACGTAGTCTTGGCACACCAGGTGGCAGCTCCCAAGGGGGTTTCTGTGATTCAATCCATCACATCAACTTCTGGAGGAAGGGGAATAAAATTAAATATTTACTTCTAAGTTTTTCACTCTCACTATGATGGGGCAATGGGGAATCTGTTTGGCCTATGAAGGAAGTTAGAGCAGCCTGAGGGCTGTCCTGACTGGGCTCCCTGCTACCATACGCATTGTGAGCTTCACAGCAGCAGGAAATCTGCAAATCATAGGAATGCCTTGACTGCAACCCTAAAAACAGTCTCTGCCCAACCCTGAATGCTATTGCACTGGGAAGCAGAGAGTTCTAAATCACTATGAGAACACCCTGCCCTGTTGTCCCTTTGTGCCAGGGTAGCATAGCAGGTGAAAATGGCTGCAGCATGGGTGAATTCCCCTCTGTGTGTCTAGTTGTCCCTAATGTTGCCCAGCTCTTTATTTGCCCTCAATTTTTTAACCTATTTTCAGTAATATTAGACATCCATTTGGCCTCTCTTCAAGACACCACCCATCCTTTCTTATTCTCTCTTTTATGTTTTTCTTTCTCCCCGTTATGCCCTATCAAACAAACTCTTTCTGTTGCTAGCTAGCAAATTTATAAACATTCACACACAGAAGCCGGTCTTTCCTTTTGGTAAGTATCTCAGTGGTTTAAAAAAAAAAAAGCTGCACACAATTGCTGTCCAAAGCACACAAAAAAGTTACCCCACAGAAAAGTGAATAATATGGTTTTGCATCCAAAGCAAAGGACCTACTGTCATAAACAGATAGCTAAGGGTTAATGTCTCTTTCACCTGAAACACCTGACCAGAGAACCAATCAGGAAACCGGATTTTTTCAACTTTGGGTGGAGGGAAGTGGGTGTCTGAGTCTTTTGTCTGTCTGCCTGTTTCCTCTGAGCTTTGGAGAAGTACTTTCTACTTTCTAGTCTTCTGTTTCTAAGTGTAAGGACAAAGAGATCAGATAGTAAGTTCTATGGTTTCTTTTCTTTGGTATTTGCATGAATGTAAGTGCTGGAGTGCTTTAATTTGTATTCTTTTTGAATAAGGCTGTTTATTCAATATTCTTTTAAGCAATTGACCCTGTGTTGTATCATCTTAATACAGAGAGAGCATTTGTATTTTTCTTTCTTTTTTATATAAAGCTTTCTTTTAAGACCTGTTGGAGTTTTTCTTTACTTCAGGGAAATTAAGTCTGTACTCACCAGGGAATTGGTGGGAGGAAGAAATCAGGGGAAAGCTGTGTGTTGGATTGCTAGCCTGATTTTGCATTTCCTCTGGGTGAAGAGGAAAGTGCTTTTGTTCCAGGATTGGGAACGGAGAGGGGGACTCACTCTGCGTAGTTTCACAGAGCTTGTGTCTGTGTATCTCTCCAGGAGCACCTGGAGGGGGGAAGGGAATCAGGATTATTTCCCTTTGTTGTGAGACTCAAGGGATTTGGGTCTTGTGGTCCCCAGGGAAGGTTTTTCAGGGGGACCAGAGTGCCCCAAAACACTCTAATTTTTTGGGTGGTGGCAGCAGTACCAGGTCCAAGCTGGTAACTAAGCTTGGAGGTTTTCATGCTAACCCCCAAATTTTGGACGCTAAGGTCCAGAATCTGGGAATAAGGTTATAACATGGTGGCAGTGGCGGGAGATAGACAGAATCCAGAAGCCAGTAGGAATATTATATTTTTCTTTTCTCTGCTAAGGGCTTTTTAGCAGAGAGAAACAGTTTGGTTTTAAAAGGGAACCAGAGAGAATTTTTTTTTCTCTGCTCTCTCTAGCAGTTTGTGGTTTGCATGTTAAGCGAGAAGACTGTTAAGGGTCTTTTGTCATGCAATAGCACTCCCATTGAGAGTCATACCAGCACTCTATATGCATGCAAATAAAGTGGTTTTTCTGGTTTCCCTTCATTGAACATTAGCTAGAGAGAGAAAGGGAAAAAAAACACTGTTGCTAGGCAGACTTCAGGAGGCAACAGAGCCTGCAGTTCAAAAGAGAAACACCGGAGGGCACCCCAACACAAGAAAACAGGAACCATGTCTACCAGGACAAAAATGGAGGCCGAAGACCAATTCAAAGAAGCTGAACACAGGCGACAACTGGAAATAAAACAAAAAGAGATGGAGATAAAAGAAAAGGAAGAAAGCATCAAACTGGCAGCCTTCCAAAGAGAACAGGCAGCCCAAGAGGCAGCACACAAAAGAAAACTAGAAGAAGATGAGTTGGCCCACAGAAGGAAGCAAGAAGAAGAAGAGTTGGCCCACCGACGAGAAATGGAAAAGCACCAAAAAGAAATGGAAAAACAACAAAAAGAAATGGAAAAACAACAAAAAGAGAATGAAGAGAAGGAAAAACAGAGAAAACATGAACTGGAGATGGCAAAAGCTGGGCTGCATGTGCCAGCCAACCCTAACAACCCGGCGCCAATTATTGCTCCACAGCACAGGAAATTTCCCACCTACAAGGCAGGTGATGACACCGAGGCCTTCTTGGAAAATTTTGAAAGAGCCTGTCTTGGGTACAGCATCCCCGAAGACCAGTACATGGTAGAATTAAGGCCACACCTCAGTGGACCTTTAGCAGAGGTGGCAGCTGAAATGCCCAAGCCGCAAATGAATGACTATAAACTTTTTCAAACCAAGGCCAGATACAGGATGGGGATAACCCCAGATCATGCCCGTCGGCGCTTCAGAACCCAAAAATGGAAACCAGAGGTGTCATTTCCCAAACACGCCTACTACATTGCAAAAAACTATGAGGCCTGGTTAACAGGAAACAACATTCAAACCTTGGAAGAAGTGAACCTCCTCATACAAATGGAGCAGTTCTTGGATGGTGTTCCTGAAGACATCACACGGTACATACAAGATAGAAATCCCAAAACTATCGCTGAGGCGGGGGAGATTGGAGCCAAATGGATGGAACTGGCAGAAAGCAAAAAAGCTACTGTCAAGGGGAACGATTACCCCAGGGGGCACACAGACCATAAACCCTACAACCGAGGACAGCCAAAGACCCTCCATACCACCCAAGTAAAGCCACAGATACCCTACTCTTCAACCTCACCAGTCTCCAGTAACTCACCTCGGCCCAGTGACCCATCAGATGGAAGATGCTTTAAGTGTAATGAACCGGGACATATCAAGGCCAACTGTCCCAAGAACACGATGCGAGTGCAATTCATTACACCACCATCACACCAAAGATCCCCAGGCCCGGATGCCTCTCAAATACCCTTGGAGCGAAGGGAAAATTTGAGAGTGGGCGGAAAGAAGGTTACTGCGTGGAGAGACACGGGGGCACAAGTGTCAGCTATCCACCAATCCTTCGTTGACCCCAAATTCATCAACCCAAAGGCCAAAGTTACAATTTACCCCTTCATGTCACAAGCTGTAGACTTGCCTACAGCTCAACTGCCTGTCCAGTACAAAGGCTGGTCAGGAATGTGGACTTTTGCAGTCTATGACAATTATCCTATCCCCATGCTACTGGGGGAAGACTTGGCCAACCAGGTGAGGCGGGCCAAGAGAGTGGGAATGGTTACCCGTAGCCAAACCAGGCAAGCTTCCAGACCCATTCCTGTTCCTGAGCCGTCCACAGAAGCCCCGTCTGTGTTACCAGAGACCCAGACAGAGGCAGTGGACCCGGATTCCATGCCTACCACTGAAACAGCCACAGCATCTCCAGTCCCAGGCCCGGAACTGGAACAGCAACCAGCACCAGCAAGTGCAACCACATCTTCAAACTCAACGCCAGAGGGCGCCAGCAAGCCAGAACTGGCAGAAGCAAAAGACAGCCATACCCAAAAGGCTCAGCCAGAGCCTGAAATACCCTCAGGTGCACCAGCGGAGAGCGGTTCACCAGCAACGGAAACAACCCCATCACCTACATCGCTTCCAGAGGGACCAAGCCCAAGTCCACAATCTGAGGAAGAACTGGTGTCCCCAGACTCAAGGGAACAGTTCCAGGCTGAGCAGGAAGCAGATGACAGCCTTCAGAAAGCTTGGGCGGCGGCACGGAGCACCCCACCGCCTCTCAGCTCTTCTAATCGATCCCGGTTTGTTATAGACCAAGGACTTTTATACAAGGAAATTCTTTCTGGTGGACACCGGAAAGAATGGCAGCCGCAAAAACAGTTGGTGGTTCCAACTAAGTACCGGGGGAAGCTCTTAAGCTTAGCCCATGATCATCCCAGTGGCCATGCTGGGGTGAACCGAACCAAGGACCGGTTGGGGAAGTCCTTCCACTGGGAGGGGATGGGCAAGGACGTTGCCAAGTATGTCCGGTCTTGTGAGGTATGCCAAAGAGTGGGAAAGCCTCAAGACCAGGTCAAGGCCCCTCTCCAGCCACTCCCCATAATTGAGGTCCCATTTCAGCGAGTAGCTGTGGATATTCTGGGCCCTTTCCCAAAAAAGACGCCCAGAGGAAAGCAGTACGTACTGACTTTAGTGGACTTTGCTACCCGATGGCCAGAAGCAGTAGCTCTAGGCAACACCAGGGCTAACACTGTGTGCCTGGCCCTAACAGACATCTTTGCCAGGGTAGGTTGGCCCTCTGACATCCTTACAGATTCAGGGTCTAATTTCCTGGCAGGGACCATGGAAAAACTGTGGGAAACTCATGGGGTGAATCACTTGGTTGCCACCCCGTACCACCATCAAACCAATGGCCTGGTGGAAAGGTTCAATGGAACTTTGGGGGCCATGATAAGAAAATTCATCAACGAATTCGCCAATAATTGGGACCTAGTGTTGCAGCAGTTGCTGTTTGCCTACAGGGCTGTACCACATCCCAGTTTAGGGTTTTCACCATTTGAACTTGTGTATGGTCACGAGGTTAAGGGGCCATTACAGTTGGTGAAGCAGCAATGGGAGGGGTTTACGCCTTCTCCAGGAACTAACATTCTGGACTTTGTAAGCAACCTACAAAGCACCCTCCGACACTCTTTAGCCCTTGCTAAAGAGAACCTAAAGGATGCTCAAGAAGAGCAAAAGGCCTGGTATGACAGACATGCCAGAGAACGTTCCTTCAAGGTAGGAGACCAGGTTATGGTCTTGAAGGCGCAACAGGCCCATAAGATGGAAGCATCATGGGAAGGGCCATTCACGGTCCAAGAGCGCCTGGGAGCTGTAAACTACCTCATAGCATTTCCCAATTCCTCACTAAAGCCTAAAGTGTACCATGTTAATTCTCTCAAGCCTTTCTATTCCAGAGACTTACAGGTTTGTCAGTTTACAGTCCAGGGAGATGATGCTGAGTGGCCTGACGGTGTCTACTACGACGGAAAAAACGACGGTGGCGTGGAAGAGGTGAACCTCTCAACCACCCTGGAACGTCTGCAGCGGCAACAAATCAAGGAGCTGTGCACTAGCTTCGCCCCATTGTTCTCAGCCACCCCAGGACGGACTGAACGGGCATACCACTCCATTGATACAGGTAATGCTCACCCAATCAGAACCCCACCCTACCGGGTGTCTCCTCATGCCCAAGCTGCTATAGAACGGGAGATCCAGAACATGCTACAGATGGGTATAATCCGCCCATCTACCAGTGCATGGGCATCTCCAGTGGTTCTGGTACCCAAACCAGATGGGGAAATACGCTTTTGCGTGGACTACCGTAAGCTAAATGCTGTAACTCGTCCGGACAACTATCCAATGCCACGTACTGATGAGCTATTGGAAAAGTTGGGACGTGCCCAGTTCATCTCTACAATAGACTTAACCAAGGGGTACTGGCAAGTACCGCTAGATGAACCTGCCAAGGAGAGGTCAGCATTCGTCACCCATGCGGGGGTGTATGAATTCAATGTCCTTCCTTTCGGCCTTCGAAATGCACCCGCCACCTTCCAGAGGCTGGTAGACGGTCTACTAGCTGGACTGGGAGAATTTGCAGTTGCCTACCTCGATGATGTGGCCATTTTTTCAGACTCCTGGCCCGAACACCTACTACACCTGGAAAAGGTCTTTGAGCGCATCAGGCAGGCAGGACTAACTGTTAAGGCCAAAAAGTGTCAAATAGGCCAAAACAGAGTGACTTACCTGGGGCACCAGGTGGGTCGAGGAACCATAAACCCCCTACAGGCCAAGGTGGTTGCTATCCAAAAGTGGCCTGTCCCAAGGTCAAAGAAACAGGTCCAATCCTTCTTAGGCTTGGCCGGATACTACAGGCGATTTGTACCACACTACAGCCAAATCGCTGCCCCATTGACCGACCTAACCAAAAAGACCCAGCCAAATGCCGTTAAGTGGACTGATGAGTGTCAAAAAGCCTTTACCCAGCTTAAGGCAACGCTCATGTCGGACCCTGTGCTCAGGGCCCCGGATTTTGACAAGCCATTCCTAGTAACCACAGATGCATCTGAGCGTGGTATAGGAGCAGTGCTCATGCAGGAAGCAACAGATCACAACTTCCATCCTGTCGTGTTTCTCAGCAAGAAACTGTCTGAGAGGGAAAGTCACTGGTCAGTCAGTGAAAAGGAATGCTATGCCCTTGTGTACGCCCTGGAAAAGCTACGCCCATATGTTTGGGGACGGCGGTTCCAACTACAAACTGACCATGCTGCACTAAAGTGGCTTCATACTGCCAAGGGTAACAACAAGAAACTTCTTCGGTGGAGTTTAGCTCTCCAAGATTTTGATTTTGAAATTCAACACATCACAGGAGCTTCTAACAAAGTTGCTGATGCACTCTCCCGTGAGAGTTTCCCAGAGTCCAGTAGTTAAAAAGTGTTCTTAAAATGTAAAAGTCTGTTAGTTATATACTTAGTAGTATATGTAAAGGTGCATGTGTTGTATTAATCTGTTTATTTTCAAGTTCTAGAAGGAAATTGCCGCCAGTGAGCTTCCCCACTGTCTGCAATTTGGGGGGCGTGTCATAAACAGATAGCTAAGGGTTAATGTCTCTTTCACCTGAAACACCTGACCAGAGAACCAATCAGGAAACCGGATTTTTTCAACTTTGGGTGGAGGGAAGTGGGTGTCTGAGTCTTTTGTCTGTCTGCCTGTTTCCTCTGAGCTTTGGAGAAGTACTTTCTACTTTCTAGTCTTCTGTTTCTAAGTGTAAGGACAAAGAGATCAGATAGTAAGTTCTATGGTTTCTTTTCTTTGGTATTTGCATGAATGTAAGTGCTGGAGTGCTTTAATTTGTATTCTTTTTGAATAAGGCTGTTTATTCAATATTCTTTTAAGCAATTGACCCTGTGTTGTATCATCTTAATACAGAGAGAGCATTTGTATTTTTTCTTTCTTTTTTATATAAAGCTTTCTTTTAAGACCTGTTGGAGTTTTTCTTTACTTCAGGGAAATTAAGTCTGTACTCACCAGGGAATTGGTGGGAGGAAGAAATCAGGGGAAAGCTGTGTGTTGGATTGCTAGCCTGATTTTGCATTTCCTCTGGGTGAAGAGGAAAGTGCTTTTGTTCCAGGATTGGGAACGGAGAGGGGGACTCACTCTGCGTAGTTTCACAGAGCTTGTGTCTGTGTATCTCTCCAGGAGCACCTGGAGGGGGGAAGGGAATCAGGATTATTTCCCTTTGTTGTGAGACTCAAGGGATTTGGGTCTTGTGGTCCCCAGGGAAGGTTTTTCAGGGGGACCAGAGTGCCCCAAAACACTCTAATTTTTTGGGTGGTGGCAGCAGTACCAGGTCCAAGCTGGTAACTAAGCTTGGAGGTTTTCATGCTAACCCCCAAATTTTGGACGCTAAGGTCCAGAATCTGGGAATAAGGTTATAACACCTACACAAATCTTTCTTTTTTACAACTTGTATGGTGCTGAATTAGCACAGTGAATTTCACCCTGTGTTAGAAAGAGGAGTACTGTATCTTTGTTAAACCAGGCTGAAACACGTTAACAGAATTTTTTCTTATGATAGACCGTGGGTACGATTGGGGCCCTTGCAAGACAAGCATCTTTAGTACTGATACAGTAGTGCTTATGAAGAATATAGATATAATTTCTGGAAACAATATGAACATGGTGAATTAACCAATTTAATCATATATAGCAATTTAAAAGCTGCAAAAATATATTTCATGTAACAGAAAATAGAGTAAGTTCCACTCATATTTTTTTAAGCTATTATTTCTTTCATTTGACAAGGGCATGGCCTGTTTCCCCTGTCCATTCTGGAAAAGTGTAGAAACTAAACATAAAAATATAGAAGGATGATCACAGTAAGAAAATAGGATTTTCAATGAGAAATAAAATACTTCGGAGGGCTTAAGAACAAATAATATAAGTTGGAAACCTGCTATAATGAGCTTATATTTTTAGTATCATTACAAAGCCTGTTATACTCAGTGTCTGCTGCAATTTTTATACTTCAGACTGTTGTGAGAACATAGTGCTACTGATCAAGATGGCATAAAAATGAAAAAAACTCACTGTAGAATAAACTTGTGGGTTCTTTCACTTCCAGTCACTCCTGCCATGCCACCTGCTGGCTGTTGTATACAATATAGTCATTTTAATGAAAAAATTCACCCGTAACCTCTGTTACGCACAATTTGTTCACATAGTGAAAAAAATTTGAACAGTAGTTGAACTTCAATGGCTTTTTTCAGCTTTGAAAAAATGCTAATGATTTGAGAGAGATTCTCTTCACTTAAAATAAACATTAGAAGGGCAAACACTGAAAAGACTTGATGACAGCAAGAATGCCTTATTGTTTAATCAATTTTCAGGAAGGTGTAAGAAACCCCATTGTGATTGACTTTTGCTCTGAAGCATGAGGATTTATAAGACTATATTTTCATCATCACAAGTGCAATAGTGGATGATTTTCACCATATAAATGTTAAATCCTTTTTGAATCTTGCTAAGATTTCGATGTGCATGCTGTTTTGTCTCAATGAGTTTGACAGGTTAATCTGGTGGTATACTAAAATTATTTTCTTTTATTAGTTTTAAATTAGCTTCCTTGAGGTTTCATTTAATGGGCACTTTTTCTGGTATTACAAGGGGAGGGTGAGTAATTAGGAATCCCTGAATGACTTTCTCTATATTATTCATTAGTTAATATGCCTGTATTATATCCTCCCTTATGTCTCTCATCTTAAATTAAACAGTCCAAGTCTTGTCACTCAAGTCACATGGAAGTCTTTCCTTTCCTCTAATTATTTTCACTGCCTGTCTCTGGGTCCAGTCTATTATGTTATGGTGATTGTGTGATCAGACCTGAATACAGTATTCCATGGATTTATATAGAGGCATTAGAATATTTTCACTAATTTCTACACTGTTCTTTATGCATCAGAATGTTTATTTTTGACCATCATTGTAAATGAATCAGAGGCTTTCATTATGTTGTCAACAATGACATGTACACATTTTTTCTTACACGATTATAGTCCATTCACAATTTTGCATTGTTCATGAGCAGTTCAAATTATTCTTTCCAATATACAGCACTTTTAAGTTGTCTGCATTGAATTTTCTCTGCCATGCTGCTCATTCCCCTTCAGTTGTAGGTATCTTTGAACGGAATTTGTTAAACCACAACAGCATTCATACTGTTGTAGTTCATAAAGAGCTCAACCAAGCTGCTACTGCACTGTTCTGGCTGCTGTGCATACATACACAAAATGGCAGCCCTTCCTCCCAAGGCATTACCGTCTAAAAGCACCTGTAGTCTTGACTAACCTAAACAATTCGTATTGGGGGGTGGAAGTGGGCTTGTGAAAGAATTTGTACTTAAAAAAGTCTGTCCAAACTGTACGTGCAAATGCAGTATTTGTGGTTTTAAACTCCATGTCAGTGATTGTATATGTAATGCTGTGGGTGTGAATTTTGATAGCATGTTTGTAAAAATCTTCCCAACATGTTACAGTCACATATCTAGTTGAACTCTCTTCTAGACACTCACTAGGCTCCTGTGAGGTGACTGAAGTATGGAATTCCATGTGCCTTCAATTTCCTGGGGCTGTGCAAAGTTTAGACAATGTCCCTGGCTATACTGAAAGCTCCACTGGGAGAAAGGAAACAGAGGTACTGCTGAAAGGTCCTGTGATTCAAACCCCTGCTGAGGGAAGAGAAGCTGAAGCTGGTAAAGTCCCTGCCAAGTACACTTTACCTGTCAGAGGGTGGGAAAAAAACCCAGATGGATGTAAAGCAACTACTTCAGGAAATGCAAAAAAGTGGAAGGGGGAAAAATCCTTTCATAGATTCATAGATTCTAGGGTCAGAAGGGACCAATGTGATCATCTAGTCCGACCCCCTGCACAAAGCAGGCCGCATAACCCTACCCCTCCAGTTCTATAACAAACCCCTAACCTATGCCTGAGTTATTGAAGTCTTTAAATTGTGGTTTGAAGACCTCAAGCTGCAGAGAATCCACCAGCAAGTAACCCATGCCCCACGCTGCAGGGGAAGGCGAAAAACCTCCAGGGCCTCTGCCAATCTGCCTCGGAGGAAAATTCCTTCCCAACCTGAAATATGGCGATCAGCTAAACCTTGAGCATGTGGGCAAGACTCACCAGCCAGCACTCAGAAAAGAATTCTCTGCAGTAACTCAGATCCCATCCCATCCAACATTCTATCACCAACCACTGGGCATACTTATCTGGCGATAATCAAAGATCAATTGCCAAAATTAGGCTCTCCCATCATACCATCCCTTCCATAAACTTATCAAGCTTAATCTTAAAGCCAGATATGTCTTTTGCCCCCACTACTCCCCTTGGAAGGCCGTTCCAGAATTTCACTCCTCTAATGGTTAGAAACCTTTGTCTAATTTCAAGTCTAAACTTCCTAGTGTCCAGTTTATACCCATTCGTTCTTGTATCTACATTGGAACTAAGCTTAAATAATTCCTCTCCCTCCCTAATATAAATCCCTCTGATATATTTATAAAGAGCAAGCATATCCCCCCTCAGCCTTCTTTTGGCTAGACTAAACAAGCCAAGCTCTTTGAGTCTCCTTCCATTCCTCGGATCATCCTAGTAGCCCATCTCTGAACCTGTTCCAGTTTGAATTCATCCTTCTTAAACATGGGAGACCAGAACTGCACACAGTATTCCAGGTGGGGTCTCACCAGCGCCTTATATAATGGTACTAACACCTCCTTATCTTTGCTGGAAATACCTCGCCTGATGCATCCTAAAACCGCATTAGCTTTTTTAACGGCCATATCACATTGGCGGCTCATAGTCATCCTGTGATCTACCAATACCCCAAGGTCCTTCTCCTCCTCTGTTGCTTCCAACTGATGCATCCCCAATCTATATCTAAAGTTCTTATTATTAATCCCTAAGTGCATGACCTTGCACTTTTCACTATTAAATTTCATCCTATTACTATTACTCCAGTTTACAAGGTCGTCCAGATCTTTGGCTGTGGCTTGAGGGCACTCATTCAAGATGTAATCAAACCCAAGAGGCATAGGGGAGGAAGCACAACTCATCTCAGCAGATGTGAAAGAGAAGGGGACTTGGCTGGGAAAAAGTAGGGAAAAATCACCTCAACCCTGGACAGGCACTGCCTATCTCACAAAGGCACTGTGGTGCTAAAGCTCACTGTGCAAGGGAGCAAGTCTCTTGTGGCTACCCTAACCTATCAGAAGCTTTGGGGTGAAAAGACCCTAGGAGGAGCCATGAACTCTTGTCCTTTTTGCCTCTTCCATGAGATGGCAAGTGGGGGGGATTTTGTTTGAATTTGGGGGTCTCTTTGTGTACTTGTGTCAGACTACATTTTGAATGCGGCATTTGCCTTCTCTGTTGTCCTTTCTCCTCTGTGTTGGACTGGAATTCCAAGTGGTAGTGGCACAGGGCTAACAGTAAAGGGTTGTTAATTTAAGTGTTCTCTCACTGAAATGGAACCACTCTTGATGACAATCTGATTCTTACCCAGGAGAACCAGTCTGCTTAGGTGGGCTGGCAACTAAGCCATAGATCACCTGGTAGGAGATTTTGATCAACTGATGAGACTGATCCAGGGTTTACTTGACAAGGGGACTGGAGGTTATGAAAGAGAGGCTTTCAGAGCAGCCATTTTGGAGAGGGAGAAGAGACCAGTGATTCCATGCTCTGGATGAGAAGTCATGTGCAGGTGGGCGGGAAAGAGGAAAGGTCATGATAGTGGTCTTGGTTTAAGAGGGACAGCAGCCAAGGTCAGAGAAAGCTCCGTGATTCTGAAGAGTAGTCTTGTTCTGCAGAGGAAGGATTGTGGACAGCCCAAATAGATCTGCCCATGCCCGAAAATCATTCCAAAGTGGTAAAGAAAATGCATATACATGTGTTTATTGTGATGTCTAGATTTGTGCATTAAGTAAAGAGTAAATAGTATTTAAAATCTTGGGCATCATCTGTGAGTCCAAAGGCTTTCACTATTGTGGTCCCTGAAGTGGTGAACTGTAAACTGGAAGGCTCACACCTTCAGTGAGATTCTGAGTAAAGTGGAAGTGCTAGTTTCAGTGCCTGGGAAGTTGCAAAAAGGGGTATCAGACATGATATCTACACCTGAAATGTATGTCTTGAAGCACAAAGCAAGGAACAGTACCTAAACTCTATACAGCCCTGGCAATCTAGCATTTGGATCCCCTCTCAGCAGTCTGGTGAGTGTCTTGCAAGGGAAACTTGACCAGGTCTGTGACAGTTATCAGATAGGGCTTAGATTAAGAACATTAAAAATATAGACCCCGATTCTGTCAGTAACTTATGCTAATTAAGAGGTAGTAACATTACTTTATAAACCCTGGTTTTTTAAAGTTTTATCTCTGATGTTAACTAAACACATCTTCAGAGTATATATGAAATATTAATTACAAACTATTATGGAGGTATTAAAGGAGATCACATCATTCACTTAAAAAAAACCCATTAAATTCTCTCTCCCTATTTACCGGCTAATAATTTACCACTCCTTATACTTTTAGTCTCTCAGATGTAATCCTAAAATATTTGAAAACAGGGATTGGATATAAAATTAGCTTTATTCAGAAGTGGAACAATTTTTAAACTTCAAACGCTGTGATCTACAACGTGCTTCTTCAATAGTTCTATAAAACCAAGCGTTCAATTATAAATGTTGATTTTTCTCTAGTCTTGGGGCAGCTCTAAAACAATAAATGTAAAAATAAAGATAGTAACTTCTCACTGCATAGGCAGTTTCAAAGTGTTGTGTGTGATATAGATATATAGAGGGAGAGAGAGGAAACAAACACACAACATTAGAGGAGTGAAGTTCTGGAACAGCCTTCCAAGGGGAGTAGTGAGGGCAAAAGACATATCTGGCTTCAAGACTAAGTTTGATAAGTTTATGGAGGGGATGGTATGATGGGATAGCCTAATTTTGGCGATTAATTGATCTTTGTTAGCAGGTAGATAGGCCCGATGGGATGTTAGATGGCGTGGGATCTGAGTTACTATAGAGAATTCTTTCCTGGATGTCTGGCTGGTGAGTCTTGCACACATGCTCAGGGTTTTACTGATCACCATATTTGGGGTCTGGAAGGAATTTTCCTCCAGGGCAGATTGGCAGAGGCCCTGGAGGTTTTTTGCCTTCCTTTGCAGCATGAGGCACGAGTCACTTGATGGAGGATTCTCTGCACCTTGAGGTGTTTAAACCACAATTTGAGGACTTCGATAACTCAGATATAGGTTAGGGGTTTGTTACACGAGTGGGTGAGTGAGATTCTGTGGCCTGCATTGTGCAGGAGGTCAGACTAGATGACTATAATGGTCCCTTCTGACCTTAAGTTTATGAATCTAAAACGCAGTATTTTTATGGAAATTTTAAGTCCACTGTTAAAGTATAGTTTCTAAAAATCCTACACTATTTATCCATGCTCATGTGGATTCTGAAAGGAGTTTGTGTCATAACTTTGGATTCTCTTATAGAATCCATTCTATTCCATAGAATATGGTTAGCAACGTCCAGGTTTCCAGTGCAAATGATAACATTTGCAGGATGCAGGTCAATGTTCATTTTTACAGTTGAATCTGCTGAAAACTTAGACCAGAATGTTTTGACCAGGGCTACCGCAGGACTCGCCATCCAGCAGAAGGATCACAAGTTAACTCCTTTCCCTATTGTTGTACTTTGAGGGCATCCAACAACCTAAGTCTGATGCTGTAATAAAAAGCCATGCTCTCTTTCACTTAGGTGAAAATCTAGGATAAAAATTATCAGTGTTAGCCAAATAGGAAATGAAAAAATTAGTAAGGGAAAATGCTTTGGAATGTATCTTGCTCTAGCTAAGTGTGCATCTCCCTTTGACATCAAAATTCTTTACATGGGTAGCATATAGTCTTATATTTTCATGAACATATAGAATGGATTTATTTGGGTGATGAGGGTGCACAGCACTTCCCAGAAAAGAAAACTCTGAAGTATGAAGAAATGAAACTATGGTGCCTTTTTGTTTTCTGTTCATTGCATCTTTAAAATTCTAAGAACCCATTGGTCAGCAGGGGCAGCAGTTCCCATCTTGTTCCCAGAGTTTCTGCAGCCTGTCCCAGAGAAGACAGATGCATTATACTCTCTCACAGACATTTTTCTTTCTTGCTGATGTTTTCAACAACTTAAAATTATTTTGAACCAAAAAATGCATGATTGCTGCTTGTGAATGGAAGGGCATAACAGCAATTAAATGCTTCTTCACTAGAAAAGTCCACAGTGATCCATTACAGTGGGTCTTACTCAGGCTTACAGCTCCATGGAGATAGATAACACACCTTATCTTTCACGGCAGATGGGGAATGGCCAGGCTTTTGAAGCCTTTACCAGTTCAGTTAGTCTCTACGAGCTGCAGGAAGCTTTTCTAGACCTTTTCAGCAACAAGAAAACAAAACAACCAAAAAGAGATTATTTTTATTCCAAATATTTGGCTAATTGGATTTCAGCTCTTACTGGCTTCTACATAGGCTTGGGGGCTATGCAGCAAGATTGCTGGAAACTCCTTTCTGATACTCAGGTATGTGGCTGCAGCAGCTTCCAGTGCAGCATGTCTGAGCAGACATGTCTAGCAGGAACACTCACAACAACCAGAAGAATAGAGAACCTGCCAGAAAATGATGCCAAATTACCTGGGCTCACTGGACTTGGCTAATGTTATGTTTGGTCACACCCCACCATTTCCTCATTTTCCTCCAAACAGCCATGAGGGACAAAAGGAAGAGCAGCCACACAAGCAGGTGGTGGAGGATCAAGCTCTTGGCCCACCATATATCCCAGACCATTTCCCCTGCCCCCTTTAGCAAGGTGTGAGTCATCATTTATGGAACCCTGTCATCTTCACTATGGGATTCTGTGAAACAAGATGACTGCTCCATGTGAAGGTGTCCCCTGCCCCTCCCTTGAGCAGGACCTGAGCAAGCATCTATAAAGTTCACAGAGCCCACTTACGGATCATCTAAAAAAAGAATGAACTTTTCAAATGTTACACTCTTTTCTGTAGCACAGTGGCAGATGTGGTTCTCCCTTCAGGTTCCATCTTCAGAATATGAAAGCCACTCTTCTGTGGCCTACAGATAAGGGTGGAAATCCCTTTAAAGTGAGGATACAGTCAGTGATTGGGCGCTCCAAGAGGTTAATGTTTCCCTCTTGAGATATTAACCTCTTTTTCTTACACTTTCAGTTTTCCATAATACAAACCTTCCCAGGTTAAGTCTCTAAAAGTGATAAGAAAAGGTGTAGAAAATGGTCTCATACACATGTGGTCTCATACACATCTTCATGGGGGGGGGAGAAAAGGTAGGTGTTGTGTTGTGCTTTGCTAACAGGGGCCGCTAACAGGCAGTTTCAAGAGGGAGTTTAGAAGGGGAGTGGGAAGGGAGTGAGGTACACTTGCCATTCTTTGAAACCTTTAACCTAAACTATAATCAAATCTTCCTGATTTAAACAAAAGTCCTATCATTAACCTAGGTAGCTGCAGGAGAGAATGCAGACAGAAGCCCAGCAGCAGAGTGGGGGCTATCCAGTTTATTGCACTCAGTGCAGCATGTATGATTACCTGCTCTATGGGCAGGTGGCATATGTGTGCATTCGGTGCAAGGAGCTCCTGGCCCTCAGAGACAGTCCGGAGTTGGAGGCCAGGGTGGCGGAACTGGAGGAGCTAAGGGAGGCAAAGAGGTATGTTGATGAGGATTTCCACGACACTGTGGATTTGTCCCATCTCCGGTCAGACAGCCTCTGCGTTATTGAGGAGGATGAAAGTCTCAGGGAAGCAGACCAGTCTATGGGAGCAGAGGGAAATCTTTCCATAGTTGGGACTCTCCTTCCAGATGGTGCTGGGGTTGCCTATCGCACTGAGGTTACCTCTCCGGGGGAGGGAACTCCAGTCATTAGGAAAAGGCAGGTGTTAGTAATGGGAGATTCAATCATTAGAAACATAGATAGCTGGGTTTGTGATGACCAGGAGAATCGTATGGTGACTTGCCTGCCTGGTGCAAAGGTTGCGGACCTCTCAAGGCATCTAGATAGACTTATGTGTAGTGCTAGTGTGGAGCCGGTGGTCATGGTATATGTGAGTACCGATGACATAGGGAAGGATAAGACAAACATCCTGGAGGGCAAACTTGGGCTGCTAGGAAAGAGACTGAAATCCAGGACCTCTATGGTAGCATTATCAGAAATGTTTTCCAGTTCCATGCTCAGGGCCTGATAGGCAGGCAAAGTCTCAATGCGTGCATGAGAGTCTCAATGCGTGCATGAGACAATGGTGTAGAGAGGAGAGGTTTAGATTTATTAGGAACTGGGGAAACATTTCAGATAAGGGAAGCCAATATAGGAAGGATGGGCTCCACCTAAACCAAAGTGGATCCAGACTGCTGGCACTTAATATTAAAAAGGTTGCAGAGCAATTTTAAACTAAGAGATGAGGGAAAGCCGAGCATGTGGATCAGACAGAGACTTCTCTAAGAGAAGAATCTATTGATAGAGATTCTTTAGGTTCTAGTCAGGAGGAGAAGATGGAAACGGATAAAGTATGGGCCAGATCAAATGAGAAACATTCACATAAAAAAGAATCTGACACATCAGAAAAGGGCAGACGAATAAACAGTGACAAGTTTTTAAAGTGCTCGTACATAATGCTAGAAGTCTAAATAATAAGATGGATGAACTAGAGTGCCTTGTGATAAAGGAAGATATTGATATAATAGGCATCACAGAAACCTGATGGAGTAAAGACAATCAATGGGACCCAATCATTCTGGGGTACAAAGTATATCAGAAGGACAGAACAGGTCAAAGAAAATGTAGAATCAAATGAAGTAAAAATCTTAAGTGAATCCACATGTTCCACAAAATCTATATGGATAGTAATTCCATACTCTAATAGGAATGTAACATTAGGGATCTATTATCGACCACCTGACCAGGACAGTGACAGTGAAGATGAAATGCTAAGGTAGATTAGAGAGGTTATCAAAATAAATAACTCAGTAATAGGGGGGGATTTCAATTATCTCCACATTGACTGGGTACATATCACCTCAGGATGAAATGCAGAGACAAAATTTCTCAATACTTTAAATGACTGCTTCTTGGAGCAGCTGGTACAGGAACCCACAAGGGGAGAGGCAATTCTTGATTTAGTCCTAAGTGGAGCGCAGGATCTGGTCCAAGAGGTAACTATGACAGGACCGCTTGGAAATAGTGACCATAATATAACAACATTTAACATTCCTGTGGTGGGAAGAACACCTCAACATCCCAACACAGTGGCATTTAATTTCAGAAAGGGGAACTATGCAACAACAAGGAGGTTATTTAAACAGAAACTAAAAGGTACAGTGACTAGAGTGAAATCCCTGCAAGCTGCATGGACACTTTTCAAAGACACCATAATAGAGGCCCAGCTTAAATTGGAAAAAAAAGTAAAAGAACTAAAAAAGAGCCACCATGGATTAACAACCATGTAAAAGAAGCAGTAACAGATAAATAGGCATCTTTTAAAAAGTGGAAGTGAAATCCTAGTGAGATAAATAGAAAGGAGCATAAACACTGCCAAATTAAGTGTAAAAATGTAATAAGAAATGCCAAAAAGGAGTTTGAAGAACAGCTAGCCAAAAACTCAAAAGGTAATAACAAAATGTTTTTTAAGTACATCAGAAGCAGGAAGCCTGCTAAACAACCAGTGGGGGCCCTGGACGATCAAGATACAAAAGGAGCACTTAAAGACGATAAAGTCATTGTGGAGAAATTAAATGAATTCTTTGCTTCAGTCTTAATGGCTGAGGATGTTAGGGAGATTCCCAGACCTGAGCCAGCTTCTGTAGGTGACAAATCTGAGGAATTGTCATAGATGGAAAGTATCAGTAGAGGAGGCTTTGGAATTAATTGATAAACTTAACAGTAACAAGTCACCGAGACCAGATGGCATTCACCCAAGAGTTCTGAAAGAACTCAAATGTGAAATTGCAGAACTATTAACTATGGTTTGTAACCTGTCCTTTTAAATTGGCTTCGGTACCCAATGACTGGAAGATAGCTAATGTAACATCAATATTTTAAAAGGGCTCTAGAGGTCATCCCATTAATTACAGACTGGTAAGTTTAACGTCAGTACCGGGCAAATTTGTGGAAACAATCATAAAGAATAAAATTGTCAGACACATAGAGGAACATAAATTGTTGGGAAAAAAGTCAGCATGGTTTCTGAAAAGGGAAATCATGTCTTACTAATCTAGTACAGTTCTTTGAAGGGGTCAACAGACATGTGGACAAGGGAGATTCAGTGGACATAGTGTATTTAGATTTCCAGAAAGCCTTTGGCAAGGTCCCTCACCAAAGGCTCTTGCGTAAATTAAGTTGTCATGGGATAAGAGGGGAGATCCTTTAATGAATTGAGAACTGGTTAAAAGACAGGGAACAAAGAGTAGGAATAAATAGTAAATTTTCAGAATGGAGAAGGGTAACTAGCGGTGTTCCCCAAAGGTCAGTCCTAGGACCAACCCTATTCTATTTATTCATAAATGATCTGGAGAAAGGGATAAGAAGTGAGGTGGCAAAGTTTGCAGATGATACTAAACTGTTCAAGATAGTTAACACCAAAGCAGATCATGAAGAACTTCAAATAGATCTCACAAAACTAAGTGATTGGGCAACAAAAAGGCAAATGAAATTTAATGTGGATAAATGTAAAGTAATTCACACTGGAAAAAATAACCCCAACTATACAAACAATATGATGAGGGCTAATATAGCTACAACTTATCAGGAAAAAGATCTTGGAGTCATCGTGGATAGTTCTCTGAAGACATCCACGCAGTGTGCAGCAGCAGCCAAAAAGCAAACAGGATGTTAGGAATCATTCAAAAAAGGATAGAGACTAAGACGGAGAATATCTTATTGCCCTTATATAAATCTCTGGTACGCCCACATCTTGAATACTGCATACAGAGGTGGTCTTCTCATCTCAAAAAATATATACTGGCATTAGAAAAGATTCAGAGAAGGGCAACTAAAATGATTAGGGGTTTGGAGAGGATCCCATATGAGGAGAGATTAAAGAGGTTAGGACTTTTCAGCTTGGAAAAGAGGAGACTAAGGGGGGATATGATAGAGGTATATAAAATCATGAATGATGTGGAGAAAGTGAATGAGGAAAAGTTGTTTACCTGTTCCCATAATATAAGAACTAGGGGCCACCAAATGAAATTAATGGACAGCAAGTTTAAAACAAATAAATGGAATTTCTTCTTCACTCAGCACACAGTCAACCTGTGGAACTCCTTGCTTGAGGAAGTTGTGAAGGCTAGGACTATAACAGGGTTTAAAAGAGAACTGAATAAATTCATGGAGGTTAAGTCCATTAATGGCTATTATCCAGGATGCATAAGGAATGGATGGCAAGAGAGAGCTCACTTGATGATTACCTGTTAGGTTTGCTCCCTCTGGGGCACTTGGCATTGGTCACTGTTGGTAGACAGGATACTAGGCTGGATGAAACTTTGGTCTGACCCAGTATGGCCATTCTTATGTTCTTATATTTTTTTCTTGGACTTGAGGGAAGATCCACAATAGGAGGACTCTCACGATCTGTTTTTCTGTATGCTGTTTTTCAGCATATTTTCAAATCATGCTCAGAGGCATTAGGTGGACTCTTATTTCACCAGGTAGGCCACTGATAAAAGTAACCTGAATAGAAGTGGGAGAGAAGTGGAATGAGTTCACCCACAAGTAAAACTGTCCTGTTTTATACTCCCCAAAAGCTCATGGAGCCCCCTTTTTTTGTTAAAGAAATTGCACATCTTTATTTAAAATAATAACAAATATTCCAAAGTGCTAGTAAACATTCTGCTTTTTTTTTTTGCTCAGAAAAGGATTAGTGTATAACTCATGGTAAGATAGCCTGCTCACCAGACCATCGTTCCTGGAAAAGACTCACAAAGCATCCACTGCACAGTCTGGATTCTACTCTGTAACAACATGGGTTTGTGTATATCCCCAGGAGCTAAATGACTCCATGGAGACAATATTACTTCCGGAAGTGGTCATGGATATCCCCCTCCATGGAAGTTTATTGCAGAGGACAGGATTCAGAGTTTGGTGGCCACAAGACACAAATGCACCAATATAGTTGTGACTGAAGTTCATAAGAATATAAGAATGTCCATATTAGTTCAGACTAATGGCTTATCTAGCCCAGTATCCTGTCTTCTGATAGTGAAAAATGCCAGATTCTTCAGAGGGAATGAACAGACCAAGGTATTTTCAAATAAGCCACCCCCTGTCATCCAGCCCCAGGTTCTGGCAGTCAGAGATTTAGGGACATCCAGAACATGAGGTTGCATCCCTGATCATCTTGGCTAATAGTCATTGGTAGGCCTATCCTCCATAAACTTTACCTCATTCTTTTTCTAACCTAGTTACAATTTTTGCCTTCACAATATCCTTTCACATTGAGTTCCACAGGTTGACTGTGTGTTGTGTGAAGAAATACTTCTCAATGTGTGTTTTAAACCTGCTGCCTACTTATTTCATTGGGCAATCTCTAGTTCTTTTATTCTGTGAAGGGGTAAATATTATTTCCCTATTTGCTTTCTTCCTACTGTTTATGACATTATAGGCCTCTATCATATTCCCTCTCTGTCATCATCTTTTCTAAATGTAAGAGTCCCAGTTTTTTTAATTTCTCCTTAGAGGTAAGCTGTTTCATAGCTCTAATAATTTTTGTTGTCCTCTGCACCTTTTTCAATTATAATAAATTTTTTTGAGATGGGGCAACCAGAATTGCATGCAGTATTCACAGTGTGGGTGTACCCTTGAATTTATACAGTGACGTTGATATTTTGTCTTATCTGTTTCCTAATTATTGCTAACATTCTTTCAGTTTTTTTGATATCTGCTACACACTGAGCAGGTGTTGTCAGAGAATTATCCACAATGACTCTAAGCGATCTTTCTTGAGTAATAACAGCTAATTTAGTCTCTATTATTTTGTGTGTATAGTTGAGATTATTTTTTTCCTGCTGTGCATTACTCTGTACTTATCAACATTGAATTTCATGTGCCATTTTGTTAACCAGTCACCTCGTTTAGTGAGATCCCTTTGTAACTCTTTGCAGTCAGTTTTGGACTTAACTGTCTTGAGTAATTTTTTGTATCATCTGCAATTTTTACCACTTCACGGTTCATCCTTTTTCCAGATCACTTATTAAGGTACAGAACCTTAGGGGACCCTGCTATTTACCTCTCTCCATTATGAAAATTGGCTACACGTGTCTGCTTCAGAAGTTTCTTAATTTCCAGGACCTGTGACCCTGGTCCTCCCTAATTTCATTGACAAGGCGTACTCAGAGGGTTATAGTATGTCAGAATCAGATGGGGTTAGTGGAGAAAATCTGTGCCAGCCCCAAGAGTAGGGAAGCTCATTCAGGGAACAATTTAGTCGAAGAATAATAGAAAAATAGACTTTCAACATAGAATCATTTAGCTCAAGCTCAAAGCAATCAGATATGCCCTAAGAACTATAACTCTAGGCCTGATCAGCCGAGATGCATCAGCCATATCTCACAACACTTTTATTGCTTTATTATTTTATGGCTTTTATTTATAAGGATGGAAAGGTCATCAAATGTGCTATGAACATGTGATCTTCTCTCTTCATAGGTGAAAAAGACAATGTGTGTATGCAGACTTTATATTCACATATAGATGTTGTTCTCTCATCTTAGGCCCATAGTAAGAGTTTACTGTAAGTTATGCTGTATGCTCAAGTGCTACACTTAAGAAGAAGTAATCATTATAGCATTTGGCTAAGCAGAAAAAGGATAGATTCAGGAGAATGGAATCTACAGCCCAAGTTCTTGACGTGGAAAACCAGGTCCTGGGTCACCTACCCATCAATGAACCATTTACATCCAGGATCCAAAGGTGGTACTCGAGTTTTATTCCAGATAAAGAAATTCATAAGATGTAGCTATGATCATGCACTTTCTCCCTTGGCTAAAAGCATAACTGTCTTTCTTTTCACTTCTCTCTTTAGGTTGTCATCCAGGTTGCAATCACTTCAGCAAGAGCTTTTTTGAAAGCTATGTGCAACTGGGGAAAAAGCAGTTCTGCACCTCTCATGAGGCCAAAGGTGTGCTAAGATTAACACAACCTTTATTTAAAACAGGCACACACACAGCCACAACCACAGTCTGGGTATAATAATTTATTCCCACCCCTACATTTTTTGCCCATATGAAAAATATTTAAAACACAATGAATCTGGCATACTGTTGATGTTGGAGCTCCAAAAATCAATACTGACTGCAATATCCAATTCAGAAATTCTCTATTGGTCTACCATGCCCATAGTAAATAAAAGTAAAAATTAAAACAAAAAATCTACAGCTAATGCTGCAGTTATTAGATAGGTACATTAGTGCATTTCAGACTTTCTGAGGTAGAGGCTACCTTTCCTCTTGAATGTTTAAGCTAATTTATTCAGCCATAGAAGCCTCCTGGCCTGAAGGATCCTGTGCAACACATATAGATGCAGGATGGTGTCCTGGATATGTTTTCACATCTTCACTACATTTCACAATTTAAATGTGCAGACTTCATCCGGTCCTGGCATTGAACAAAGAGTTCTGTTTACTTTGCTCACCCAATAGCTGAAAGTAATATGTAAAAAGAGAAAATACATTTCCTCATTCATATTTTTTATCTCCTTTGTGATACACCTTTGGATATCTAATTATAACAGATCTGTGGACGTTCCTTGTGAAGAAAAATAGGAAAATTTATCTTTGCTTACCCCCAAATGTTCTCTCTCTTACAGGAAAGTCTGCCGAGCCAACCCACCCAGCACAAAGATTCTAGTTCTGAGGGGAGGCATTAACTGTCAATTCCTCCATGTTTTATTGTAAACACAACAGATATATGTTCTCTGTTAGCTGAGGTGAAATGTGAATTTCTTGTTGTATCTAGTAACTTGTGAATTCAAGTTTAAAAGAATTAGCTCTATGAAACAGCTTTGGAAGTATCTGAAACAGCAAAAACTTCAAGGAGGTGGCTGTTCCCAGACTGCTGTGATTGATAGGTCTGGTGTCCCTCTCAAAAGAGCTGCAAGCAGGAGTACTCAACCTGTGGACATTCCTGCTAGATTTTTTTTTTGGTAAACAAAGAGAAATTTGTGGTTTTTAAAAGTATTTTATGTTTCCTTTAAAAGAGCATGATAGTGCAGGTCCTGTATTGTATTTGCTATTTTTAAACATTTTTATAACTCAGTGAGCATTTTCCAGTGGGTTCTAACATATAAAATTTATTACTGTGTTGGGCAACATTAAATAAAATTTAAAAACCAAGATTTATGTTGCACATAAGTTTTGTGTTCCATGTTAATCAGCAGAGGGAGTAAAAATCCATTAACATCTATGATAAAACACTATTCACACGGCTTTTCTGATTTGTAAAGATAACACAAAAATAAGAAAATCTCTCTCTAAATCACAAGATAAACATTGGAATATAAGAATGTTTCAGGAAGGTGAACTGATTCAATATCTTTCCTTATAGCTTTTTTTCAAAGAAGCCCTGTGTACTAGCTATAGTGCCTGTGGCCAGACACCAGAAGGATGCAGTGGGGCTACTAGGACTATTACTCATTCAAATTCTCACAAGAAAGCATGAGGTTTGAACTGTGTCAACCTCCTTCCGCTAGGCATTCTCTTTGCCTTTTCTCCTGTTCTTGGTGTATCCACACAGGTGCATTCAAAATGTAGTCATAAGTGAATATAAAATACAAAAGAGAAAAGCCAAAACTGACAAGAGGTAATCATATTCTCTCCTTGGGAGCAGTAGTTGGGCCACATTTATCATTTCATACTGTTACTGCCTCAATGAAAAGGGCAGTGTGTGCAAAAGAAACAAGAATTAACTCTGTGAACTGACCTTGCCTTTATATTTGTGATGGAGCCATGGAATGAGCAGAAATAAGATGATTATAACCTTTAAAAATGAGAGGAAATCTTTCTCTATCTTCCCTCTTCTCCTGCAGCAAGCCCTAAAGCCCACATAGGCCATAGTCACTTCAAAAGGAGAACAAGATGACCTTTACTCCTCCACCACCATCCCCAAAACTATTTTGCTTGGATCAAATTTGTAAAATGACATCAACAAAAAGTTATAATTAATTTTGCTTTTTTGCCAGATTCCAAAAAAAATAAAAAGTTTTTCCTCCTTCACAGGTGGTGCATTTTTTTTTTTTTGCTTTGTTCAGTTTTGGGCACAGTTCTATTTAGGAGCTGACTGATACCCAATATTTCTTAGTAGAATAGGGCATGTATGTTTTGATATGCTACATAAGGAAAAGTTTAAGCAAAACTGATTTTTAAATTTTTTTCTGTTACTTTTTTAAAGTCTAAGACTCGAACTTGCAAAGCACCTAAATGTGTTTAAGTATGAGTAGTCCTTCAATTAGGCTGAAAGTAACATGCATACTTAAATAGTCAGATGCATCAGGGGCAGAAGACTCAGCACCCTATAGTATAAATGACAATTTTTTTTTTATTTTTTCTGGTTTTTTAAAAGGAAAGGGTACAAACTTCATTTGTTTGCAACTTCATAAGTTTTCAATTACATCACTGAGTAGATATAGGAAAATCCAAGCTGCCATTATTATGTGTTTAGTTTATAGAGGTTTAGTAATTTTTAAATGAAACTTTTTTCTTTCTTTTGGTATTCTAATATTAAACAAAAAAAGAAATAAAACTATAAAACCAGAATAGTATGTAGGTGTTGCAACTAGGCACCTGGAGAGGTCTGAATGTGACACAAGAGAGTTCTGAAAATAGGGAATATATTTTGTTACCTTGAGACCAACACTCCAATCTGACTGTAATAGTTGAAACACGCTGTATCTTTGTCATGGTATAATTCCCCACTGTTAACCTTAGCGTCCAAAAGGTGGGGTACCAGCATGAATTCCTCTAAGCTCAATTATTAGCTTAGTACTTGTAGCACTGCCACCAACCAGGAATTCCAGTGCTTGGTACACTCTGCCCCCCCCCCCAAACCTTGCCTGGGGACCTCCAAGACCCAGACCCTCTGGATCTTAACACAAGGAAAGTAAACCCTTTCCCTCATCGTTGCCTCTCACAGGCTTCCCCTTCCTGGGTTACCCTGGAAGATCACTGTGATTCAAACTCCTTGAATCTTAAACAGAGAGGAAAATGCACCTCCCCCACCATCTCTCTCTCCCTCCCAGACTCTCCCTGAGAGAGACAGTAACCCTAATACAGAGAGAAATTAGCCTCTCTCTCCCCCTTCCCTCCTTTCTCCCCACCAATTCCCTGGTGAATCCAGACCCAGTCCCCTGGGGTCTCACCAGAATAAAAAAACAATCAGGTTCTTAAACAAGAAAAGCTTTTAATTAAAGAAGGAAAAAACAGTAAAAATTATCTTTGTAAATTTAAGATGGAATATGTTACAGGGTCTTTCAGCTATAGACACTGGGAATACCCTCCCAGCCTAAGTATACAAGTGCAAATTAAAATCCCTTCAGCAAAATACAAATTTGAACTCCTTCCAGCGAAATACGCATTTGAACTCCTCCCAGCCAAATACACATTTCTATCCTTCCAGCCAAATACACATTTGCAAATAAAGAAAACAAACTTAAGCCTAACTCGTTTATCTACCTAGTACTCACTATTCTGAATTTATAAGAGCCTGTATTGGAGAGAAACCTGGTTGCACGTCTGGTCCCTCTGAGCCCCCAGAGTGAACAACCACCAAAAACTAGCAGCACACACAAAAGCTTCCCTCCCTCAAGATTTGAAAGTATCCTGTCCCCTGATTGGTCCTCTGGTCAGGTGACAGCCTGGCTCACTGATCTTGTTAACCCTTTACTGGCAAAAGAGAGATGAAGTACTTCTGTTCTATTAAGTCTTACTTATCTGTTTATGGCACGCCCCCCAAATCGCTGACAGTGTGGAACCACACTGGCAGTGATTTTTTCCTAGAACTCTAGAATAAACAGATCAATAAACACATGCACCCTTACATATGCTACTAATTATGTACAACTACAAGATTCTTCACGTTGTAAAGACAATTTTTAACCAGTTGATTTTGGGAAACTTTCATGGGATAGTGCATCAACTCCTTGATTTGTTGCTGTTGCAGACGTTTCCGGGTAGTGGAGAGGTTCACCTCTTCCACGCCACCGTCACTTTTCCCTTCACCATAGACACTGTCAGGCCACTCAGCATCATCTCCTCCCTGGGCTGTAAACTGACAAACCTGTAAGTCTCTGGAATAAAAGGGCTTGAGAGAATTAACGTGGTACACTCGGGGCTTTAGGGAGGAATTGGGAAATGCTATGAGGTAGTTAACAGCTCCCAGGCGCTCTTGGGCCATGAATGGCCCTTCCCATGATGCTTCCATTTTATGGGCCTGTTGCGCCTTTAAGACCATAACCTGGTCTCCTACCTTGAAGGAACCTCTCTGGTATGTCTATCATACCAGGCTTTTTGCTCTTTTTGAGCATCCTTTAGGTTTTCTTTAGCGAGGGCTAAAGAGTGTCGGAGGGTGTTTTGTAGGTTGCTTACAAAGTCGAGAATGTTAGTTCCTGGAGAGGGTGTAAACCCCTCCCATTGCTGCTTCAGCAACTGTAATGGCCCTTTAATCTCGTGGCCATACACAAGCTCAAACGGTGAAAACCCTAAACTGGGATGTGGTACAAACCTGTAAGCAAAAAGCAACTGCTGCAACACTAGGTCCCAGTCATTGGAGTGTTCATTCACGAATTTATGAATCATGGCCCCCAAAGTTCCATTAAACCTTTCCACCAGGCCATTGGTTTGATGGTGGTACAGGGTGGCAACTAAGTGATTCGCCCCATGAGTCTCCCATAGTTCTTTCATGGTCCCGGCCAGGAAATTAGTCCCTGAATCCGTAAGGATGTCGGAGGGCCAACGTACCCTGGCAAAAATGTCTTTTAGGGCCTGGCACACAGTTTTAGCCCTAGTGTTGCCTAGAGCTATTTCTTCTGGCCATTGGGTAGCAAAGTCCACAAAAGTCAGTATGTATGGCTTTCCTCTGGGGGTCTTTTTTGGAAAAGGACCCAGAATATCCACAGCTACTCGCTGAAATGGGACCTCTATTATGGGGAGTGGCTGGAGAGGGGCCTTGACCTGGTCTTGGGGCTTTCCCACTCTTTGGCACACCTCACAAGACCGGACATACTTGGCAACATTCTTGCCCATCCTCTCCCAGTGGAAGGACTTCCCCAACCTATCTTTGGTTTTGTTCACCCCAGCATAGCTACTGGGATGATCATGGGCTAAGCTTTAGAGCTTCCCCCGGTACTTAGTTGGAACCACCAACTGTTTTTGTGGATGCCAGTCTTCCCGGTGTCGACCAGAAAGAGTCTCTTTATATAAAAGCCCTTGTTCTATAACAAACCGGGATCGGTTAGAAGAGCTGAGAGGCGGTGGGGTGCTCCGTGCCACCTCCCAAGCTTTCTGAAGGCTGTCATCTGCTTCCTGCTCAGTCGAACTGTTTCCTGGAGGCTGTAGACACCAGTTCTTCCTTAGACTGTGGACTTGGGCTTGGTCCTTCTGGAAGCTATGTAGGTGATGAGGTTGTTTTTGTGGCTGGTGAACTGCTCTCCGCTGGTGCACCAGGTGGTATTTCAGGCTCTGGCTGAGCCTCTTGGGTATGGTTGTCTGCTGCTTCTTCCAGTTCAGGTTCGCTGGCGCCCTATGGCATTGGGGTTGAAGATGCGTTTGCAAGTGCTGGCGTCAGTGCTGGCAATGGTTCTGGTGTTGGTTGCGTTTCCAGGTCCGGGTCTGGGACTGGAGGTACTGTGACTGTTGCAGTCGTTGGCAGGGAATCCGGGTCCACTACCTCTGTCTGGGTCTCTGCTAACACAGACGGGGCTCCTGTGGACGGCTCAGGAACAGGGATGGGTCTGGAAGCTTGCCTGGCTTGGCTGCATGTAACCATTCCCACCCTCTTGGCCCACTTTACCTGGTTGGCCAAGTCTTCCCCCAGTAGCATGGGGATGTGATAACTGTTATAGACTGCAAAAGTCCACATTCCTGACCAGCCTTTGTATTGGACAGGGAGTTTAGCTGTAGGCAAGTCTACAGCTTGTGATATGAAGGAGTAAATTGTCACTTGGGCCTTTGGGTTGATGAATTTGGGGTCCACCAAGGATTGGTGGATAGCTGACACTTGTGCCCCCGTGTCTCTCCACGTGACAACCTTCTTTCCACCCACTCTCAAAATTTCCCTTCGCTCCAAGGGTATTTGAGAGGCATCTGGGCCTGGGGATCTTTGGAGTGATGGAGATATAATGAACTGCACTCTGTTGGGGTTTTTGGGGCAGTTGGCCTTTATATGTCCCAGTTCATTACACTTGAAGCATCGCCCAGCTGACTGGTCACTGGGCCGAGGTGGGTTACTGGAGATTGGTGAGGTGAGAGAATAGGGAGTCGGCGGCTTTCCTGGGGTTGCAGGTGGGGTCTTGGGTTATCCTCGGGTATAGGGTTTATTGTCGGTGTGACCCCTGTGATATTCGCTGCCCTTGATAGTAGCTTTTTTCTTCTCTGCCACTTCCACCCATCTGGCTCCAATCTCCCCCACCTCAGTTACCATTTTGGGCTTCCCATCTAGGATGTACCTTTCTATTTCTTCAGGAACACCCTCTAAGAATTGCTCCAATTGTATTAGGAGGTGCATGTCGTCCAGAGATTTAACATTGGCTCCTGATATCCAGGCATTATAATTCTTTCCAATGTGGTAGGCGTGTCGGGTGAATGACACATCTGGTTTCCACCTTAGGGCTCTGAATCTCCGACAGGCATGCTCAGGTGTTAGCCCCATTCTGATTCTGGCCTTGATTTGAAAAAGTTTATAATCGTTCATGTTAGGCATTTCAGCCATCACCTCTGCTAGGTGTCCACTGAGCAGTGGCCTCAGCTCTATCATGTACTCGTCTTCAGAGATGCTGTACCCATGGCAGGTCCTTTCAAAATTTTCTAGGAAGGCCTCAGTGTCATCACCTGCCTTGTAGGTGGGAAATTTCTTGGGATGGGAAACAATAACTGGAGAAGGGTTGGTAAGATTGGCTGTGTCCTTCGGCTTAGCCTTTTCTAATTCCAGGGCCTGCCGGTGGGCCTCCCTCTGGAGTTCCAACTCTTTCTCTTTTATCTCCAGCTCTCGCCTGTGGACAGCCTCTCTTTCTCTTTCTTTCTCTTCCCTCTTTCTTTCTTTTATCTCCAGCTCTCTTCTGTGGGCAGCCTCTCTTTCTCTTTCTCTCAGCTCCATCTCTTTTTGTTTTATTTCTAGTTCTTGTAGTTTCTTTTCCATGTCTCGCTTGTGGTCCACATCTTTGATTTGTTCCTTGCCTCCAGTTTTGCCCGTTCCTGTTTCAGGGTGTCCTTGGTAGTCATGGTTTCTGCTTTCTTGTGTTGGGGCGCCCTCCGCTGTTTACTGCCTGAAATGCTGCTTCTCTGTTGCCTCCTTAGGGTTGCTTAGCAACAGAGTCTTTTTTTAACTCCTTCTGCCTAGCTATTTCCGACAGAGTTCGAAAGAAAAAAAAACATTCATTTGCAAATGTGTTTTGCTGGTGTATGGTAACTCACAACTGGAATCCCTTTGTTTAACAAAGATCCTTGTTAAACCCTAATGCCTTTGCCTTCAGAGTACTCAGAAGGGAGAGACCAAAAAAACTTGCAGACCTTTGCTTTTAAAAACAATCTCCTCTAGCCTGCTTTACCCACAGCTAGCAGGAAAAGAGAAAAAAAAATCCTACTGGCTTTTGCTTCTAAACTGAAACCTTTCAGTCTGCCTGCAGATAGCTAGCAGGGAGAGAAATAAAAATCTCACTGGCTTTTGGACTCTATCTTATCTATCTATCCCACACGCTGCACACCATGTCATGGTATAATTCCCCACTCTGAACCTTAGCATCCAAAAGATGGGGTACCAGCATGAATTCCTCTAAGCTCAATTACTAGCTTAGTACTTGTAGCACTGCCACCAACCAGGAATTCCAGTGCCTGGTACACTCTGGTCCCCCCAAAAACCTTGCCTGGGGACCTCCAAGACCCAGACCCTCTGGATCTTAACACAAGGAAAGTAAACCCTTTCCCTCACCGTTGCCTCTCACAGGCTTCCCCTCCCTGGGTTACCCTGGAAGATCACTATGATTCAAACTCCTTGAATCTTAAACAGAGAGAAAAATGCACCTCCCCCTCCTCCTTCTCTCTCCCCCTCCCAGACTCTCCCTGAGAGAGACAGTAATCCTAACACAGAGAGAAATTAGCCTCTCTCTCCCCCTTCCCTCCTTTCTCCCCACCAATTCCCTGGTGAATCCAGACCCAGTCCCCTGGGGTCTCACCAGAATAAAAAAAACAATCAGGTTCTTAAACAAAAAAAGCTTTTAATTAAAGAAGGAAAAAACAGTAAAAATTATCTTTGTAAATTTAAGATGGAATATGTTACAGGGTCTTTCAGCTATAGACACTGGGAATACCCTCCCAGCCTAAGTATACAAGTGCAAATTAAAATCCTTTCAGCAAAGTACAAATTTGAACTCCTCCCAGCCAAATACACATTTCTATCCTTCCAGCCAAATACACATTTGCAAATAAAGAAAACAAACATAAGCCTAACTCTCTTTATCTGCCTAGTACTTACTATTCTGAACTTATAAGAGCCTGTATCGGAGAGATTGGAGAGAAACCTGGTTGCACGTCTGATCCCTCTGAACCCCCAGAGTGAACAACAACCGAACACTAACAGCACGCACAAAAACTTCCCTCCCTCAAGATTTGAAAGCATCCTGTCCCCTGATTGGTCCTCTGGTCAGGTGACAGCCTGGCTCGCTGATCTTGTTAACCCTTTACTGGCAAAAGAGAGATGAAGTACTTCTGTTCTATTAACTCTTACTTATCTGTTTATGACAACCTTTGTCCAGAGTTTGAAGATAGTGACTTAATACATACAAAATTACCTACTGGTAGCATAACACCAGAAACACTGGACTGTTCTCTTTCACAGGAACCATCAGGGATAATGCCCCTAAAAGCAAAATAACAAGCTGTCTTTGTTCCCCAGACAACACTGAAGACTTTGAAGGTCCTCAGTTATCTAGTTCAAAAGCTGTTTGGAGGAGGAGAAATGATGCAATTCAATGCTGCTGTGTCTTATGAATATGCTTCTGGCAGGGCCGGCTCCAGGCACCAGCTTAGCAAGCAGGTGCTTGGGGCAGCTACTCTGGAGAGGGGCGGCAGGTCCAGCTATTCGGCAGCAATTTGGTGGAGGGTCCCTCACTCCCGGTAGGAGCGAAAGACCTCCTGATGAATTGCCGCAGATTGCGATCACGGCTTTTTTTTTGGCTATTTGAGGCAGCAAAACCCCTGGAGACGGCCTTGGCTTCTGGGCTGCCATAACTATAGCTGCAGAGTCAATATGCTATGATGAAATACATAGAACAGTTATAGCAAGTCTTCAGCTTGGGAGTTCATACATAATAGGGGCGTATATATTTTAAACTATATTTTATTTACATTCCACAGTTATAATTTGAACATGAAGATGTCAATCCCATGTCAAATGTTTTACTTTTACCTGAGTTTTTTATTCAATACCTTAGTGTAAATTCTGCTTCCTGTTACCTGTGTGCAATCAATGATTTTTTATTATTTTTTTAAACAGAAGATGGTATATGGGAATTGAAGTAAGGGCCCCAGTTGTCAAAAGCATTCACCTAAGATTGGGCTCCATAATCTATATTTAGCTACCTAACAAATGGCTTAATTTTCAGGGATGCTGAACATCCACTTTCTATTTAAGTAAGCAAGAGGTGTGTCTGCTTAGCAATACAGCTGGTTGAAAAATTTCGGAAGCAAATTTTCTGTCAGAGAATAGTGATTTGATTAAACTGAAATGTTTCATGGGAATCTATCTATTTCATCTAAATTTTCAATGGAAAATTATCAATGTTAAGGCAGAAATATTTTGGTTGACTTTATTGTTCTTACTCTTGTTATAATTAAAATATAATATAAATGTTACAATATTTTGACATGATATAATTTATATTATAAAAATCAAACCAAAAGGTTTTGAAATATTTTGTTTAGCAAAAAGTTCCAAGATTTTGACTTGGTCCTAATTTGAGATTAAACCAGATTTTGAAATCTTGGAATTGCCTGCATGACAGAAAGTGTATTTTTCGACAAACCAACTCCTCTTAGCAATTCTGAAAATCAGGCTACTTATTTAAATGCCTTTTTGGATCCATGGATGTAACCAGAAGCAGAACTTGGCCCTTGTTTCTTTAATCTAAACAAGCTCTTTTATTATTATTCATAGTGTCATAGATTTTAATGTCAGAAAGGCACTCTTATAAGAATCTAGTCTGACATGCCTTACATAACACTGGCTGTAGAATTTTGCCCAGTAAATAATACATAAAGCCCATAACTTCTAGCTGAGTTATGACATGTCTTTCTAAAAGACATCAAGATCTTTTTTTTTCAAAAATGACAATCTTGAAGTGCATCAGTTTCACATTCCCAGTTTGAGACACTCTTAAGTGGCCTGAGTTTTAGAAAGTACTGAACACTGACCCTTTGAAAATCAGGCTCCCTTTAAGATGTCTAATTGAACACTAAAAATTGAAGCATTTAAAAATCATTAGTCCCTTTTGAGAAACTTGCCATCACTGGGTTAACTGATAGATTTTAAGGTCAGAATAGAATATTTTAATCTATTCTGACCTCCTGCATAAATCATGCTATAGAACTTCACCAGATAATCCCTGCATCAGGCCCATAACTTCTGCTTGAGCTATCTTTTAGAAAGACATCAAGTCTTGATTTAAAGTTTTCAAGTGATGGCAAATATACCACCTCCCTTGGTAAATTGTTCTAATGGCTAATTACCCCAACTATTTAAAAAAAAAGGGGGGGAGCATCTAATTGCTAGTCTGAAATTTTCTCGCTTCACCTTCCAACAATTAATCTTTTCTATGCTTTCTCTGCTAGATTAAAGAGCCATCTACCATCAAAATCCTTATTTCCTTACAGATTGTAATCAAGTCGCTATAAATGTCTCACTGTAAGACAGATTTTCCAGACCTCAAATCATTCTTGTAACTCTTTTCTGAACCCTTGCCTATCTTTCAACATCCTTTTTGAAGTGTATGTACCAGTACTAGACTCATTATTAGTCTCGGTCTCACTAATGCTGTATTACAGAAATTATACCAACTGTCTACACTTGCTCAATATTCCCCTGTTTATACAACCAAGGATTGCATTCGCTTACTTAACCACTGTATTGTATTAACCATCTTGGCCACAGCATGTCACTGGGGAGTCCAGTTCAGCTGGTTATCTACCAACTTCCCTAAGTCTTTTTAAGGAGTATCTGCTTCCAGTACACATGACACCATCTCGTAAATGTAACGTATGTTCTTTGTTTGTAGCTGTATGACCTTGTGTTATCACAGTAATTTGATTTTAATAGATGCAGCATTCCCTGAATAACAACTGAATAAATTGTAGTCTGGATAATTTTCTCTAATTAAATAGCTGCAAAAGCATATCTATGCATTCCATTAGATTAGATTTCTGCAATGGACTTTACATTGGGCTATACCTTTAAAACCATCCACAAACTGAAGCTACTGCAGAATGTCATGGCCCACTTGGTAACAAGAGTGTTGTTGCCCTATATATACAAAATTCTATCATCTGTACTGGCCGTTTATGGTGTTCAGTGTTGTTTAAGATGTTGGTTTTTACTTTTTTTTTTCCTTTTGATCTCTACATCCCTAAATGGTTTAGGGTCTACTTACCTGCTTCACTTCAGCTAAATTGGGGTATTTGTGATGTATTTTTCAGTTATATCAAGGGCACCTAAAGTGTATATACAAATGTTACAAAAGGCACCTATCTAAATATAAAAACCTTTATTTTAAAGTATATAGAATTATCTAAAACCCAGTGTATGACTGTTCTGCCTTTTAGCTAGCTGTTCTTCTGTAATCTGTACCCTAAATTTTCACTGATTTTTTTTCCATGCACTGAAGATTTATGAATCTTTAGACGTGCATTTTTGATGAATAGAGAGACAAGGTAGGTTAGGTAATATGTTTTATTGTACCAATCTATTTTGTCTCTCTAATATCCTGGGACCAATATGTCTACAACAACACTACATACATTCTTGATCAAACACCACCTTTTCCTTTGATAACAGATGAAAGTTTGTCAAATGTTAGCTATCTGTGTGTTGCATTTCTATAATTTAAAACAACTTAATGTATTGACCAATCAGTATGTAGTATGCACCCTGAACCTTGCATTGTTAACCACTGATGTTTTTAAAAACCCTGGATGTACAAGACCAGTTCATTACTTTTCAGACAGTAGTATTTTCCCTTAATGTTTAAAGAATGGCTATGCTGTTCCATGTAGATGCTTGGTAATTTGACTAGCAACCAGCCTGCTAGCTCAGGTAGAATCCTATTATCTTGGATATCTTTTAATAAGTCTGTAAGAATTTGACATTCAGTTGCTCTTTTCTATACTTTATATTGCTACCATTGTATTGCATCCAATTACTTTATTCTCTGATGACATGATTATCTCATTGCAGATTAAGCTTCAGCAACCATTTTACCATAGCCAATAATGCAAATTACTGTAAAATGGAAAGAAATAAAATCAATGCTCTCTGAATTTAATTTATAAAAACCATTTAATCAGCAAGAAATATTTACCTATTGAAAATCTCATCATCTTGCTAGATATCCCAACATAGCTGCTGATGCATAGATATAATCTTTAAAAATTGTTACAGCTGCATTATAAAGAATTATCTTATAAAAATAACTTCATATAGTTAGTGTAATATATTTTAATATTATAACCAACAACCAAGTACTTCGGTTGTTCATGGTAGCAAATTCACAATTATCATAGAGATGAAAGGGAGAGAAGATGTATTTGATAATCCAGGTAATCTCTTTGCATAAGCAGAATTTTTGCTTGTGGAACAACCCTGAATGTTCTGGAAGAATTTTAACCTTAATATTAGTAATTTAAAAAAAAAAGCTAGCTTACATTGTTCCATACTCAATTTAATCTCATTAACAGGATGTCGGGCTTTACTGAATCAAAATCCTTGTGGGCTTTCCCTTTGTTGTCCCATCAAGGAGGATTACTCTCTCACTGTGTCCCCCTACCGTGTGGTTGCAAACCACAACTCCAGTCGTGGCATGTTGCTAGCCCCCCCGCTGATTGCAATAACCTCAGGTTTCCAAGCCGAGGAGGACATGGATCTGTGGAAGAGTTGATACATACTGTTAACCTCTCCTGACTAGTTCAGAAGGATCTGTGGGAGGAGTAATGTTCATATCTCTGGCCTGCCTTAACTGTCACGTGAACTTTGTACTGTATGGAGAACCCTTCAACGGGTCCTGGAACAAAGGGAACTTAGTATTGTGCTGTACAGTATCCAAACCCCTGCATGTCCAGAACTCTTAGGGCAAAGTCTGACTCTCTGGAGTCAAGTGTCTAATTTTAGGCACTCAAATTTGACAGTTTGGGATCAAACTTCTAAAACTTTTTTCTGTGTGAACTGATGATATGTGAATCTCAAAAGAAGCATTTGCAGAGGTGTACAAAATATAAGATTAAAATATTTACCATTTACCTACGGGCAACAATTGTATAAAGCTAATAACTGTAAAGCCAGGAGTATGAAACCCTTGATAAGCTCTTATCATTGTATGTTTTCATTTGCAATAAAATATAAACTTATCAAGTATGCTTTCTCTTTAAGAAAATTAAGTACGTGAAAATAAAGTCTGCTGCATGCATACAGTGTAAACTGATTAGATGAGATAATTCTAATTCTTTTCTGAAGAAAAGAATGTTTATCTAGTAAATGCATTTTGGTGTTACATAAACAATGCTGTCTTTCAACACTACTCTGTATGCAGCAATTTACTCCTAACGTGCTCATCATAACAGTTAGAATATTAAAAAAAAAAATTGCTGTTTAAAGTACGTTCTTGAACTGAAAATAGTTTTTCATGAGTTCTGGTAGTTATCACTCAGTTTACAACTTCTTAAAAGGGGAAATCATCTCCTGTTGAAGCTAATAGCTAAGACTAAAATATTTGATTGACACAAGAAAGAAAAGCTATGCAGCTACCCTCAGCACCCCTTCATGACATTTCAGAACTCAGTGAGAGAAGTCTGTCACATAATGGTAAACTGTGCTTCTATTTTGTTTCTAGAACACAATTCAGCAGAAAAAAAATCGTATTCTAGTCAAAGTATACATGAAATAGAACTAAATTTAAAGATGTGCTGAGCATCTATAATTCCTTCAGAACGTCAAACGGGACTTGGCATTGGGTTGGCTATTAAAACAACTTTTCACATACTACCGATGAAACTGATTCATGTCCACAATTATCACATAGCTACTGTATGCACTGAGCTTCCGTTAAAAAGTTGGGAATAGCCAAAATAATTCTGTGGGGCATATCTAAATTGCTGAATAATTTTATTTAAAATGTGGGAGAGTTAAGGGTGTGAGAATAATTTTACTACAGGTTTTTGAAAGTTTGCAACTAAAGATTTTTAAATTATCCAAAAATATTTTAAAATTATTCTGCCATGATTTACTGACCAACATGGTCTCAACATAGCAAGCATACCAGAACTCTAGATTAATTACATAGATGTCTGGCTCATTTTATTTTATTTATTTATTTGGCAAATTGGTGCTTCCAAGTAATAAAATGGGTGACGCATGTACATTTTTTGTTAAAGCAAGAGTTGTAAGGAAATGATTTTGTATCTCTTTGCTGGTGTTAACATGTCTTAAAGAATGGAAATTGATGACTTAACGGACTCTTGGGGATATATCTGAGGGTAACTGATTACTTTTATATAGTTTGACAATATATCATCATCACCCTCCTGTATTAACATGATTTAAACTTAAATTTGTAGAAAGCATACCACAATATCTTATTTTGATCTCTATTATAGAAAAGTGTGTATCTTGACCAATAGCTTTTACTTTGGTCACAGTTTCTGATACAGAACCTCCACAAAAATGTGTCTCCAACATGTTGTGCATTGTGAATATCAAAGAAATAAAATGCAATATTTAAACCACATTAATCAAATCACTTCTTTTAATCAAAATATTGTTCTAAAGGATTCAGCGTGGTAGCCTTATTAGTCTGTATCAGCAAAAATAACAAGGAGTCCTTGTGGCACCTCAGGAGAGTTGATTTAGCTCCGAAAACACATCATGCACCAAAGGAATCATTAGCACTAAATCTGTGGATTTTAAAACAATCACTTTACAGAGAAATAATAGAAGGATCTAATTACAATTGTATAGTTCTGATTGGTTTGCATATTTAGTTTCCTTTCTTTGTCACTCATTGATTGTTGTTGAACTCTCATTCCTGCCTCTTCCCTGATAGGGGCACATGTATTTATGCCTTGCTCATATCTTGTGATAATTAGGTTAGCAGCCAGAGAATCTGAAGATATAAATAATATTTCCAACCAAGGGGCACCTCTAGAAGACAGTGCTCTCACTTACACATCTGTTGTAATATTCAGTTGAAGATAGAAACTGGGTTTATTGATACATTTGTGCTTTACTGTGTCCTTTTTGGTGTACAGTGTGCATGAATAATTACTTATTGATAGATTCTAAGGACAGAAAGGACTATTGTGATCTAGTCTGACTTCCTGTGTAGCATAGATCATAGAACTCCTCCAAAATAGTTCCTAGCATGTGTCTTTTAGAAAATCATCCAATCTTGATTTAGAAATTGTAAGTGATAGAGAATTCACCATGATCCTGGATAAATTGTTCCAAAGGTTAATTAACCTCACTGTTAAAAATGTGTCTTATTTCCGGTCTGAATTTGTCCTGCTTCAACTTCTAGCCATTGGATCATATCATAACTTTGTCTGCTAGATAGAGGAGCCCTTTATTAAATATTGTTCCCCATGCAAGTACTTATAGACTGTAATCAAGTCACCTCTTAACCATCTCTTTAAGTTTAAATAGATTGAGCTCCTTGAGTCTCTCACTACATTTCTAGTCCTTTAATTGCTCTCATGGGTCTTCTCTGAACCCTCTCCAATTTATCAAAATTCTCCTTGAATTGTGAGTGCCAGAACTGGACACAGTATTCCAGCAGTGGTTGCACCAGTGCCAAATACAGAGGTAAAATAACCTCTCTACTCTTGCTCAAGATTCCACTGTTCATGCATCCCAGGATCACATTTGTTCATTTGGTCACAGTGTCACACTAGGAGCTCATGTTCAGCTGATTATCCATCATGACCCCCAACTCTCTGTCATTGCTTCCCAGGATAGACTCCCTAATCCTGTAAGAATGGCCTACATTCTTTGTTCCAAGACTACATATTTACATTTAGTGCATATTGTTTGCTTGTACCCAATTTACCAAGTGATCTAGATTGCTCTGAATCACTGACTTGTCCTCTTCATTATTTACCACTTCCCAAATTTTTGTCATCTGCAAACTTTATCACTAATGATTTTGTTTTTTTCACTGGGTCATTGATAAAAATTAGGGCTGTCAGGTGATTAAAAAAGTTAATCATGATTAATCTTCTGATTAAAAAAAAATTAGTTGTGCAATTAATCGTGCTGTTAAACAAATATAATTTATTTAAATATTTTGGATGTTTTTACATTTTCAAATATATTGATTTCAAGTACAACATGGAATACAGCCATCTACAGCGTTCACTTTATATTTTTTATCACAAAAATTTTCACTATAAAAAACAAGAAATAGTATTTTTCAATTCACCTAATACAAGTACTGTAGTGAAATTTCTTTGTCATGAAAGCTGAACTTACAAATGTAGAATTATGTACAAAAAATAACTGCATTCAGAAATAAACCAGTGTAAAACTTTACAGCCTACAAGTCCATTCAGTCCTACTTCTTGTTCAGCCAATCGCTCAGACAAACCAATTTGTTTACATTTGCAGTAGATAATGCTGCCTACTTCTTGTTTATAATGTCATCTGAAGTGAGAACAGGCATTCACACAGCACTATTGTAGCCAGAGTTGCAAGATATTTACATACCAAATGCTCTAAAGATTCATATGTCACTTCATGCTTCAACCACCATTCCAGAGGACATGCATCTATGCTGATGACAGGTTCTGCTCAATAACAATCCAAAGCAGTGCAGACCGATGCATGTTCAATGTTATCATCTGAATCAGATGCCAAAGGACAATGTTGATTTTGTTTTTTGGAGTTCAGTCACAAATTTCATTAACTCATTTTTTTTTAAAGAGCATCGTCAGCATGGAAGCATGTTCTCTGGAATGGTGGCTGAAGCATGAAGGAGCATACAAATGTTTAGCATATGTGGCACATAAATACCTTGAAATGCCTGTTCTCACTTTCAGGTGACACTGTAAATAAGAAGTAGGCAGCATTATCTCCTGTAAATGTAAACAAACTTGTTTGTCTTCGCGAAAAAGTAGGATTGAGTGGACTTGTAGGCTCTAAAGTTTTACATTGTTTTGGTTTTGAGTGCAGTTATGTAACCAAAAATATATATATTTGTAAGTTGCACTTTCACAATAAAGAGATTGCACTACAGTACTTGTATGTGGTGAATTAAAAATACTATTTATTTTGTATATCACTTTTACAGTGCAAAGATTTGTAATAAAATATAATAAAGTGAGCAGTGTATGCTTTGCATTCTATGTTGTAATTGAAATCAATATATTTGAAAATGTAGAAAAACTTCCAAAATATTTAATACATTTCAATTCGTATTCTATTATTGTTTAGCAGTGGGATTAAAACTGTGATTAATTTTGATTTTTTTAATAGTGATTATTTTTTGAGTTAATCACGTGAGTTAAGTGCGATTAATTAACAGTCCTAATAAAAAAGATAAATAGTGTATGGCCAAGAATCATTCCCTGTTGTACCCCACTGGAAACAGAACACTTGATGACAATTCCCTGTTTACAGTTACATTATGCAATCTATTGCTGAGCCATTTTTAATCAATTTAACGTGGGCCATTTAATATTCTAGTTTTCAATCAAATTTCAAGCAGTACCACGTCAAATGCCGTACAGAAGTCTATTAGGTCAACACTAATACCTTTACCAACCAAACTTGTAACCTCATCCAAAAAGATATCAAGTTAGTGTGACAATCTACTTTCAGAAACCCATGTTGACTTGCATTAATTACATTACCCTCCTTTAGTTCTTATTAATCAAGGGCCATATCAGCCACTCCTTCATTGAGCCCGGGATTAATATTAGGCTGACAGCCCTACGTAATTACCTGGTCATCACATTCACCCTCTTTTAAAAATTGGCATGTTAGCTTTCTTTCAGTCTTCTAGAATTTCACTAGTGCTCTAGGACTTACTGAAAATCAACATTAACAGTCCATCAAACTCCTTTTGAAAGTCATGGATTAAAGTTGATGGCACCTGTTTGATTTAAAAATGTATAACTTTAGTAGCTTATATTTAACATCTTCCAGAGATGCTAATTGTCATCACCACATGATCAGATTATATCATCTGTTTTTTCCCCCAAATATAGAACAGAAATGTTTGTTGGACACTACTGCCTTTTCTGCATTATTATAGATAATAATTCTATCATTTCCATCTAGCAAAGGACCAATACCATTGTCAGGATTCTTTTTTGTTCCTAACGTATTTAAAAAACTTATTGTCCTTAACTCTTCTGGTCTTAGATTTTTTTCTTGTGTCCCTTGTCAATTTCCTGCAATTTTAACTTCTAATTTATATTCATTACTATCAACTTCACCTCTCTTCCCTTGTGTATATTTTAATTATTTTAAAAGCTGCCTCACTACCTCTCTAAACCATTTTTTTAACCTGTCTTCCATGGCTGTCTTTGTCAGTTATTGGATTGTGGCTTTTTGGACATCTAGTAATGTGTTCTAAAGCAATTCCCAATTATCATTCACATTTTTCCGATTAAATTCTTTCACACAGCTTATTTGGCTCATAATTATTTCTGCTTTGTGAAATTAGCCCTATTAAAACACCTAGTATATATATTACTGGTCTCGACTTTATTCTGTTTGCACATCATAAATGTGATAAAGTTATGATTACTGGTACCTAAGCTACCATTAACTTTTAGTTCTGTGATCATTTCCTCTTTATCTATTAGGACAAAGTCTAATATAAAATTCCTCCAAATTGACTGCATCACTTTTTGAGTTAGGAAATTGTCATCTATAATGGTCAGAAATTTCAAGGGCTCTTTATTACTGGCAGCATGAGACCTCAAGCATGGATCACTCAAATTGAAATCCCCCATGATCACACAGGCTTTTTTTCCCCATATGCACTATATATAGGTGTTTAAGGAGATGATCATTCAATTTCCTAGTGTGATTTGGTGGGGGGGGGGGTTGGAGATGCCAGCTACTACCCCTTCTTGTGATTTATCTGTTAGAACATTGATCAATACACATTCAATATTTTTTTTTCTGAATTATCAGTGACTCAGAAACAGGTAATACCATTTGTGACATAATGTCATTTCCCCTCCCATTTTGCCTACTCAGTTTTCCTAAATAGGTTATAACCATTGATTTTAACAATCCAATCATGTGAATTATCATTCCAAGTTCCAGTAATACCAACTAGATTGAGTTTATGCTCATAAATGAGCAATGCCAATTCCTATTGTTTGTTACCCTGGTTTCTAGCATTGGTGTATAGGCAATTCAAGAATTTCTTCACCTCATATTCCTTGATTTCTTGATTAATTTAGTTATCAACATCAGAATTTTGTGCTAAATCAGTGTTCATATCTTCCCTCTTTTTATCCTCCCCTTTTGCTATTTGTTTAACCAACTTCTGACTACTCTACCCAGCCTTTCCCCAGAGATTGGTGGTCCTCCTACTGAGATGGAGGCCATCCAAATTATACTGCCTCTTCTCCCCATAGAAGGTGGACCAATATTCCACTAACCAAAGCCCTCCATTCTTGAGTTATTCTAGCAAGTGACTTTTTAGACCAAGTCTTACCTGTTTATCTCAGCTCAGCACTACCCCTCACTACCAGGGAGCGATTAACCAGTCAAACTTCAAACAGCTGGGTTGAGCAAAGGTCCACAGGCTACAGCCTCACAGCCTTTAGCAAGGCATTGCTCAAAGCTGCAAAAGCTTTCTCAGAGGCCCCCAGCCCAGCCACACAGCCTGTATACAGAGAACAAAATATTGCTTGTTATTACTCTTGGTAATGACTGGGTTTTTCTTTTTGTTTGTTGTATTTTTCAGGGAGGTGTATCCTCTGATTTCAAAACAAGACAACATCTGGCTGTGTGAACATCATTGATATGGGAGAAGTGAGGTTTATTTTCTTTTGACAGCACAGTGTCATTAAGTAAGGGATCAAGCCAACATTTATTAAATTGGGAAGTAACTAAAGCATGGGCTAAGGAGATAGTATTGCAAAACATGAAACTGGCCATGGTACGAAACGTGACAAAAAGTGTTACATATGCACTACGTTTGCAGTTATTTCATATGTTGATAAGCACATTTTCCGTCCTTTGTTGGACAAAACATTTGTTCTATTTTTGCTTAGAGTGTAGTTTTATTTATATCAGATATAATTACATGAATTGATAGTTTTATTTTGAGTACTTTATTTCATAAGATAAGAATCTGCCATCTCTATAAAATAGTATCAGGGAAAAGGAGAATAAAAGCTAAAAATGTCTTTCATGAATAATCAATATTGGTTAGTGATGGCTGAATCTCCTAAAAGTTTACAAGCTTAGTTCTAACGCTTGCAAAAGATTAGGATACTTATCTGAAAATTATCCAAACTATCTGAACTTGCATCACTGAGCTGTGACAGCACTCTTTATTGTGGGGTTTGCAGAACTTCCTACTTCTGCTATGCTGAAAAGACCATGTGAAGTTCTTTCTCATGATGATCCATCACTTCCAATTCCAGTCCCAATTATAAGCAGAAGGAACAGAGCAAAGTAAAATGATAAACAATTAAATAAAGTTAACCAAACTTTCTTAAATTTCAAAAAAAGCCTTGTTTTGAGTTGAACTTTGGAAAAGAGCAATTTCAAGTATATAATTAAGAGGGTTGTTTTTTTTTGATTCCAACAAACACGTGTGAAGATAGAGAGGAAAGTTGTTTTAAATGCTTGGAAATCCAGAATTTTTTTGCATTACCTAATTATAATTGTGTGACTCTTCATTATAACAGAAGCTGAAACAAGCATTATGGATACATTTGCACAGCAATTGCTATTCTGATCTTTTGTTTTGAATTTGAGTCTTTCATAGTTGGTCTAGTCCCAGAGGTGATTTTTACAGGTTGAACAAGATCAACTATTTTGTGTACAAAGAAGGTGATTTTTCCTTTCTACAAATTTTAGAGAGAGTGCAATATTTTTAAACATTTTACAGATGAAATAGCTCAGAATTGAAAATTGAAATTTGACCTCGAAACAGGCCTTAATGGAAAGGGCCTTTACAAGTTCTAGAGAAAATTGGTTTTGATTTGAACAAGTTATTAACATCACGTTCTGGCCATGCACAGCAAACTGTTCCGAACCCATAAAGTGTGCTTCTAAGGCTAGACCACAGTGAAAGAGTTGCTAACTTGAAGCAGGAACACTTAAGATAATTCTGGGTTTAGAAAGTGACTAGTTCTGGCAAATTTCCTGCACTTAAAATAGGGAATACTGATAGTTCTGGTAATAATGCCAGAATAGGTAGGAAATGTTGTGCCCTCCCACTGTAGATACATATTGAATAAATATAGTCAGATTCCAGAAGACTCTGCACCCAGAAACTAAAGGAGAGGGCTTGGAAAGGAAACTTTAGTTCAGTTCCAAAGATCTTGAAACATGCAGAGTGGCAGACATATGGTTCCTGTAGAGTTTTCTAGCAGTGAATGGGTTGAGAGAGCCATATATAAGTTGTATAGGAAAGAGATGCATTTGGGCATCCCTTAGCAACTGTCTCCTGGACACTGCCTAAGATGTGTAGAAGACAGAGGGATACCATCCTGTGGAGCATTTGAAGTATACCATTGGTATAATGAAAGTGAATAGGTCTCTGTTAAGGTGTCACCCCCCTACTCTGAACTTTAGGGTACAGATGTGTGGACCTGCATGAGATAACCCCTAAGATTATTTACCAGCTTAGATTTAGTAGCTGCCACCACCAAATAGTTTAAACAAATGTTTATGGGAGAGTCTTTTGGAAACTCTGTCTTTCCCCCCAAATATTTCCCCCGTTTTTATCCTCGTTTTCCTGGCAAGATTGAGACTGATTCACCTCCCACTAATTCCTGGTGAGCCCAGATCCAAAAAACCCTTGGATCTTAAAACAAGGAAAAATCAATCAGATTCTTAAAAGAAGACTTGTAATTAAAGAAAAAGGGTGAAAGGAAACCTCTGAGATTAGCGTGCAGGCTACTCTCACAGACAACAGATTCAAAACACAGAGGATGTCCCTCTGGGCAAAATCTTAAAGTTACACAAAAGAAACCCAATTTGATTCTTATGCAAAACGAAGTCACAAAAGAAAATAAACATAATCTAATACATTCCTTCTCTAAACATTTACTACTTTTAAGAAATGTTAGATGGCTGACTCCTGGATCCTTCACTCTGGCACAAACTTTTCTGAACAGCAAAGGACTTTTTTCCCTCATCCCACTTTGAAAACACCTTGTTCCCCCATTGGTTCCTTTGGACAGGTGTCAGCTAAACTATGTGAACTTCTTAACCCTTTACAGGTAAAAGAGGAATTAACCCTTAACTGTCTGTTTATGACAGTCTCACATACTGTTGCCAATATAGCATGCAGGCAACATTTAAATAGACCCAGGCAGAAGTATGTCCTTGTGATATTGGTATGACTTACTGTCTACCAATTCTACAGTGTGCTTGGATTTAGTGAAATTACTTTAGTGCATTTTTAAATTATATATCCAATCAATGTTGCTAGACAGTAATTGGAGACTGTATCATAGTCCATGGGGGTAGAGCTGTATCATAGCTCAAGGGTCAGAGTTGATGTGCAATCTTAACTTTTGCCCTTCCTTGCTTCTGAGCACTTAACTGTGAGCTCTGAATATTCACTTAATGTAGATTTCCATATGGAATAAAAATATAACTTCACAACAAAGTAATGCATTTGACAGTATTCATAAATGCTCTGCTGTGTTCATTAGAGCAGTTAATTGATTTTTATGCACAATGACTGCCAAGACAATATACAATCTAAATATGTTTTGATTAATGTTTATAATAGTGGATTACTGGAGGGTTTCAAGATGTATTGGATTAATTTCTTGTCTTTGTGTAACTTAAATGATTTAGTGTATTTGGATGAGTCACTCACATTAACTTAACTCAGTAAGGTTTTCCCCTGTAGGATATACAAGAATATAAGAACGGCCACAATGGGTCAGACCAAAAGTCTAGCCCAATATCCTGTCTTCTGACAGTGGCCAACACCAGGTGCCCTAGAGGAAATGAACAGAACAGGTAATTATCAAGTGATCCAATCCTTGTCGCTCCTGTCCAGCTTCTGGCAGAAAGAGGCTAGGGACACCATTCCTGCTCATCCTGGCTAATAGTCATTGATGGACCTATCCTCCATGAATTTATCTAGTTCTTTTTTGAATCCTGTTATAATAGTCTTAGCCTTCACAATATCCCCTGGCAAAGAATTCCATAGGTTGACTGTGCTTTGTATGAAGAAATGCTTCCTTTTGTTTGTTTTAAACCTGCTGCCTATTAGTTTTATTTGGTGCCCCCTAGTTCTTGTGTTATGAGAAGGAGTAAATAACACTTATTTATTTCTCCACACCAATCATGATTTTATAGACCTCAATCATATCCCCCTTTAGTCATCTCTTTTCCAAGCTGAAAAGTCCCAGTCTTATTAATCTTTCCTCATACAGAAGCCGCTCCAGACCCCTAATCATTTTTGTTGCCCTTTTCTGAACCTTTCCAAGTCCAATATATCCTTTTTGAGAGGGGTGACCACATCTGCACACACTATTCAAGATGTGGGCATACCATAGATTTATATAGAGGCAATATGATATTTTCTGTCTTATTATATATCCCTTTTTTAATGATGCCCAACATTCTGTTCACTTTTTTGACTGTGGCTGCACATTGATTGGATGTTTTCAGAAATTATATGGACATAAATAACAAGTTTACAAATTCCCAATCACTTGGAAAGTATAATCCATAGTTCAATTACAAAAAGGTACACCATATTATTACCGTCTTGATAATGCTGTAGGTATTATTGTGGATATAAATAGAAGTACCAGGTTTCACACTAATTGAAAACTGTTTTCAGAGTTGAATGCCATAGTTCAAATTTACATTCAGACTATGAAGCCAACATTTTCAAAAGTGAATTAGGAGCATAAGTCTCATTGAAAGTTAATGGGACTTAAGTTCCTAAGTGCTTTAGTCGCTTTTGAAAATGGAACTGAGATACTTTGGACACATTTACCCTAAATACATTTGGTAATGTAAAGTATCTGAATTTGGAGGCCTATAAGAATTTCAGATGCATGGATACTTTATTATTCTGTGTCTGAGCTTGGGTTCATCATCAGCTCCATTAAACAGGTATAATGATGATACTTTGAAGATTTATATTACATAAATGATTAATTCATTCTGATCAAAAGACTAATTTTGCATATACCTATACAAAAAACCACCACCACCATTTAATGACATTACTTCAGATAGGTAAATTAAAATAGGTGGCCTTTTTCTCCTCATTTACCCATCACAAGTAATTTCACAGAAGCCAGAGTTATACTGGTGCAAAATTGATGTAAATGAAAGGAGAACTGGGCCCCTAGTGTCCTGTCTGTCTTCTAGGGCAATGATGCATAAATGACAACCAAATAATATTTGCTTTTCTACACACCATTAACAGTTTCAATTTCTATACCTTTTTTACCAGTGTACTAAGTTTTTACTTCTATAAATATAAATGTAGACAGGAAATTCCCTTGATTTCCTGTAACATATTGAAGAGAAGCTTGCTTGAGAGATATAGGCCTGTTTCACCTTTGATTCTGTCCATTAGTCAAGTGGCTTCCATGAGCAGAATGTATTGCCTTCTGTTTAGGGATTGAAGGGCTCTTGCATCACTTTGTCTTTCTTCTTCATTTTCTGTTCCTGAAAAAATTGCTGGTAGTCTCATGGGGAAATGAAGAATTCAATGGAGCAGCATGAAAAAATAAAAATCCTTATAAGCTCTATTTAAAAGACACATTGCTAAAAGATCAAATTCTAATCTAACTATTGCATTAAACGAGTTATCCCTTTCTAATTTGGATAGTTGGATGTTTATCTCCCACTGTAGACATACGCAGCAGGTAAGCAGAAATATCCTATTTTTTATTGGCAGTGTGGAAATTGGTAGCCATCTTTAGGGCTAGTGATGAAAATGACCAGCTAGTCTAGCAGCATTATTACAGAAAGGAATAGAGAAACTAATTGGGCAAATAAGTGACTCAAACCTTTGCTCATCCCCCAGATTGACTTCAAATATTTTTTAACAAATAGGGCAGGAGTCCCATAGAAATTTTATTTTATTAAAAAACTGTGATTTATCCTCAGAGCAGGTCCATCCTATGCACTGAAAAATGCAGGGTCTTGTGGAAAAAATAGCATGTTATCACGTAATTAAAATGAATCAAAATGCATATGCATAAGGGAGCACAGGCAACCTTAATTCTGGGATTTTCTGACTTTTCAGTGCTTGACTTTGCCATCTTATAAAGTTTCAATATCGCTTTGTGTAATTTCTTAGGATTTTTTCAAATTCTCATGTGCCATTATATTGATACAAACATGGTTCATCAGCAAGGTTGAAACCTTTATAGTTACCTGTACATGATTTCACTGGGGCTCGACCCTCTCCTGGGCGGAGGGGAGCCACGACGACTCACTACACACCGATGGGTCTGGAGAAATAGTCCAGCTGATGATCTCCCTTGGTAGCTCTTGCAGTAGTCTGCTGCATGGTGGTTACATCTGTCCCCAGCTCCGGCAGGGCAACAACCACTGGGTCAGGAGGCTTAGGCCCTCAGGCAGGGCTGAGCCATAACAACAGCTATGAGCCCGGCCCTAGGTCAGGGTGAGGCAGCAACCACTGAGTCAGGAGTGCTCAGGCCCTTAGGCAGGGCTGAGCAACAGTAGCAGGCTTCAGCCTCCTCAGGCCAGGGAAAGGGGGAGTCTGCCACCCAGGAATGGGGTGGTGGGGGGGACGCAGGCCCTCCCACTCCACTGCATCCCAGCCCGGGGCCTTAGCAGTGGCTGTCGGTCTGCTGCTTTGTCAGTGGGGATTCTGGCCACAACATGCTGATGTAGGCTCCAGTAATGCTGCAGCCAGACTGGGGTTGGCTGCCCTCGGGCTGCTTCTGTACTCCCCCTCAGGCCCTACCTAGGTCCTGACGTCGGCCTCTGGAGGGTCCAGGAGCATGGGCTCATCATGGCCGGGGCTGGGTGGTAGGTCTGGCAATTCCTCTGGATAGCAGGCGCGGGGTAGCTCTGGCAGCTCCCCCGGGTAGCGGGTGAGGGGTAGCTCTGGGCAGTCTGGGCAGCTGCCTAGGGCCGCAGGAGCTTCCCAGTCTCCAGCTCTGTCATAAACAGATAGCTAAGGGTTAACGTCTCTTTCACCTGGAAAGAAGTATCTGAAGCACCTGACCAGAGGACCAATCAGGAAACAGGATTTTTTCAACTCTGGGTGGAGGGAAGTTTGTGTGTGAGTCCTTTGTTCTTGGGTCTTCTGTCTGCCTGTATGCTCTCTCGGCTATGAGAAGTGATTTCTATTTCCTGCTTTCTAATCTTCTGTTTCCAAGTTGTGAGTACAAAGATCAGATAGTGATTTCTATATTTTCTTTTGTATTTACATAGGTATAGTTGCTGGAGTGCTTTGAATTGTATTCTTGTTGAATAAGGCTGTTTATTCAATATTCTTTTAAGCAAATGACCCTGTATGTGTCACCTTAATACAGAGAGACCATTTTTATGTATTTTTCTTCCTTTTTATATAAAGCTTTCTTTTGAAGACCTGTTGGAGTTTTTCTTTAGTGAGGAATTCCAGGGAATTAAGTCTGTACTCACCAGGGAATTGGTGGGAGGAAGTCAGGGGAAAATCTGTGTGTGTGAAATTTACTAGCCTGACTTTGCATTCCCTCTGGGTGAGGTGGGAAGAGAGATTAACTCTCGGTACTTCTGTTTTCCAAGGCTGGGAACGGGGAGGGTGAAGTCCCTCTGTTTAGATTCACGAAGTTTGCTTCTGTGTATCTCTCCAGGAACACCTGGAGGGGGGAAGGGAAAAGGTTTATTTCCCTTTGTTGTGAGACTCAAGGGATTTGGGTCTTGGGGTCCCCAGGGAAGGTTTGGGGGGACCAGAGTGCCCCAAAACACTCTAATTTTTTGGGTGGTGGCAGCTTTACCAGGTCCAAGCTGGTAACTAAGCTTGGAGGTTTTCATGCTAACCCCCAGGTTTTGGACGCTAAGGTCCAAATCTGGGACTAGGTTATTGACAAGCTCCCCTAGGGACATCTGCTTTCTCTGGTGGCTGGGCCCCTACTGAGCTCTGAGGGCCGGCCTTTATAGTTCCTGGTTGCCGCCTGACTCTTTGAGGGGCAGGCTCAGAGCTCCCTAACTCTGCCCACTCTAGCCTCCGGCTGGGATCTTCCCCCTCCGGGGCCGAGGAGAGCCATGCCGCCTCACTACACTACCACATAGATCCTAAGCTCCTGGGAGCAGTACTAGGTTGTTATCCTGTATATGTAGTGGCACAAGAGGGGGATGAGAGGAAACATGCATTTTGCCAATGGGTTGTTGAGACATGGCTGACAGAGGAATGGTGAGTTTCAGGTATCTTGAGTGCCATTGCAGGCTCTGGAGAGCAATGTGGGCACAGAATCTTCTGCATGTTACCCCCAAGCTTGACCACTCCTGACCTATCCCCTCATATCATCTTCCTGTCCCACTCCTGTCTTTTTCTCCAGTGGTGGCTCCTAGTCTCTGCCTCATTCTCCTTGCCTCCCAGTATCCACCCATAAAGCTTCTGATCACAGCCCTAGTCTGCCCTTCCAGCATGCATCTGAAGAAGTGGGTATTCACCCATGAAAGCTCATGCTCCAAAATGTCTGTTAGTCTATAAGGTGCCACAGGATTCTTTGCTGCATTAACCCTTAGCCATCTGTTTATGACAGCCTTATAGAAAGATCTTAATTGGCCCCAGGTGCCTTGATTAACCTGGAGCAATTGCCATTTGGTTACCACAGTACCAGGGATTTGTTAGGCTGAGGCTAACATCCTGTTCCTCACTACTTTACTGTAGCCATCTGGCCTTGCCCCATCACGCTCTACTGAGGTTAAAAAGTATGTGTTTCATCTTCATTAAAGTTTTACATACAGTTAATTTGAGGCTGCTATAAACACCCCTTTTTTTCACAGTGAAGACATAATCATAGAGCCTTATAAACTAGAAAAGACTGGAGTTTTTAAAAATAAATTAAAAAATCCATACCTCACAATTCAAACCCTCTTTATTAATCAGAAAGAGGCAAATATTGGCACACTAGTATTTTTTTATTCATAAATCATCTTACATCAAATTCACTGACTGGTTAAATTAGTCTCTTGTTCTTAGATGGTTGTGTATGATCTCCAGAAATGTAAATATAAAGGACAACAAACTACATTGTATGAAGAACATTAGGTAAAAAAAGGAAGAATTAATGTCTCTTCTGGTACTAGAAAGAGGCTTTCTACATTGGTTAATGAATGAAAGTGTTGTGCATTTTTATTAATATGCGGAAGAAGATAGTGTAGGAATGACAGTTTAAGGAGACCTCTTTTGTCTTTTCAGGCAAAATCTTTTCCTCCTTATCCTGTTCTTGAATACTTGTAAAATACAAATAATTTATAGATACTAAGATATTGGTCCAAAGCCAACAGGTTAAAAAGGACCTATGAGAGAGTTTTGACAATGTAAAAAGGAATGTACAGGATGGCAGCTTTAGTCCCTACAACTGATAGGTTATATTTGCTTAACAGAAATATACTATTCTAAAATTTCAGTGATCAGAGTGTATTTCGGGAGAGAGGGGTGGTAATGCTTGTCACTAGCTGTGTTAAAGCTTGTGAAAATTTTTTTCTAATGTGGACTTGCCTCATTCCTTCAGGTAAATCTGACATGATAGCATTTTTGTGTTACTGCTTTGAAGTGTGGGTGGAACTAGGTAGTATAGAGTTTCACAAATTTAAAAAGTTAAAGTATTCCAAATCTCTGGTTTACTGGGCTAGACCCATGAATTGCTGGCTTTAATTTTATGGCCTGTTTTATTCAGGAGATCAGACTGCGATGATCATAAGGGGTTCTTCTGGTCATAATCTATGATTTATATTGCTATGTAACTGAAAGAAGATATTTATGCTGTTTATAACCTGCAAATTGAGAAGAATCTCCAAGCCAGCTGCAAGGGAAGTTGTAAGGTAGTTGCCATTTTGTTTCAGTTCAGGTGCACAATGTTTGAGTAAATTAATATGTTCTCTCTTTGTCTGGTAATTTTATAGTTCCCATCATTGTTTTATCCAAGCATCTCCCAAGTACATAAAAAAGAAATAACAATTACTGTCTCTTTTCCTGCCCTGTCCATAGGAGAAATAGTCTGATTGGTTGATAAGGATTTTATCTGATAGTCTTTGTGAGTAGGTGGATGTATTCTGTGTCTATGTGCATAAGTTCTCTTCCTGCCTTTACTGTCACAGAATATACGAACACCATGGTGATCTCTCCGGGCAGTGGGTTGAGGGAATATGCTTTTGTGTTAGTGTGTGTAATTATCTTCTAATCAGTTTTTGACCATAAGAACTATTTTGAAAGGGAATTAGCTAGGGGAAGATATTTTAAGCCTCTTTTTAAGAACTTCAAAAAGGAGTAAAAGTGGGTGGCCTATTTCATCCTCTGTGGTTGGAGATTCTTCTCAATTTGCAGGTTATAAACAGCATAAATATCTTCTTTCAGTTACATAGCAATATAAATCATAGATTATGATTTGACATGCATCTGAGGAAGTGGGTATTCACCCACGAAAGCTCATGCTCCAAAACGTCTGTTAGTCTATAAGGTGCCACAGGATTCTTTGCTGATTTTACAGATCCAGACTAACACGGCTACCCCTCTGATATTTCATCCTCATTATTTTCTCAGCCACTTAAATCTATTTCCTAAAGGCCATACTTGGAAACTTTATTCCCACATTTTCTTGTTTATCAAGTATAATCTTACCATAGTCCTTGACTTATATCAGTTGGCCATTTTTGTTTGGACTAACTCAGTTTCTCTGTCTGGTTTTATTGCACATATTACAACATTCGTTGTCATAAACAACTTGACCTATTGTTCATGGTCATTCTAACATCTTATGAACTTTCATGTTATTTACAATTAAGTATAGGGTACATTTGTAAGTACTATAAGCACAATAGCAATCCTTCTTGATTGTGCTTATGTTGCAACTTTTAATTCATAGGATAGGTGACCAGAGCATTGGATACACACCTATAAATCTATTTCAAAATTTTGAATAAATAAAAAACCTTCCAGGGAATATATACTCCTTTAGAAGCTCTCTGACTACTACTTCCTGTCTTCACTCCTCAGGACACCACTACCTTCCCTCAGGGGTGAAAGTGGGCTGGTACGGCATAATATCACTGCCCCTTTTACCCCTCCTCCCTCCCCCGTCAGTGGCCCTACCAGTAGGGACTACCAGTAGGGCTGCTGATGGGGGCGGCAAAAGGGAAAGCTGCCCCAAGGCCAGCAATTTAAAAGGGTCCAAGGTTCCCAGCTGCCACAACAGTGACTGGAGCCCCGGGCCCTTTTAAATCACTGTCAGAGCCCTTGGTGGCATGGGCCAGGCAGTGCAGATGGGCTGGCTGAGGGAGACTGACCCTCAGCCCTGCCCCTTCCACCTGAGACCCCGCCCCTTCCCACACCAGTAAGTGTTTCATATTACTTTCACTCCGCTTACTCTTCTTGTCTTGAAAGGACTGCTAGCCTCTCTCCTTTCTCTGAGTGACTTTCTTCCAGTAGTGCTTTTGTGCAGTAGTTAGCTGCTCCCCATCTCTGTTCAGGGATTATCATGGGCACAATTTCTTTGTAAGCCCAGGGCTATTTTGGACAGGAAGTTGTGTCTGCACCAAGCCTGGGGCAGGAAGTACCTCAAAAAGCACCATAATTACCATGATATATAGTTGCTATGTAAATGCTGAGGATTCCCTAGCTGACATTGCAGACTTTGAGGTACTTCCCTGTAAGGCTTAGCATTGAGATATTGATAGTTGTGGTGTAGCTAGGCCATTGCTTGCCCCCTGAAAGCACCTTGGATTTCGAGAGAGCTCCAGTTCTGATTATCGGTTACTTGAAGATAGATACTGAGGAGTAGGGGTTGAGTGGAGTGAATGGCTAGTTGGTTCCTAAAAAAACTAGGAAAGGGGACATCCACATATAGGACAATTGGAGTGAGAAGAGCACCATTTATATACCCCACTACAAACATCAATGGTAAGTTAAGAGGTCATGGGGCTTGGTGGGGAGACAGGGAAGCTGGATGACGGATGGGAAGGTGTTTGTTAATATCTCAGCAAAGAATCCTGTGGCACCTTATAGACTAACAGACGTTTTGGAGCATGAGCTTTCGTGGGTGAATACCCACTTCCTCAGATGCATGTAATGGAAATATCCAGGGGCAGGTATATATATGTGTGCTAGCAAGCAAGCTAGAGATAACGAGGTCAATTCAATCAGGGAGGATGAGGCCCTGTTCTAGCAGTTGAGGTGTGAAAACCAAGAGAGGAGAAACTGGTTCTGTAATTGGCAAGCCATTCACAGTCTTTGTTCAATCCTGAGCTGATGGTGTCAAATTTGCAGATGAACTGAAGCTCAGCAGTTTCTCTTTGAAGTCTGGTCCTGAAGTTTTTTTGCTGCAGGATGGCCACCTTAAGGTCTGCTATAGTGTGGCCAGGGAGGTTGAAGTGCTCTCCTACAGGTTTTTGTATATTGCCATTCCTAATGTCTGATTTGTGTCCATTTATCCTTTTCCGTAGAGACTGTCCAGTTTGGCCGATGTACATAGCAGAGGGGCATTGCTGGCATATGATGGCGTATATTACATTGGTGGATGTGCAGGTGAATGAACCAGTGATGGTGTGGCTGATCTGGTTAGGTCCTGTGATGGTGTCGCTGGTGTAGATATGTGGGCAGAGTTGGCATCGAGGTTTGTTGCATGGATTGGTTCCTGAGTTAGAGTTATTATGGTGTGGTGTGTAGTTACTGGTGAGAATATGTTTCAGGTTGGCAGGTTGTCTGTGGGCAAGGATTGGCCTGCCACCCAAGGCCTGTGAAAGTGTGGGATCATTGTCCAGGATCGGTTGTAAATCCTTGATGATGCGTTGGAGGGGTTTTAGCTGGGGGCTGTATGTGATGGCCAGTGGAGTCCTGTTGGTTTCTCTCTTGGGTTTGTCTTGCAGTAGGAGGCTTCTGGGTACACGTCTGGCTCTGTTGATCTGTTTCCTTATTTCCTCATGCGGGTATTGTAGTTTTGAGAATGCTTGGTGGAGATTTTGTAGGTGTTGGTCTCTGTCTGAGGGGTTAGAGCAGATGCAGTTGTACCTCAGTGCTTGGCTGTAGACAATGGATCGTGTGATGTGCCCGGGATGGAAGCTGGAGGCATGAAGGTAGGCATAGCGGTCGGTGGGTTTTCGATATAGGGTGGTGTTAATGTGACCATCACTTATTTATTTATAAGTGATGGTCACATTAACACCACCCTATATCGATCACATACAGCCCCCAGCTAAAACCCCTCCAACGCATCATCAAGGATTTACAACCCATCCTGGACAATGATCCCACACTTTCACAGGCCTTGGGTGGCAGGCCAATCCTTGCCCACAGACAACCTGCCAACCTGAAACATATTCTCACCAGTAACTACACACCACACCATAATAACTCTAACTCAGGAACCAATCCATGCAACAAACCTCGATGCCAACTCTGCCCACATATCTACACCAGCGACACCATCACAGGACCTAACCAGATCAGCCACACCATCACTGGTTCATTCACCTGCACATCCACCAATGTAATATACGCCATCATATGCCAGCAATGCCCCTCTGCTATGTACATCGGCCAAACTGGACAGTCTCTACGGAAAAGGATAAATGGACACAAATCAGACATTAGGAATGGCAATATACAAAAACCTGTAGGAGAGCACTTCAACCTCCCTGGCCACACTATAGCAGACCTTAAGGTGGCCATCCTGCAGCAAAAAAACTTCAGGACCAGACTTCAAAGAGAAACTGCTGAGCTTCAGTTCATCTGCAAATTTGACACCATCAGCTCAGGATTGAACAAAGACTGTGAATGGCTTGCCAATTACAGAACCAGTTTCTCCTCTCTTGGTTTTCACACCTCAACTGCTAGAACAGGGCCTCATCCTCCCTGATTGAATTGACCTCGTTATCTCTAGCTTGCTTGCTAGCACACATATATATACCTGCCCCTGGATATTTCCATTACATGCATCTGAGGAAGTGGGTATTCACCCACGAAAGCTCATGCTCCAAAACGTCTGTTAGTCTATAAGGTGCCACAGGATTCTTTGCTGCTTTTACAGATCCAGACTAACACGGCTACCCTCTGATAGTTAATATCTCAGCTATACATGTTTCTTTCTCTGAGTTGTGATTCTCTAATCCTGAGTTTGACGAGCAGATCAAGGAGTGCTATGACCATTTTATAGAACTCTAGCTCTAGACATTTTGTCAAATAATTTGTCAGCTGCATGTGAGGCCTAGCCTTCAAAATTAAATCCAGGCCCCACAGTTGTATACATGGCTTAGGGACCAACAATTAGTGGATTTATACTGCAATATGGCATAGAAATGAACAGTGAAGAGAATCTCCTCCTGACGACATTGTGCCAGAAGCTGGTACAAAATCCCAGGGAGGACCTGGATGAACACAGTGCATCAATAATAGTGTGGCAATGTTATTTTCTTTTTAAGAATGCAGTGTGTGCTCCTCATGCACCAGTCTAAAACTGTTCACCAAGCACATTTCAGTCCTGTTGGTTTCCAGTATCACTTCCAGTGCACAAATCTCACAGTCCTTGCTTGCTGGGAATTCAAGGGAACAAGGTTTTAGCTGACTTCTGATTAGGATTTCTAAGACTAAGGAGAGCTTTTTGTAACCTCTGTCCCTCCCAACTTCACACATGCTGATACAGGACAAGATGCCTGGTCTGTAATATCCATAACTAAACATTGCAAAACTCTGAGTGAATATTTCTGACCAACTGTTGCTAACAAAACATGATCTTCTGAATGTCACATGATAATTTGGAGTAATAGAACTGCCTAAGAGAATAGTCCACAATTAAAAGTCCATGGGGTAGAATAGTAATTTGGACTGTTGGAGAGAGATTTGAGGAGGACATTTCGGTTAAATTTTGCCCTAGGTCTTAAATGATTTAAGATATATAGATATGTCCCTTAGGTTTGAGGAACCATGACAGTGTAGGAACTGTCACTGTAGAGAGATTTTAAAATATATGAAAAGTTTCCTTTAGTTCCCCAGATGATAGTGTTTGAAGAAAATGTATTCATATAATTATAGATTTTAAGTCCCATCTGACCTCCTGCACATTGTAGGTCACACAACCTCAACCATCCCCTGCTATAATAGACCTATAACCTCTGGCTGAGTTATTGAAGTCATCAACTCATGATTCAATTTACAGAGAATCCACCATTTACTCTAGTTTAAATCAACAAGTGCCCCATGCTGCAGAGGAAGATGACCCACCCCCACCAAAAAAAAAGGGTCTCTACCAATCTAACTTGGGAGAAAATTCCTTCCTGACCCCAAATATGGTGATCATCTGAACCCTGAGCATGTGAGTAAGATCCACCAGCCAGCCACCTGAGAGAGAATTCCTTATACAAACTCAGAACCCTTCCCACCTAATGCCCCATCTTTGGCATTGGGGATTTTTTTTTCTACTAGCTGTCACAGATGGGTCATGTGCAATTTCATTTTACCATCCCTTGCCAAGCTCAGTCTCATAAAAAATTATTTTTTGTTCCCACTGCTCCCCTTGCAAAGCTATTCCAGAACTTGACTTCTCTGAGAGTTTGGAACTTTAATCTAATTTCAACTTTAAAACTGTCAATGACCAGTTTATATCTATTTGTTCTTGTCATAATTGGCTCTTAATTTAAATAACTCCTTTCCCTCCTTGGTATTTATTGCTCTGATGTATTTATAGGGAGCAATCATATCTCTCCTCAGCCTTCTTTTCATTAGGCTAAACAAGACAAGCTCTTTGAGTCTCCTCTCATAAGGTAGGCTTTCCATTCCTCTGATCATCCTAACAGCCCTTCTCTGCACCTGTTCCAGTTTGAATTAATCTTTCTTAAACTTGGGAGAACAGAATTGCGCACACAATTCCAGATGAGATCTCACCACCACCTTGTATTATGGAAATAACACTTCCCTATCTCTATTGGAAATACCCCACCTGATGCATCCTAGGACTGCATTTTCTTTCTTTACAACCACATCACATTGACAGCTCATTGTTTTCCTGTCATCAATCAATACACCCAGGTCTTTCTTTGCCTCTGTTTCTTCCAACTGATACGTACCCAGTTTATATGAAAAATTCTTGTTGTTAATCCCCAAGTGTAAATCCTTGCACTTGCATTACTATTACTATTACTATTATCATCCCATTTCTATTACTCTAGTTTACAAGGTCCTCCTCCATATTGGCACTACCTCCGAACTTTGCGTGATCCACACATTTTATTAGCATACTCAGACTTTTTGTGCCAAGATCAAAAATGAAAAGGTTAAATAAAATTGGTCCCAAGACTAGGTGTACTGGAATGATTTGTATAGTGGAGGTACTGAGAGACATTGAACCAAACTGTAAACCCTGGATACGATGGAAATCACTTCAAATTAGGGGCTGTGGCAGAACCCCTAGTTCCAGCACCTATGCCCAACACTGATCCGTGGGGAACTCCACTAGTAACCTCCCTCCAGCCTGACAGTTAATCTTTCAGTATGACCTGCTGTAGTCTTCCTTTTAACCAGTTCCTTATCCACCTGTCAATTCTCATATCAATCCCCATCTTCTCCAATTTAACTAACTATTTCCCTTGTGGAACTGTATCAGATGCCTTACTGAATTCCAGGTAGATTAGATCAACTGATTTTTTAGACAAAAGAAATTCAGTAATCTTCTTGAAGAAAGAACTGAGATTGGTCTGGCATGATTTACCTTTTGTAAAACCATGTTGTATTATATTCCAATCACCATTTACCTCTATGTCCTTAACTACTTTCTCTTTCAAAATTTGTTGCATACAATAGACATCAAACTAACAAGCCTGTAGTTTCCTGGATCACTTTTTTCCCTTTCTTAAAAATAGGTGTGTCATAAACAGATAAGTAAGAGTTAATAGAACAGACGTGCTTCATATCTCTTTGCCTGGAAAGGCTTAACAAGAACCGTGAGTCTGGCTGTCACCTGACCAGAGGACCAATCAGAGGACAGGATATTTTCAAATCTTGAGGGAGGGAAGTTTTTGTGTGTGCTGTTAATTTTGGTTGTTGTTCACTCTGGGGGCTCAGAGGGACCAGACGTGCAATCAGGTTTCTCTCCAATCTCTCCGATACAGTCTCTTATAAATTCAGAATAGTAGGTACTAGGTAAATAAAGCAAGTTAGGCTTATGGTTGTTTTTCTTTAATTGCAAATGTGTATTTGGCTGGGAGGAGTTCAAATGTGTATTTGGCTGAAAGGAGTTTAAATTGGTATTTTGCTGAAAAGATTTTAATTTGTACTTGTATACTTAGGCTGGGAGGGTATTCCCAGTGTCTATAGCTGAAAGACCCTGTACCTATTCCATCTTAAATTTACAAAGATAATTTTTACAGTTTTTCCTTCTTTAATTAAAAGCTTTTCTTGTTTAAGAACCTAATTTTTTTTTTATTCTGGTGAGACCCCAGGGTACTGGGTCTGGATTCACCAGGGAATTGGTGGGGAGAAAGGAGGGAAGAGGTAGAGAGAGGCTAATTTCTCTCTGTGTTAGGATTACTGTCTCTCAGGGGGAATCTGGGAGGGGAAGAGAGAAGGAGGGGGGAAGGTGCATTTTCTTCTCTGTTTTAAGATTCAAGGAGTTTGAATCACAGTAATCTTCCAGGGTAACCCAGGGAGGGGAAGCCTGTGAGAGGCAACGGTGAGGGAAAGGGTTTATTTTCCTTGTGTTAAGATCCAGAGGGTCTGGGTCTAGGGGGTCCCCGGGCAAGGTTTTGGGGGGGACCAGAGTGTCCCAGGCACTGGAATTCCTGGTTGGTGGCAGCGCTACAGGTTCTAAACTGGTAATTGAACTTAGAGGAATTCATGCTGGTACTCCATCTTTTGGACGCTAAGGTTCAGAGTGGGGAATTATACCATGACAAGATACTATATTAGCAATTCCCCAGTTATAGCATACAACCCCTGAGTTTATGGATTCATTAAAAATTTTTGCTGTTGGTCTTGCAATTTTGTGTGCCAGTTCTTTAATATTCTTGGCTGAAGATTATCTGGGCTTTCCAATTTGCTCCCAGGAAACTGTTTGAGTAGGACTTCCACCTCTGATATGGTAATTTCTACTTCCATATCCTCATTTCCATGAGCCACTCTGCCACTACCACTAAGCTCCTCATTGCCCTTATTAAACACTGAGGCAGAGTTTTGTTTAGGTGTTTGGCCCTGCCTAGATTATCTTTAAGCTCCACCCCATCCTCAATGTCTAGTACTCCCATTTCTTTTTATTTTCATTTATATGGCTTTATAACCTTTTACTATAGGTTTCAATTTTTTTTGCAAGGTCCAATTTTCTCTTTCATGGGGTGCACACATCCTCTCTGATGGAATAAGTGGTTGAGTAAAACAAGGTCTTACAGTCCACTTAATTGCATTTCTGTGTTTGTATGTATGTAATGTGATTATTTTTGAAAACCACATCTGATCAACACCAAAATTTCAGAGAATTTTCTAAGCATCAGTAGGTAGAACTCTATTGATTTTTGGTAAAAGTCAGAAAACCAGAAAAGCCTAATTTGCTGCCATTCTAGCCAGCCCATTCAACACAAAACTGATTTTCTAATAGTTAATAGAACCATCAGGCTCTCTGGGTTGCTGACCAGACACGTTGTTGCATCCCCTTTTTTAATAAAAGAATTGCTGAATGACATTCAGGCCAAAATTATTTAGGATCTATACAAACCAAGATTTTATGTTTAATCAGATTTAAAGAACTTTCTGGGAATAACAACACAGTTGCCGAAGAATCACAGCAAGTACTGCAGTTTAATCTATGACATAGTTTTTATTGGGAGATATCAACTACTTCGAGGCTTTTAACACAGCTAACTGATCCACATAGAGCAAAGGTAAAAACACATCATAGTTTAACTTGCAAGTATCTTAATATTCAGGTTTGTTAACTATAGGCAGATCATTACTGCCTTGTTAAAAGTAAAATAGTGATGGATGTCTCTGATAAGTCAACTCAATGTTTCCTTTGTTAAAAAAAAATCTTAACTCAGTTGGACTCACAGAATTGTTTCTGTGTTCACTTAGAAAATTCAAAGAGTGAAGGCAAAGCACAATTTTTCTCTTAAGACACCCATAGCCCTCTTGAATGAACTAAATTAAAACATACATTTTCCTAGGGTTGGACTGCACCTTCAAGGCATAGTCATTTTATAAGGGTGATGTGGAGCTGCATAGCTAGGTGATGGACAGTGCCACTGTGTAATCTATGCTAGACTTCTCCATTGTGCTTCCTTTGGTGTAGTTCCACCACTGATGATAACAGAAGTGCTATCTGTAGACAGGGCACCAGAATTTTTTGCCAACATGTTCTCTCTCTGCTCAGAGCAGGACTAAATAAAGACATCACTGGTTCCCTCTCTGTACAAGTGGTCCCATCACTGCTACCACTAGGAGTATAGCGCTGGTAGTAGTACAACAGAAGGAGATTTCAGAAAAAAAAAAACTGTCCCTAAGTACCCTAGTATGCAAGGTGTCTGCTTTGCTCTATGGAGCAGTGTGAGGGAAGGGAGCATGGTCCTATTTCCTGAAGAAAGGAAGGGTGAGGAAAGAGTGAGCAGATCTGCTAAGCTGACACATTATTTACAAGAGGGATATGGTTGTAGGGAGTAGATCCAGCTCGGAGCTCCTGGACTCTTTCCATTCCTACCTCCCCTCTTGTGAATAATGTGCCAGCCCAACAGAGATCCTCCTTTCTTCCTTGCCCTTTCTCTGTCTGAAATGTACTGTCTGCTTCTAGGGCCCTCCCCTCCTTTCTTCCCAGGTGTCTTTCAGCTGCTGGGAAGGAAGTGGGGTGGGGGAGGAGCATTGGATGCAGCGGCGCCGCAAGTGAAGCAAGCCGCTGGAAGTGATTAGGCCCCAGGCAAGCAGCAAGTGGTGGCAGCAGCAGTCTTAAAGTTAGTGGACATATCCAGTAATTCTTTATAGATAGATAGATGCCTTAATTATGAAAAGCCAATATTAATATTAGTGGTGGACTTCTCGGACCATTATTAATTAGGAGACTGCAATAAGAGTGGGTAACGAGCACTGTTTGGGGGAACAAGCTGTTATTAATTGAACATGTATAGTGTGGCACAGAGTATATTGGACTAGGTTAACTGGAGAGCCTCATTAATTCTATTTATGGGCAGCTTGGTCAGGGATTACTCCCTCATTGTCTAAACTCCCTCTTCTTGACACCCAATGAGAAACTCAGGCAGGGATTTTCCTTGTGTCTGGGCCCCGACCCCCAAATTACCAAAACATTTCACACACATTCTGTTACACATCATGCTATAGGTAATACATAATAATCATTAAGAATGTTTTCTCAATACCTTCATAAAGTAAACCACTAGTCTTTTTTGCAGTTGAAGGAACCCCTTCCAATAAACCGAAGAAGAGGAAAACACACAAAATACTAGTCTACTTGATTCATACAGTGAGAAAACATCCTTAAAAGAGGCATTATTTGTAAAACGTACTTTCTTCAATTATGGTATGATATAAAGCAAATGAAAGTGTCACCTTTTAGTCATTTGTCAAACATTTTAGTGGAATGTCGCAGATTGGGAGATCTGACATTTGAGAGATGGATAGGCAGAGGAATGCACAAAATAGTAAATAAGTCTGTGTACATATGGAATGCTTAAACTAACATTTTGACCTTTAACCACTCACCAAAGCTTTTTGTTGCCTTGTTCTTCTGCCATGAGCATTTTCCTTTCACAATGGCTTTCTTTTTATCCTTTGAGATGAAAAGTTTTTCCCTACAAACAACTTTTAATGTTAACTTAATAATATTTTACCCAATATATTGGTGGTGGTACAAAGTTTAGGATGGTATTTTACAACTCTGATTATCTGAGTTTTCTTCCTGTAGCATCACATCTTATGTATTTATCTTTCTACCATTTCTGATCTCTGTATGGATGTAGAAGAGGGAGTTGTGGGTTTTGTGGGAGTTTTTTCTACACTACCATTCAGAGCAAGCAGTCATTTACAGTCCTTGCTAAAGGGCATGATATTTAAATAACCTGTTAATAAATGGAACTTGTCAGTGTATATGCAGTGCAGAAGAAATAATGTAGATGTTTGGCTGGTAGCCTTGACCCAACATTTACTTACACATTTATTTAGAAAGGCCACTTACCTAGACCCAGGAGGATTTGTTGTAATGTATGATTCCCTTTGCTTAGTGCATGTAATTTATGGTAGATTTTCCAATTCAAGGGCCCACGCTGCTAGTGTTAAGCATTGTTCTGGGTTTTGTTTTTGCTAAGGAATACTGCCCAAACAAAAACAGATCTGAGAACAAAAGTTCCACCAAAAGAGAATCAACCCAATCATCATTCATACACATGAATATTTGTCACCCAGGTCTTAGAAACATAAATGTTAACACAGCCCTCGGGTTACATTGTGTATGAATTTTAAAACTTTGAAAACTCACTAGGTTGTGCCAAAATATATATGGACCCCCTATTTTATAGGTTTTGGTAAGGTAAATTTCAAATGAAGCAACAAAGAGGTTTGGCTGAATTCAATACATAACCTGTCAACAGTCACTTTTTAAAATTGGACCCTATTTTAAAGCATTCTAGATTTGGTAGAGACATGATTATTATTATGGTTTTGAGACAAAATGCCAGTGGTATGGAATTTTGTATGGTGTTCTGTTTTAATATACATTGTTAAACTATATTTTAAAGCATATCATAGTTACTTAATTTTGGATATTAATATCTTAACTATGATTTCATTTTTAGTATTTGCATTGATAGAAAATGCACCTGGGCATGCTTAACCCTACATTAATATTTGTTGTGGGTATAATATCTGGGGTCTGTTTTTGGTCTACAAACCTTTACTGTACTCTTAGAAAATTGCTCTGGCAATTTCTAGATAAGTGACACAGAACAAAGCAAGAAATTAAGCCACAATACTATCCAGCAACTTCAAAGGTAGAAGCCTTGAAAATATGAAAGGAAAATCTTCACACAACAAAGTAGAAGCATGAACAGATGATAAACATGAACATAAGGTCACAAGGTTATACATCAGTGATCCAGTCACACAGTTCAGGGTTACAATGACAGATCAGTGGAAATCACAGAAATTTACAAATAACAAGTAAAATTACATTAATTTGTGGTGATAAGCAGAAAAGTGACACACAATAGCATTGTCTTATTCCCTCTCAATGATTTCTATATCAAAATTCCTCAATTGCAAGCACAGTCTATTATATGGAAAAATAAAGAGGCAATCTTTTTACTACTTACATTATTGTCAAAAGCTGTTAACAATCACAAAGATTTCAGAATCTTCTTGATGATGTATAAGGTACATTATTATCCAGCTCTTATTTCCATGACTTGCTAAAAGAAATATTTTCCCAGCAAATGAATCAAATATAATGAATGAGAGGGGCAAAATATATGTACAAAGCACTATTTTTACACTCAATGTTTTAGCATAACCACACTTTGAGGTTTGCCATTGAACTGGTTATATTTTATAAAGTGTTAATGTTTCAGAAATAAGTTCACAAACTAAGCACTCTGATCAAGGATGTGCTCATTCCCATTTAAGGAGACTTTCTCCCAAAGGAACCCACAGACAGGTGAGTCAAGTCTTCACTTGCAGAGAAGTATAAAGTAGCCTCTGCAGCCTTGAGAGTTTCAGCAGGTTTTACGAGAGCTATGAACAGATCCCCTATCAGAATCTCTGTCTTGTAAAATTAAGAAAACAGAGTCTTGGGTAAACCTTATGAAAGAAATCAGAGGGGTAGCCGTGTTAGTCTATATCTGTAAAAAGCAACAAAGAGTCCTGTGGCACCTTATAGTCTATAAGGTGCCACAGGACTCTTTGTTGCTTCTTATGAAAGAAGTCTACTTCATTTCTGATCAGCAGTGCAAGTAGTGCAGTGCAGTCCAGTATGCCCTACCAGCAAGATATTTATAGCTGACATGGCTTACTGGAAAGATACAGGAGGAGCAGAATGTGGGACTGCTGGTGCAGCTGTACCACTCCCAGCCCTTCCACGTAGGGTCTCTTCAGTCTGTATAGTAGCCCCGCTGGACGACAGGGCTGGGGGTGTGGTTGGGGCCAGTATAGCCACCCTGGGGGAGCTGCCAGTGTGGAGCCAACTGGTGGCCCCATGTTCTTCTGCTTTCACCACTGCAGTTCCCGGGAGAGCTCTCCCAGGAACCACAGCAGGGAAAGAAGCAGAACCCACAGTCCTGCTCCTCCAGCTCCATCTATACAGCAGCAGCCCCACTGGAGGACAGGGCTTTGGGGACAGGGCTGTGAGCGATACATCTGCCGGAGAACCTACTGGTGTTCTGAGCCTGTTCACACTGCCCCCTCAGGGGGGAAAGAAGCAGAACTCTCAGTCCCATTCCCTGCCCTTCCACGGAACCGTGTCTCCTCCGGCTCCATCTGTACAGCAGCAGCCCCACAGGAGGACAGGGTTGTGGTGGAGTTGAGGGGCAGTACAGCCACCAGAGGAGATGCTGACGTTCTGCTCCTTTCACTGCTGCAGCCCCACATTCTGCTCCTTTTGCTGTTGTTGTTCCGCAGTCTCCGTCACAGCAGAAAGAGGACAGAGTCCCCCCCAACCCCAGGTAAGGGAGTGGATCATGGGGAAGGGATGGGGAGCGCGTGGGTGCCTGGGTTGGGGGAGAAGTCATGTGGAGGGTCATATGAGGTGAGAAATGGATTCCACTTGCACCACTGTTTCTTATGCATCCCTTGATGCAATGTTTCTCATCTAGGACAGTGGCCTTCAATGCAGTCTTATCAGGGTAGGGAACTGGAACACCTATTTCATCCCATTCATCTATTGGCTTCTTCAGTCTGTGCAAGAAGAAAATTTTTCAGGAAGCCAGCAAACAAAATAGTGGCAAAGTTCTACAAAAAGGCTAAGATATCCCTCCAACCCACTAAGGAATACAAGCATGCATCAAAGTTGAACATTCCTCAAATACAAAAGAAGCAGAAGCTAATGGAAAAGAGGACGATGGAACAGTCAGAGAATGGTCCAGGGAATAAACATGTCACTTCCACATAACACATTTGCATGACTATTAGAGTGCCGCATCTGAAGTGAGGAACAATATCGAATAGCATGCTACTGCACCTCAGTAACAAATGACTGCTCACAACATTGAAGAAATGGATTCTGGAAACCATCAGGAGTAAGAATGTGATGGAACCATTCAGAACTCCCTGGGATAGATTTATACTGGCCTTTTGCACACACACCCCTACACACACTAATAGTAAGCAGGCTATTTCACATAATGGCTGGAGAGCATCCCAGAATATATATATTCCTTTCAATTCCTAGTACTAAATAGAGGTCAGGAGGTGACACAGCAGCCATAGAGCTGAAATCTCTGGGCATGCCAAAAAAATGAAATTGATAATGAAAACCTTAATGGAATTCTAGCTGGTAGAGTTCCTCTCTTCTGTCAATTTCATGAGTCATATATGCATCCCCCAAAACAGGATTCACACAGACTATTCCCATGCTGTGTGTTTGAGCCAAGACACTTCTAGTACAAGCTTTGTGCTTAAAACTATCAATGCAACAAGGATCTTTATCAAGATCATTGTAGTACTTGTGGTGACCATCAGGCACAATCTGGTTCACATTTACCCTTTCTTGGATGACCCTTTAATGTGAGTCTCTTCAGTGATCAATGCACAGGAGTACCTAGGACTGATAAATCTGGATGGTAGAGGAGCTACCTGATAAACAGCTAAAAGTATCATTTTATGCCAATGCAGTGAATTGTTTGAAAAGTTGGGGTTTTAAGAGAATTTCCAGGTGATACTTACAGTGCAACTTGTCCTAATAGTCACAAGTGACCCTGTAAACCTTGATTTTTTTTAATCTCCCCATCTCAGGGATTTGTTTGTTCATATGGCATATATGTAGAAATGTAGTTTAAATAGGCATAGATTACATCTTGAACTGCTGAAACAAATACATTATTTTGTGCAGAATTGATGGCTCTTAGGTTACATATGCAGCTTGCCCACATAAAGTTATCTTTATTTGGAAGGGAAGTCCTAGTGAAATCGTCATATCAAGTAGTACTCTGGCACAATGCCTTCTTAATAGATGGCTAAAAAATGCAGGTGCACAATACTATGTACTAGCATAATATTTTGTGAAAGCCAAAACTCCCACCTTTGAGATTGCTGATTATCCAGCACAGGGGTAGCAACCTATGTCACAGATGCCAAAGGCAGCATGCGAGCTGATTTTCAGTGGCACTCACACTGCTTCGTTCCTGGCCATCGGTTCAGGGGCTCTGCATTTTAAATTTAATTTTAAATAAAGCCTCGTAAATATGTTGAAACCTTATTTACTTTACATACAACAATAGTTTAGTTATATATTATAGACTTCTAAAAAGAAACTTTCTAAAAATGTTAAAATGTATTACTGGCAGGTGAAACCTGAAGTTAGAGTGAATAAATGAAGACTCGGCCCACCACTTCTGAAAGGTTGATGACCCCTGGTCCACCACAAGCAAAACGTTCTTGTAGCAGCATAAAGCAGAGTTGCAGTTCCTACTGTGGTGTTAGGGTTTACAATAATCTCAATAAGTTTTGGGGTTTGCTGCAGACCTAAAACTGAGTTGTGAGACTCTTGAAGACTCAAGTCTTTGTAGGGTTAGTCTGAAACCATTTTCTCAATAATTTCCTCTTTTCCAGCAGTCCTGGACTCCTTTACCCATCTTTAGCCATCTGTTGTGGTCAGAGCCAGTGTAATGGTACTCACTTCACTTCCTGATATGTTCAGTGGTTAGACTGCTGAAGTTACCGTCAACTTGAGCTTTCTGCAAGCTAGCAAGGAATCATGGCATTTTTTTGAGAAAGGACTGAACCAGAGCATCACATAAACAAATCCACCATTCAAGAATTTTGGGGATGTTGAAATTAAAGTTTGGAATTCATCTCTCTCTCTCTCTCATGCACTAATGAGTGGAACAGCCTATTAATTTCAAAGTAGTTTTTTTTTCATCTGATTCCAATCAGAATTTTATTACTGCAATACCTTCTGGAAGACTAGTGCTGGATTCACTCCTATTTCTACAACAGTGAGACTGTGAAAAGCTCATCAGGCCAGCGGCGTATTATCACCTAAGCCAACAAGGTCTAGACCTAGGGCAGCAAATTTGCAGGGGCGCTCACAACCCCTCCCCAACTCTGCCCTTTCCCCAAATCCTTGGCCCACTTCCTCTCCCAGGTGCGCCACACTTCCCTCCTTCCACCTCCCTCCCAGGCTTACTGCGCAAAAGCGCTGGGAGGGAGAGAGAAGCAAGTAGCGGCACTCTGAGGAAGCAGAGCAGAGATGAGCTGGGGCCGGCGGGTGTGGGGAGTAACCTGTGGGGGGGCCAGGAACCGCTCCCCTCCCCTCCCCAGCTCATTTCCGCTCCACCGCTGCCATTCCCTGAGAGCACCACAACTCCCCTTCTCCCCCCTCCCTCCCAGGCTTACTGCAGGGGAACAGAGGTGAGCTCGGGGAGTCCAGGGGGGCGGCAATTTTTTGAGGGCCTGGGGTGCCAAATTTGTTAATCCACTACTGCATCAGGCCCAGTGCTACTACGTCTCAACCCGAAATAGGGTAATCCTTTTCATCTGATGCATTTTTGAGGATGTAATATTTAGCAAACACTCAGGAGAAATTTGGTTTGTTCTGCATGACACATTGTTTAACTGCACAAGCACTCAACTCAGGTTTCTAGAAACATCTGCAAAATGTTGCTTGCTGCAAAATGAGACATGCCTCCATAAAACTAATCTGCAATAGACTAATGTGTACACCAATGATAGCAAGTTTAGGGGACCTATAAAAATGTAAAGTATTTGTTGCATCTCCTTGATTGGGCCATCATTATCGTGAATGGACAGTCAACCACTAAAGGGAGTTTTTACTTAGTGAAAAGACACACATTACTTTTACTAAGTTTTTCAAAACTACAACAGTAATTTTAATGAGAATTGCTAAATGTAATTTTTCTCATTAATTAAAAGTTCAGACTTGAGCCTCAAACAGCCTAATAATCTGCTCTCATTATACTAACATCGTTGTAATATTTGAGACCTGTAAACCTAGGGCCTTCCTGATAGGGATAATGCGGTGGATGGTACCTAGGCATATGATATGGATTTAATGTACTGTAATAGTTGAATATTTAGTGTTCAGTAAACTATGCTATGAGTCTGTCAGGGATAGTCTGTAGTAATTAGCTCTATTTGTAGTTCTTTCTACTGTGCAATGAATTTTTGTGATTGTTTCTGGTTTCAGATTCTTCAATTTCATCACATCTTTATTCTAATTATTTTACTTTCTTTCTTTGCATTTTTTTTTGGATTTGTTTGTGTAACTTTCAGTATTCCTCACTTCTTTCTTTGTGCGCTCTTCTTGCATGTATTGGGCTTACTATTGCATCAGTCATCCACGGTTGCTTAGCATCACATCCTTTCTCTCTAGGGTTGCCAACTTTCTACTTGCAGAAAACCGAACACCCTTGCCCCTGCCCTGAGGCCCTGCCCCCAGTCACTCCACTGCTCGCTCTCCCCCACCTTTACTCACTCGCTTATTTCACTGGGCTGAGGCAGGGGCTTGGGGTGCGGGATGGTGTGAGGCTCCAGCTGGGGGTGCAGGCTCTGAAGTGGGGTCAAAAATTAAGGGTTCAAGGTGCGGGAGGGGGCTCTGTGCTGGGGCATGGGTTTAGGATGTGGGGTGAGGTGAGGGCTCCGACTGGGAGTGCGGGCTCTGGGGTGGGGTTGGGAATGAGGGATGTGCCAGGCTGAGGCAGTGGGTTGGGGTGTGGAAGGGGTATGGACTCTGGGCTGGATGTGGGCTTCAGGCTAGGGCCAAGCAGTTCAGAGTTCAGAGTGTGGAAGGGGGCTCCCATGCACAGGTTCCCATGGGTACATTAAGATAACATATCACCAACGAACTCTACTGTTACCATATTTGATCACAAGTGAAACTATTGTTTGACCTCTTGCTTTTCCTTCGCTAAACTGTGACAACCATCAAAATATAAATAATATTCGAACTGTACTTACTGTGATCAAAATCCTACGTGGCATCATCCACAATCCAAAAGGAAAACATCCAACAGACAGCAATAAAAATAAGGACTGGGCAAATATCTGCAACACTGGAAGATCTCTGGAACCCCTGCACTCACATAAAAATGATGTCTATTTCCATATCCCAGATAATACCAAATGAATCCATAGCATCTGCTTGGGCTTCACATGCACTAGCTGAATAATTATGGATATGTGTATTCTAGATTACATCATGTGTTCAGGCAGCAAAATGAGATTTGACCAGATGCTAAAACCATATGGTACCACATGGTAGAGTCAAACCTAAAAACTGGCATTTATAGGGTACAGCAGTTTATAATATAACATTTTTGTAATAGATAATCTTATGGCATTATGACATCTGGTCCTTTTCTGTCCATTTTGAATTTTCAGAGAGCCATAATATTCATTTTCATCTGAACATTTGTTTTTTTCTCCAAAAAATGTTGATTCCCAGACTCATTAAGAGACTCTTTTGTTACCCTTCTATCCTCCTTCTTGGATGTGTGTGGCTTCTCCTGCCATACATCACGGTGTTACCCTTAGCATCCCTGCCACACCCAACATCTAATAAAAATCCCAGAATAGATAAAGTTTACATTTAAAACCAAGCACAGACATGTAAATAATCTGGTTTTGTAATGAACTTGCTAGGCAGTTCTCTGGATAGGAATACTTGGAAATACATGGCTTTTCTACAAATATTGGAAAGACCCATTTAGATATAAAATGTTTCTGATTGAAATTTAATTTTTGCATATCTAATAAAGAGCTTTATTATATTTTAAAACTGCAAACAGCTAGATGAGGCAGCTGGCTTACAATGGTACACATGTTCTTTTAATATAGAACTGGCACCTTGCATTGGCATGCAAATGTCTTGACATTACAAAAAATAGCTTTTCACACAGTGCCAATTATATTTTGGAATTAAAAGATGTAAAAACCCACAAAATCTGCCATATAAGGCAGTCAGTCCTTAAAGGTATGTTGTATAGCTAGTTGGTTAATAATGCACAGATTGTAATATGTTTGGTGATAGTTCCTTAAAGAGGCCCTATAAGGATGTTAATCTTGAAGATATTTATTCATCATCTGTTTAACCTTCATTTGATACAGAGCCTGATATCTCATATTGTTCGATATGACTTGCTTCCTCATTAGTATTTTACTAGTTTGAGCACACTGTAAGAGGATGGGTGACATTCACCAAGGTCCACATAATGCACATAAATCCAAGATCTTTTGTTAATATAAGGATTCAAGGGAGATCAAAATTACCAGGTACAAATAGAATGCAAGTTTTCTTCATTTTGCATATTAGCTATGTTGTTCATATAGTAAATATTGAGTATTCATTCTCAACAAACAAGTTACCATTTCCCCCATCATACTATCTGCAAGTTATGTATAAGCAAAGCAGTGACCTTTAAATCAAATAAAGATTTTTTTTATCACTTAAAAAGGCAGTATTTGTCAACAGATACTTTATACAGTAACCATCATTATTTTCTGTTCTAAGTATGTGGGGGAAACTGGTATTTCCAAATACAACAGTGGTAGTGTGGTAATTATTGTCAAATAATGTATTAATGTTAACCAATGTATAACTATGAGTATTTCTGAATATTTTCACATTTATTATGTAAGTAAAAAGCACTTACTACATTATTAATAAATGTTTATTATGGTAATACCCTAGGGACCATTGTGCTAGGCACTTCACAAACAGAGAGGAGGTCCCTGCCCTGAAAAACTTACAGTCCAAATAGTCAAGATCGACACTGCGTGTGGAAAGTGGTATAACCTCAGCTATGCGTATAACTGATTTTTCACTTTGCTGGCAGTTCCAATAATAATAACAATAATAAAATAATAAAAAAGTTAACCTGAAACAAGAATCTTTTGACAAAATGAAATGTTAAAAAAAAAATTGAACAAAATGTTTCATTTGACCAGCAATTAAATGTTTGCTTTTAATGAGAGGCTTTATTATTTTATTTTAATTAAATTGAAGGAAATGTCATAATAATTGTTTTGAATCCCAAAATTGTAACAATTAGACTTTTTCTAACTATTGTTAGGATTATTTTGACTGAATCATGAAGTGTTTTGGTCAGCTCAAACTGGCTTTTTTTCTGGAAAAAAAAAATGGCCAAAAATTTTTGCCTACCTGTAGGTGTAATGCACAAGCTGACTGCACAATGGTGTGGTGGCATTTTATTTATTGTACTTATTTATTTAGGTGGATTTATTTAAGAGCGATTAAGCTAAATAGAAAGGAAAGGAAGATTAAGTAGGATGGGTCAAAGAAAGTATAAGGCATATGTGTTGACTGAAATTGAAGTTGGGAGGGGAGGACTGAAGTAAACAACTAATCAGCAAATACCACAGAAAGTACATTCAAAACTTTTGGAAGTTCTCTGAGGGTATTTCTACATTGCAATAAAACACCCACAACCCGCCCATGTCAGCTGACTCAGTCTGCCAGGCTATGAAACTGTAGTATAGCTATTCTGGCTTGGGCTGGGACCTCTCCTGTCCTTTTGGTGTCTCATAGCCCCAGCTTCAGCCAGAGCTTGCTCAGCTACACTGCATTTCATAGCCCCACAGCCTGAGTCAGCTGACCTGGGCAGGTTGTGCGTGTTTTATTGCAAAGTAGACACACCCTACCTGTCTGAAAGTTCCTGCTTTGACTGTTTCTTCTCCTTCCAGCTGGACACTCTGACTTGTTCCTCTATGCAGTTTTCCTCCAAGGCCACACTGTGCATGGGGCGGGGGTGGGGGTGGGGGGCGGGGAGAGCACCCTCTGGGTCCTACTGCCCTACAGTGAAAGGTATCCTCCCTGCACAGTTCTAAGACCAGAGGCATGCTGGGGGGTGTAACCTATTTTGTGCTTTGTAACTTACTATCCAGCATACACCTTAGTTTTACAGCCACTAAATATATATGACAAAGAACAGAATAGTTATACCTGTTAGTATCAACTTAAGGTTTCAGAGTAGCAGCCGTGTTAGTCTGTATCCGCAAAAAGAACAGGAGTACTTGTGGCACCTTAGAGACTAACACATTTATTTGAGCATAAGCTTTTGTGGGCTACAGCCCACTTCACTGAATGCATAGACTGGAACATACAGCAAGAAGATATTTATACATACAGAGAACATGAAAAGGTGAAAGTAGCCATACCAACTGTAAGAGGCCAATCAATTGAGATGAACTATCAACAGCAGGAGATAATAATCAAGATGACCCATAGAAGGTGTAAGGATACTTAACATGGGGAAATAGATTCAATTAGTGTAATGGCCCAACCATTCCCAGTCTCTGTTCAAACCTAAATTAATTGTATCTAATTTGCATATTGGTGTCAGATTTGTGTCCATTTATTCTTTTGTGTAGAGACTGTCCAGTTTGGCCAATGTATATGGGAGAAGGGCATTGCTGGCACATGCTTGCATATATCACGTTGGTAGATGTGCAGGTGAATGAGCCCCTGATGGTGTGGCTGATGTGACTAGGTCCTATGATGGTGTCACTTGAATAGATATGTGGACAGTGTTAGCATCAGCCTTTGTGGCAAGGATATGTTCCTGGGTTAGTGTTTGTGTTGTATGGTATGTGGTTGTTGGCGAGTATTTGCTTCAGGTTGGGGGGGGGGGCTGTCTGGAAGTGAGGACTGGTCTGTCTCCCAAGATAACTTAAGTTTGCTGCCTATTTTAAGGCCATATATGGGCAACTGGAATGTAACAATATATGATGCTATTTTTCCTCCCAAATGATCCAAATCCATTTTATGGACAGGAATCAATTCTTTCACTGAAATGCAGCTGTCTCTGGTGTGGAGTGGAACAGGACTGCCAGGATCTGATTTGGATATTAATAGAGACCTCTTTAATGTTTTTAAGGAAGTAAACACTAATGGGAAATGTGTGATCATGGGAGACTTCAACTTCCCAGATATAGAATGGAGTACAAGTGCTACCAAGAATAGTAGGGATCAGATTTTTCTGGATGTGGTAGCTGATGGATTCCTTCACCAAGTAGTTGAAGAACCGACAAGAGGGGATGCCATTTTAGATTTGGTTTTGGTGAGCAGTGAGGACCTCATAGAAGAAATGGTTGTAGGAGACAACCTTGGTTCGAGTGATCATGAGCTAATTCAGTTCAAACTAGATGGAAGGATAAACAAAAATAGATCTGGGACTAGGGTTTTTTATCTCAAAAGGGCTAACTTTAAAGAATTAAGGAAATTAGTTAGGGAAGTGGATTGGACTGAAGAACTTGTGGATCTAAATGCAGAAGAGGCCTGGAATTACTTTAAGTCGCAGCTGCAGAAACTATCAGAAGCCTGCATCCCAAGAAAGGGGAAAAAAACCATAGGCAGGAGTTGTAGACCAAGCTGGATGAGCAAGCATCTCAGAGAGGTGATTAAGAAAAAGCAGAAAGCCTACAAGGAGTGGAAGAAGGGTGGGATTAGCAAGGAAAGCTATCTTAGTGAGGTCAGAACATGTAGGGATAAAGTGAGAAAGGCTAAAAGCCAAGTAGAGTTGAATCTTGCAAAGGGAATTAAAACCAATAGTAAAAGGTTCTACAGCCATATAAATAAGAAGAAAACAAAGAAAGAAGAAGTGGGTCCTCTACACACTGAGGATGGAAAGGAGGTAAAGGATAACCTAGGCATGACCCAATATCTAAATAAGTACTTTGCCTCAGTCTTTAATAAGGCTAATGGGGAGCTTAGGGGTAATGGAAGGATGACAAACGGGAATGAGGATATGGAGGTGGATATTACCACATCTGAGGTAGAAGCCATACTTGAACAGCTTAATGGGACAAAATCGGAGGGCCCGGACAATCTTCATCCAAGAATATTAAAGGAACTGGCGCATCATATTGCAAGCCCGTTAGTGAGAATTTTTAATGAATCGGTAAACTCAGAGGTTGTACCGTATGACTGGAGAATTGCTAATGTAGTTCCTATCTTTAAGAAAGGGAGAAAGAGTGATCCAAGTAACTATAGGTCTGTTAGTTTGACATCTGTAGTATGTAAGGTCTTGGAAAAAATTTTGAAGGAGAAAGTAGTCAAGGACATTGAGGTCAATGGTAATTGGGACAAAGTACAACATGGTTTTATTAAAGGTAGATCGTGCCAAACCAACCTGATCTCCTTCTTGGAGAAGGTGACAGACTATTTAGACAAAGGAAATGCGGTAGACCTAATTTACCTCGATTTCAGTAAGGCATTTGACACAGTTCCACATGCGGAATTATTAGTCAAATTGGAAAAGATGGGGATCAATATGAGAATTGAAAGGTGGATAAGGAACTGGTTAAAGGGGAGACTACAACGGGTCATACTGAAGAGTGAACTGTCAGGCTGGAAGGAGATTACTAGTGGAATTCCTTAAGGATCGGTTCTGGGACCAATCTTATTTAACCTTTTTATTACTGACCTTGGCACAAAAAGCGGGAATGTGCTAATAAAGTTTGCGGATGACACAAAGCTGGGGGTATTGCTAATATGGAGAAGGACCGGGATATCATACAGGAAGATCTGGACGACCTTGTAAACTGAAGTAATAGTAATAGGATGAAATTTAATAGTGAAAAGTGCAAGGTCATGCACTTAGGGATTAATAATAAGAACTTTAGATATAGATTGGGGATGCATCAGTTGGAATCAACAGAGGAGGAGAAGGACCTTGGGGTATTGGTAGATCACAGGATGACTATGAGCCGCCAATGTGATATGGCCATTAAAAAAGCTAATGCGGTTTTAGGATGCATTAGGCGAGGTATTTCCAGCAAAGATAAGGAGGTGTTAGTACCGTTATATAAGGCGCTGGTGAGACCCCACCTGGAATACTGTGTGCAGTTCTGGTCTCCCATGTTTAAGAAGGATGAATTCAAACTGGAACAGGTTCAGAGACGGGCTACTAGGATGATCCGAGGAATGGAAAACTTGTCATATGAAAGGAGACTCAAAGAGCTTGGCTTGTTTAGTCTAGCCAAAAGAAGGCTGAGGGGGGATATGCTTGCTCTTTATAAATATATCAGAGGGATTAATATTAGGGAGGGAGAGGAATTATTTAAGCTTAGTACCAATGTAGACACAAGAACGAATGGGTATAAACTGGACACTAGGAAGTTTAGACTTGAAATTAGACAAAGGTTTCTAACCATTAGAGGAGTGAAGTTCTGGAACAGTCTTGCAAGGGGAGTAGTGAGGGCAAAAGACATATCTGGCTTTAAGATTAAGCTTGATAAATTTATGGAAAGGATGGTATGATGGGAGAGCCTAATTTTGGCAACTGATCTTTGATTATCGCCAGATAATATGCCCAGTGGTTGGTGATGGGATGTTGGATGGGATAGGATCTGAGTTACTGCAGAGAATTCTTTCCTGAGTGCTGGCTGGTGAGTCTTGCCCACATGTTCAGGGTTTAGCTGATTGCCATATTTGGGGTCGGGAAGGAATTTTCCTCCAGGGCAGATTGGCAGAGGCCCTGGAGGTTTTTCGCCTTCCTCTGCAGTGTGGGGCATGGGTCACTTGCTGGTGGATTCTCTGCAGCTTGAGGTCTTCAGACCACAATTTGAAGACTTCAATAATGCAGGCATAGGTTAGGGGTTTGTTATAGAAGTGGATGGGTAGGGTTCTGTGGCCTTCTTTGTGCAGGGGGGTCGGACTAGATGATCACATGGTCCCTTCTGACCCTAGAATCTATGAATCTATGAATCTATGAGTTGCTTAAGTGTAACACCACACAACTACTTAAGACATAAATAAAAATATATTATACCTAGTTGTAACTGCAGGGAGGAATGAATAAAGTATTAGTCAGTTAGAGTTTGGGCAGTTCAGGGCTTTACAACTGTTGTAAAATGTGTCATGAGATTTTTCACAACTGAGAGTCAGTAGGACCTTGGTTTCTGTATTTCATCTGGAAGGCAGCATCTTCAACAGTGTAGTGACTTAATTCCTCTGGTGGTGTTTTGGTTCTATACTGACTTCTTGTGGAGGAGCACTACATATTGAATAACTACCATTTCCTGAAGTATTCAAAGTTTCTCTGAGTGATCTGCTATATACACTATTTACAAACTAGACAAATGATATCATCTGAGCGCAGATATTGCAGCATAGAGTATTGTGGATGCAAACAATATGGGCCTGATTTTTCAAAGATATGTGCAAGCATTTGCATGCACATAATTATATGTGTCTTATCTGTCCATGAAAGCACCATGATTACAATTACAAATCTGGTATTTGGCTGTTTAGGTGCCCAGCTTGCCATGAGTGCATGATCACTGATGGTATTTGGAGACATAAATTAGGCATAAACATCTTAGAAAATCTGGAATCATTCATCTCTAGAGAGCAGAGCAATATTAAAATAGTTCAGCTTTGATTTTTTGGGCACATCCTATGCTAATAAAAACCTTGGGCTTACCACTAATAAAGTCAATATTTATTATGGAGGTGAAATCATAGCTGGCAATTGCCCATCACCTTACATGATATCTGCCATTGCTGGTATTGGGTTTCAGTTGCAGTGGCAGCAGTTCAAAGGAACGTGCTGTACTGAAGGATTTTTGCTACTATTCAAGACATTCAGGAAGCCTATGTACCTTGCACTGTACTGCGTCCTACAGTGAAGGTTTTTCAGAATTTCATTAACAGCACACTTTGAGCTGTTTACACACATGGAAGAAGCTCAAGTTAGACAAACAAAAGAAAAATAAATGAAAATTTCTAAAGCATTTCTGCACACAGTCATATTTCATGTCAAAACTTTCCATTGAGGGACAAAATATTAAAAAAAAATCAGATTTCACTCAATTCATATTAGGTAGGCTTTTCTCATTGAGAATTCTCATATCTACCAAATGTGTATTGCAGTGTTACAGTACTTTTTGTTTTGATTTCTTGGTGGCAGGTATATGACCTGAAAATTTACTGTTTTGCATTTTGTGGTAATTTACGTACGTACAATGTGAATGCAAAGTGGATATAGATCACTTCCAAATCAAAATGCCTCATTCGCTCACACCAGTGGCAGCATTTTACTCGTACTTTATTCAGTCTTTTCCCAGATGTTGGCATGTAGATAAGGTGCAAGGCAGTATTGAATTGAGCCCATTATCTCATAAATAAACCACTTTTGTTTAATATTAGACTTAAAATTCCGTAGTCGACTTTCTACAATGATTATGAGTGTGCTGCTTTGTTCTCAGGCACCATAATTGGTGGTAGTGACTCAGAAGAATTGTATCTGTTGCTAAAGAAGGGTGCTCTGGTCAGACTGCTGCACCACAACTTTTAGGGTGACCTGTTTTACAATAAAATGAACCTTAGTTTTCCAGTCCTTGTAGTGCTTGATATATCTTTTTTTTCAACAAATAGCTTATTTGCTGACAAATGTGGTTTTGGTCAATGCAAAATTATTTTTGAATTTACCATTAATTCCCTGAAAGGTATGGGCTAATTTATTTTTTCTAAGACTTAGATGCCAGTCACGAAATATAATGTTTTTATAACTTCTTCTAGCCCCATGGTTAGGGCACTCCTCGAGGATATGAGAGATCCAGGTTCAAAAACCTTCTCTGCCTGCTGTAGCAGGGGTCAAACAAACATGTTTAATTTAGTCCAAATTGCTCTTTTTTGATTCATCCAGGCTTTTCACAATTTTTGGATTCAGTTCAACCTGAACTGATTTTTTTTTCCTTTTCCTTTCTTTTTTTTTTTAGAACTGCCAGAAAATTGAAAAATTAGTTCTTCTCTCAGCTATAAATGCATGTTAGGAGACAGGGTCTCACCTAGGTAAATCCAGTGATTAGGATGTAGATTAGAGGTCATATTACATAAACAGAACAGAGGACTGGATAATTGTAATAATGTACATGAAAGAAATAGTTGCATTCTTTTTGCTAGGCAGAGAAAGGGAACAGTGCTACAAAAATATTGAGTAGCTGTATCAAGGTTATCAGACTTTAGGAGCCATATTTAGTAATGGTAGCTGCACTCTTGCCAAGGGTGCTAATATAATGCTTGCCAATTTTCCTGGTTGTTTCCACCCAGCATCGCATCAGTCTAATCTAGATTAACCAACTCAACTTCATATAATGTCCAAACACTTGCAGGCACTGCATCATTCATTCCATTGCTCAAGCATGCTTAGGTGTGTTAGACTGCAAAAATTAATCCTTTACCTATAATCATCTTTGACTTAGTTGTTTGGCTGAGTCACTCAGTACGTGCCTCCTGGAAAATATTCTATCAGGGTGCTTCCACTACTGTTGGAACAGATAGTCCTTATTAACTGATACAAACAGGAGGCTATTGAAAACATAGATACAGATCCTAATGAGACCTATATTTTATATTTGTGTCAGACGGGGAAGTTGACTTTGCAGGGACTCCATTAAATAGTGATGGCTGTGATATAAGAGTGAGCCTTGAACAGGTATGGGACTGACATTGTTGAGAAAAGAAGCCTGGGATGATTAGCAAACCTGAGTGAATTTTTAGTTACATTTGGAAAGTCCGACAGAACTACATTGACTCAAACCTCTGAATCTCTTGAAATTCATCCATGACTAGTCAGATAATAAATTCTTATTGCCTCTTTTCTGAAAATATCCTTGTTTCATGAGTAGTTCAATCTTAGGATTCCCCATCCTATTAAATATAAAATCATGCAAACTCAATCATTTTTCAGTTAATGTTGATGATTTAAAATTAAGGAAGGAGAGAAGAAAAGCATTGGAACTGTTAATAGTTCTTTTTTTTCTAGGATAAATTGTTTTAGGACTATTGATATCAGATGTATATCAGTGCGCTGATGAAACCTTGACACAAAATGTCAAATGCTGTAATGCACCAAGGGGGACATGAAAAAAAAACAAAACATGCCTCTTGTTGAAAAATGGAGGGTAAAGCTAAGATGAAGTTTCTTTCCTATCTCAATGGGCTTCATTTACTTAGTTTGAAAGTGTGAAGTCAAAATTACAGTATAATAACTCTTTGATTATTCACATTCTAATGTCATGAGAGAGATGTTGCACTTTATCATATGCCTCCTACTGTAACATTAGTAGAGGATATTAGGTGGCAGTTTAATCATATCATAACTCACTTTACACTGGGGTAAAATCAATGAAGAGTCTGGTGGTACCTTAAAGACTAACAGATTTATTTGGGCATAAGCTTTCAAGGGTAAAAAACCCACTTCTTCAGATGCATGGAGACATTGGGATGCCATCACAGCCACAGAATTGACAGGGAAATTGTGTCACAGCTCTTTTCTGTCTATTATACATTAGGGTATGATGTCCGTAATTTGATGGGATCAGGAAAGTGATAAGTTACTGCCTCCTTTCTGCCACCTCCACTTCCTCCTCTATTTTTAAAAATCTGTCACCATATTGTCTACGTACTGTACTTTGATTATAGGAAAACAGTGAAATTTGTTCAAACTTGACTGTTATCTCTTCATTCTACTCTTGAATTTTGCCACCAGCTTCTATCTTTTGAGAGTACTGCTGGTTTATTTTTTTGTTCTGTTTTCCTGTTTTCCTGCTCCGGTTATTTGGGAAATGCTTTGATTGCAACATGACCTGAAAATGGCAAGGGTTGAACTCATTCTGATTTCCTCTGGGAGGCTGTTCCAAAATCTTGGTCCTGCTGTTGGAAAAAGTTCTAATTCGGGGTTCCTCTGGCTTGTGTATGGGCTCTGTTTAGTTGTAGCATGCCAAGTGATTGCAGCTGCTGTGGTGGTTCATTTGAGGAGAGGAGACTCTTTAATCAATCCCTTAAGTATGCAGCATAGTTATAATCATGTTGGTCTCAAGATATTACAGACACGAGGTCGGAGAGGTAACGTCTTTAATTGGACCAACTTCTGTTGGCCAGAGAAACAAGCTTTGAATTTACACAGAGCTGCTCTTCGGGTCTCCATCTCTTAAGGACTTTCTGGATCAATACCAGAACCCTGTAGTCCATGCATTACTGAATGAAAAGCCTCTGCAGGCTGTGAAATTATCAATGGATTTTGTTTGCTTTGTCTAACTTCAGAGACCAGTCCATTCCTACTATACAAACTGCAGCTGCCTCATAAACTTCCTAACTACTCCTACCTAGTTGGTGGTAATTTCAGAAGCCAGGTAATTATCAGAAATGAATTAGTATAGTCTTCTTGTTAGCCAAAGATGGAAGAAGACACTACTCTCTTTGTTATACATGGAGTGCTATGTCTCAGAGAAACACACTGTACAGTATCTATTGCAGTCACTGTAAAGGACCCTGATTTCCCAGCTTTCTCTGATTGAGCATATCAGTGGCTGTTCAGGAAAATTAAAAGGAGACATCTGAAATATCTTATACTGTAGTTTAGGTTTCCTTTTTTCTATTAACATGAAAAAGAAATGTTAGATGCTTTGATTTTCAGAAGAATGTTCTTCTGTATCTCTAATTGAGACATTCTTCTCAATTAAACTATTTCCCAGAGACCTTTGTGAGGTAAGATATTTGTGCTGTTCCTGCATTCCTTGCACATCAAGAAGTCCCACCTGAGTCAAAGTTTTCATTGCATAGTATAAGTAAGATTTAACATGTGAACAGTATTTAGGAAAAACAAGCTGCTGGATATGAAATCAGATTCCTTTGCACAGCTCTGCCACTAAGAAAACTCAATGGTCACATTTTAGAAAGAAATGTTCATACCTTTTTGTGCATTGTCAAAAAAATTCTAATGAAAAGGTATTACTATATAATATAGAAAGTATTTTTGCAACTGATAATATTACATTAATAGAATATTTAACATAGGCAGGCTAATGCTCATTACTTGTGGGGTGTTTTTTTTTTTACTGTTGTGAATAGTTCTGTTTATAATTGACATTGGCCACTTATAGTCTGTGTATATATATTACGCACAAGTGTATATACCTGTATAGAAATTCATCAGTTGGTGTTGCATATTCTTTTTCAGATTTCATCATTTTGCCTTTTAAAAAACATTGAGCGGTGGTGTGTGGATAAAACATTGAGCTGTAGTATGTGGATAAAATTTAATTTCCTCTGAACATAGTACTTTGGTTACTGGTTCATTTTAATAAGATCACTCAGTTTATATATACTTTTAATACTTTGCATGTTGTATATATGCCTAAGGGGCTTCCACTGGTCTCTATCAATAAATGTTCTCTGTATTTTTTTCTCTCTCTTTCGCTCTCGCTCTGTGTGTGTGTGCGTACACACCCTTAGGAATTAGATTTCTATCTAAGAAAAATTGCTGCCAATTTGACCCTTAGAGTCAAATTGTATAATTTATGGGTTAAAAAACACTTTGTCAATATCAGCATCTTGGTACCAACCTTTTTTTTTTCCTCCCTCTGATAGTCTACACCTTAGCAGAGCAGCAAGAATTTTGATGAACCTGTAGAACTTCTGCTGAGAGTTATACCCCTGAGGTTATCTGAGTGATACTAGCAGAGGCTGATTGCTTTTCTCTCTCCATGCCATTTACATATCAGAGGGATTTTTTCTACATGCATCTGAGCTCTAGATAAATTTTGATACAGCCTCAATCTCTCAGTGCCAGCCCCATGTTCCTTTAATACTGTTGGGAACTGAGAACTGGCAATAATATGGAATTGAAAAGATGGAAAATGTACTGTAATTTAATCTTCTCAGATTTTTTTAAATTTATGAGATTATAGTGATACCATTTCCGATGCAAAGGTTTTGGTATCTTTCAATTTAAAAACAAAACCACCATGTGAATTAACTAGAAGCATTTAATCATTTCTGCCATGGCAAACTCCAGTTCTACATATTCTTGCAATGCTTACCCTTTAGATATGGTACACAAATGAATTGGGTAATCACAACAAAGCCTTTTCTAGGCTCTTATCAGTAGTTACACAGTCATTGCATATTTTAAATCAAAATGAAGTGGTTTGGGCTTTGACATACTAGTAAGCTGCACTGGAACTTTTTCATACACTGATTTGAGTAAAGATGTCCAAACCATTCTTTTTTGGGTAAAGAGCTATTACCATTTCCTCACCTTCTGTTACTTTAAAATGCTATCCTGTATTACTTTCTGTTGTGCTGATAATAGGTGCTTTAGAAAGTCAGCCCCCCGCCAGCTCTGCAAATCAAGGCAGAAAGTAATCATTCTTGTGATAACATAGTAATTTCTGTGTGTAACTACCAGGAGGCATGGTTATTAATAACCAAGAGGTGTACATTTACAGTTGGCCATCAAAATATAGTAATATCCCCACTGACAAAACTTCATTAACTTATGGTTAAGGTAATAAATAAGAATACCTGACACAAAAATAATAAAATAGAACTTTATAACATAAATTTAAAAACAAAATGTTTGAAAGGCAGGAAATTAAGAGTTATAGTGCCACAAACAACCTTAACTTTGCCCTTCTCTGTCCTTTATCTCTTAGCCTTTATATTCCAGATACACCCTTTAAGTCATACACTATGCATCTTTCACATGTCCAGGATGAAACACATACCCACAATGTACTGTCCTATTTAATATGCACTACAATAGCCATCTATCCAGCGATATCTTCCTCCAATTCATTCATTCTTTCTTTCAAAGAAGGCAGCAGAAATACTTATTTGTTCCTCTCCAAGGGAATGATCCAAATGGATAGACTTCTTTTCCCATCAATGAATGTTGGACTGAGCCTCTTATGCATACCAAAGACCTTCACAATCCCCACTCAACCATTGCATGACCACCAAGAGACTACAGTATTTTATTATCTCACTTCTGCATCCAGACAACAAACTTGGTCCCCAATAATAATTCTGCTAGGACCTAGGACACTTGGTATTCTGTTCCTCAATTGGATAAGTGTAACTCTTAAAATCATTTTTTCCCAGGGTTAATAATTGCAAATTTAAAATTTACTTTCCACAAATATTAAGCTAACATTAATTTACGTTAGCTGTTTCTGAAATTATTCTTGCCAATAAAGTAACTTACTAAAATATTTGCAGAAAATGAACTAGAATATTTGCATGAGGATTGTTGAAACAAATTCATTTAATATTTTTTTAAAAATACTTTGACTTATTTGCCAAGCTTTTATGAAAATGTACATTAGAAGATTTTGGTAATTTAACTTTGTATTGTTTTTACATATGTGAGTTACAGTTTTGAGTATTTTTTGTCATAGACCTTAGTGAAAATCAGCAAACAGGAAATTGAAAGTTAATGCTTACCTAATCCTTATGATGATTTGAAAAAAACATTTTCATTTCCAAATGGTTTTTTTTGCCTTTACATATAATAATAAATTATTTAATTGAATGTTTGTTTAAATAACCTTTAAATAACTCAGTAGCATCAGTATTAAAAGTATTGGTATTAATATTTCATTATCATTTTATTATATTTGTAATCTAAATAGCACCTAGCCTTAATCAAAATCAGGGCTCAGTTGTGCTAGGTGCCGTACAAACACATAATAAAAGATGGCCCCTCCCCCAAAAGATCTTACAGTATAAATAGACAAGATAGAAAATCAAATTATGCCTGCCGCTCTGCATGCGTGTACCAAAGGGTGCAATGGAAGATAATTCAGGGAGATCTTTTCTCCCCTCCAGCAGACTTACATGGCTGTAATGGGGAACACTACAGGGGTTTGGCTTTTGACAGTGCTTGCAATTTAAAGGGGAGCAGACCAGGGACACAGACCTGCCTCTCCAGAGCACTAGACAACACCTGGTGGATCACTGGATACATATTAGCAAAGATAACCACGTCCAACTGCACACCATTTCTGCCCCACTCCTGGCACTATGCCTTGGTTGTAGGGCCGGTGCAACCACTAGGCAAACTAGGCAGCCACCTAGGGTGCCAAGATTTGAGGGCGCCAAAAAGTGGTGCCCAAAATGTCTGGGATGCTCACCCAGCGCCGGCTAAATGTGTACACCTCTTCCCGCCATTGTGCGACGGGGCGCTGTGGCTTTGATCGACTCCTGCTGGCCTGGAAGTGATGTCATTCCCCTTCTGGCCACCGGGAGTGCTGCGCTGCTCCCTGCTGCTCTGGCTCTGCCCAGGGCCCCCGCCACTGCTCTGCCCCACCCCACCCCCACTCCCCTGAGCTCTGCAGAAGGGCTGGGCCTGCACTCACCAGCGGGGGGGAAGTGCAGAGACTTGGCCCCAGCCGCCCCACCAGGGAGTGCTGGGGGGCAGTTTCCCCCTGCCCTTAAAGCCAGCCCCACCCCCCGAGAGGCCTGCCATCCCTGTTCCCACCCCCCCCACAGAGGCCTGGGGCACCAGACCGCTCCCGCAGCATTGGGGCTGCGTAGGGCCCCAGAAATATCTAGGGATGGCCCTGGTACCCGTCACCATGCCCACAGCCAGCCCCTGCTGCACTTGCTGCCCTGCCTGCAGCCAGCCAGCTCCATACCCCCTGCCCTGCCCATAGCTAGCCTCACACCCCCTGTCTCCAGCCAGCCCCTGCTGCACCCTTCTGCCTGAAGCCAGCCAGCCCCACACCCTGACAAGTTATTCATTTATTTTCATTAAATATGTAAACTAAATAATGAAATTAATAAATTTTCAAGCCGAATGTGTACTAATTCTAATGAACAATGCCACATTATGCAGTATTCATTTTTGAAAGTTTATAAAGTGGGGGTGGGAGGGTGCAAAGTGGAAGTTGCATCTAGGGCGCAAAATATCCTTGCACTGGCCTTGCTTGGTTGATATACCTGCTCTTCTCTTCAGCATAATTCCACCTCTATACAAGCACATGGGACAGTAATAATGATGCTTAAATAACACTTTTCATCAATAGAACTCAAAGTTCTTTATAATGATGAGTTAGCGTTATCCCAATTTTACAATTGGTGAAACTCAGGTTCGGAGGTGTTCAGGCCAATTTTTTTCAAAAGTGGTTTTTGATTTTGGCTGCTTTGTTTTTTTGGGTGCCCAGCTTGAGCTGCCTGGGGTCTGATTGTCAGAGGTGCTGAGCACCCACAACTCCATTTGAAATCAGTAGGGGGCAGTAGGTACTGAAGCACAAGGTATCTCAGTTGGGCACCTGAAATGAAAAACAAATATTTAAAAATTTGGGTCACTAACTCAGTCATACTCAGTCAGTGGCAGAGACCTGAGTAGGATCCCAGTCTTGTGTCTATTAGCTCTATCCACTGCCAAAAAAAAAAAAAGTCACATGAATGAACGGAACTTCTCTTTTCAAAAGAGTGTGTGTGTGTGTGTGTGTGTGTGTGTGTGTGTGTGTGTGTGTGTGTGTGTGTGTGTGTGTGTGTGTGAATATTTATTACAGAAAATTATCTTGGGCTGTAATCTTTTATGTCAAGCTGTTATCCAGAAGCAACTCTCGGGTGTGAGCATTTCTTTATTTTGAGAGAGTTATTGCTGTAATGTGCAAGTGAGCTTTAAGTGCCGTTAGCAGGTAAAAAACATGAAGTGTAATCTTTTCAGATCTGAAACTTAGGGTTTTTACAGACAGATTTTTTGGCAAGTGCTGTTTGGACTGACAGATTAAGGGGTAGAACCTGCATGCCAGTGAGAAAAGTGAAACAAGTTATGAAGAGTGGATCTTTCCATTTTCATATCACTCTCTCCACATGGGTGTAATCTGCACTGGCAGCAATTTAATGTCCTTTTTACTCATTCTCACTCTCTCTTTTTCTTTCATGCACAATGTTAATTTGAAAGGTCATTATCAAAATTCACTCATCAAAAACAGCATAAAAAGAACAGGATGTACCATAAACTGAATGCTTGGTTAAGATTAGTAAAATATGTATTAAGAGACGACATTGGTATGCCTGTGAGTGCTCAGTAGGAAATAGAAATAGAAATCTCTAGGAACTGGGAACATTTGTCAACTCACAAGTTTGAGGTCCTAGTGGTATATGGCACATTGTATGGCAGTGTATTGGAAGAGCTGTCGTATGTCTTAATTTAAATTTGCATTTCTTTAATCTTGCTAGATTATGGCACAATATTAACATTTTAAATTTAGCCTTTGGTATATAATTTTTTTTAATTGCTTTTTAAATATTGCACAGTATAGTTTGGATGGATCCAAAACCCTGCATTCTAGTGGGAGTCAGGTGTAGTTGTTTGTAGGGTTCCATTGTTGAAGGGATCATGGTGTCCAGGTAGTTGGTAATGGTGTGGGAGTATTCTGGAGAGATCTTGATGGATTGATGGTGGTGATTGAAATTGTGGTGGAAACCTAAGAGGTGGAAATCCAGGAACGTATCCGGGTACTCACCCTAAGGCATTCTTAGGGACCAAGCCTAAGGGAGAAACCTGCAATTTCTTCACAGGTACATGACTGAACAGTTCTGCTTCTCTATTGGCCTTTAATTATTGTACAATCTTTTTCATGATGATATGACCTAACCCTACTAAGGACTTAAAATTTTGAGGACATTACATGATTTCTTTCCCCCATGTATGGGATCTTAAACCCCCAAGTAAACCCTTACAGCTTGTCTGTCTTGTTAGGTAATCCCAAGGAAACAATATAACACCTCAAGCTTAAATGGAGAAAGTGTTTTTGTCCAGTGCCCTGCTTTTGTCCAGTGCCTCCCCTTTCCTGCTCGTGGACTCCCATACCCTGTTCCTGTATCAAGGGACCTACAGGAGAGCACCGAAACTACTTCCCAATTTGTAACCATACTGCAGCCTGCCCTGACTACTATAACACTTGTGGGCTATATGGGCACCAAAGCAAATTCGTAAGTAGGTCCAAAATGTACAAAGCATAACATTCACTTACTCGAGGAGGCCAGCAGAAGGCCTATACATCATTTAAAAACTAATTTGAGGGACTAACTGGTGGGTAGATTTTATGCAGGTCCTCTGCACACAAGTGAATTTCATTTATAATGAGATATGAATTACAAAAGATTTTTCTTCTCTTTTTGTAAGAATCTGGGAGAGATGAATAGGGAAAAAAAGTGAAAGAAATAATTATGCAGGAGACTTCCACTAGGCACACTACAATGGCATGATTTTACAGCCTGATATGAAAGCACACTGAAGTCAACAGAAGTCAGTCTTTCCATTGACTTCAGTGGGCTTTGGATCAGACCTGTAATGAGGAAAAGGACAGACCAGAAAAGCAGCACATTTTAACATATTGTAGATGCCAGATATTGTGCCCCATTTTAACAAACTTATATTTAAAAAGTGAAACAAGCCTTTAGAAGCTTTGCTTTTTATTTGAGACTAGGAACTGTTTTATGTAACCAGTCTTTCTTCAGAAATACAGAAATTCTGCAGTTAGTTAATATCTTTTCTTTCTATAACATAGTTGTATGCTTATCCTGTGAAAATTACAGAAGACTTACTTGAGTCTTTTTATAATACCTGTCCTTCTATAGCCACCTGATAGGTCACTTAACCATAACTTTTCCCATGCATGTAATACAATGGCTGTATGAGAGGTCATATATGGCTGTTGGAAATGTCAGCACATAAATCCTAGAATTCGTATTTGTTGTTTTTGTCAAAAGCAAGGAGCTTTTTGTGGTGGATCTCTAACAGTTGTTTCATATGAAGAAAAAAGTCCTGATTCTGATCTCACACTAGTTTTGTCCCACTGTAAGTCCCTAGTGACTTAATTATAATTCTGATTTACACTGGTATGAGATCTGAATCAGGCTAAAAGACACTAGTCTACTTATTCATCTTCACAGATACAGTACTTCAACTATATTTGTTTTCATAATGCTATAATTAGAGTTGCAAAATTCAGATCTGGATTTAATTTTCCCCAAAGCTTTTTGAGTGGGGAGAGGCAGTTGAAACCTAGTCTTGATTTGAGCTCATCTATAATTTGAAATATTTCTTTTAGCTCTTCCCTCTAATAACGTTAAATATGTATCTCTTTTATAAAGTGCTTCTTATTTATAGATATTAAAGTGCTTTACAAAAAAGGGTAAGTATTATTATTCACATTTACACTTGGAGAAATGGAGGCACAGGGATTAAATTACTTGCCTAAGGTCACATAGGAGTCAGCAGCAGAGTCAAAAAGAGACCCCAGCTCTTTTGGAATTAAAGTGGGCCCAAGCCTGGAAATTTGGATTCAAATTTTGAGAGTGTCCCCAACTTTCCAAGTGTTCCAATCTATGGTTTTGTTTCAGCCCATTACAAAATTAGAGGCTGTTTGCAGACTTTGTGTGTTTATGGTTTTGATTCAGGCACATCTCTAACCAAAACATTTTTTTATGGTTATGAAGTTATATGAACTGTACTAACCTGTTTCCCCTGAGTGTGAGTTATTGTAAACTGAAAGTGCTTTATTGAACCCCACATGCAGTGCTCTAAGCAATTTACCCCATTTGATGTTTTTTTTTTAAAGTCCTCTCCTTGGAGAATTATCAGATTAAGGGGCATAAATGCAGTTTATATAACTCAAGCTTTCATTATGAATTCCCATCAGCAGTCTTCCAAAGCTATCCTCATTTAGTCTTCTAAGTGTTTCTAAATCCTCTAAAAATGCTCCCTGCAATGTTTCTTTGACTGACAGTATTGCTGATTGATTTATTTTGTTTGGAAACCTTCCTTCTTGTACCAATCATACAGCAATTTTATTTCACTATAGTAACTTTGGTGAAAAATTAATATTTTGTTTACTATTGACATTTTAAGCCATCAAACACTTCAGGCTGCAGTTATTTTTAAAGGATAATAGATCCCTCTCTTTTTCTCTCATGCATTGAGGTTTTGCCTAGAGGAGAAATCCTGTGTTCTTGAGTCTTTTGTTATTATGTAAAGTACTTACCATCCTGATTTTACAGAGGTGATTCTTTTACCTTTTCTTTAATTACAGTTCTTCTTTTAAGAACATGATTGAATTTTCATTGTTCTTAAGATCCCAGGGTTTGGGTCTGTGTTCATCTGTAGCAATTGGTCAGGATATTATTCTCAAGCCTCCCCAGGAAAGGGGGTGAAGGGGCTTGAGGGGATATTTGGTGAAGGTAAGGCTCCAAGAGGCCCTCCGTGAATGTTTATTTAAATCACTTGGTGGTGGTAGCATACTGTTCAAGGTGGAAGTTGTGCCTTGGGAAAGTTTTTAACCTAAGCTGGTAAAAATAAGCCAGAGTTCAGAGTGGAGAAGGAACCCTGACATGCATGCTGTCTCAAGTTTCATTTTGTTACACAAATGTGTTTTAAGAACCCAAACTGTTATAAAATCAGTTGATTTTTGTTGTATTGGGCTACACTGTTGCACGCTAAATCCTTAGGTGATCTTACAGGAAACAGTATAGTACAGGGAAGGCACTTGCAGGGGAAATAAGGGAACATGAATAAGCAAGAGATGTAAAGCAAGAACAGCACCATTGTGAGGCAGCTCTTTAATAAATAGCATAAAGGCATTGTCTGGGTTAGTTAGAGTGCTCCTTTACTATGAAGCCATTCCATTGCTGGGACCTTACCATCCACTACCCCCCCCAACCCCCAGAGGTTTAAGGTGGGCTATAAGTATGTGGGTTTGACTCTCTGCTGTACCAATCATAGGAGTCTCCAACTGCCCCCGACCCCATTCACTCCTTTAATGAACACTTCTTTTTAAGTCCTTTTCCAAGCCATTTATTCGGTCCCTGTATATCTTCCCTGTGGGGTACCTGCACTGGACATCCGCCCTACACTTAAGTAATTAGTTGTGACATTTGGCCTACCACCCATCATGTCATGGATTATCAGAGCCCTTCCTGACACCCGCTATGGGGAAGACAAAATAACCCTAACTGCACCCAAGCCAATATGGTGGTAAGGGGAAAATTCCTTCCCAACCCCTCTAAGAAAAGGGCAGCTAGTGTAACGCCCACAGCAGGTCTTGACCAAACCTGGTATATCATCACCTAAAATGGAGCAAGGGTGGGTCCTGCTTCAGACTTCTCTGTGTAAAAGGAAGGCTTCAAGGGCAGAGTTGTCCCTTTTAAACCCTGCATTCCCAGAGGATGAGTCAGTGACCATGCTGACCCCTTTTTGCAGCAGTTTACATCATAGAATCATAGAAGATGAGGGATGGAAGAGACCTCAGGAGGTCATTTAGTCCAAACCCCCCTGCTCAAAGCAGGACCAATCCCCAACTAAGTCATCCCAGCCAGGGCTTTTTCAAGCTTGACCTTAAAAACCTATAAGGAAGGAGATTCCACCACCTCAGTAGGTAACCTATTTCAGTGTTTCACCTCCTAGTGAAAAAGTTTTTCCTAATATCCAACATAAATCTCCCCCACTGCAACTTGAGACCATTACTCCTTGTTCTGCTCTCTGCTACCACTGAGAACAGCCTAGATCCATCCTCTTTGGAACCTCCTTTCAGGTAGCTAAAAGCAGCTATCAAATCCCCCCTCATTCTTCTCTTCTGCAGATTAAACAATCCCAATTCCCTCAGCCTGTCCTCATAAGTCATGTGCTCCAGTCCCTCCAATCATTTTTGTTGCTCTCTGCTTGACTCCTTCCAATTTTTTCCACATCCTTCTTGTAGTGTGGGCCCCAAAACTGGACGTGGTACTCCAGATGAGGCCTCACCAATGTTGAATAGAGGGGATCGATCACATCCCTCCATCTGCTGGCAGTGCCCCTACTTATACAGCCCAAAATACTGTTAGCCTTCTTGGCAACAAGGGCACGCTGTCAACTCATATCCAGCTTCTCATCCATTGTAACCCTAGGTCCTTTTCTGCAGAACTGCTGCCTAGCCACTTGGTCTCTAGTCTGTAGCGGTACATGGGATTCTTCCTTCCTAAGTGCAGGACTCTGCATTTGTCCTTGTTGAACCTCATCATGTTTCTTTTGGTCCAATCTTCTGATTTGTCTAGGTCCCTCTGTATCCTATCCCTACCCTCTAGCGTATCTACCCCTCCTCCAAGCTTATTGTCATCTGCAAATTTGCTGAGGGTGCAGTCCATGCCATCCTCCAGATCATTAACGAAGATATTGAACAAAATTGGCCCCAGGACTGACCTTTGGAGCACTCTGTTTGATACCAGCTGCCAACTAGACATGAAGCCATTGATCACTACCTGTTGAGCCTGATGATCTAGCCAGCTTTCTATCCCCCTTATAGTCCATTCATCCAGCCCATATTTTTTTTAACTTGCCGGCAAGAATACTGTGGGAGACCGTATCAAATGCTTTGCTAAAGTCAAGGAATAACACATCCACTGCTTTCCCCTCATCCACAGAGTCAGTTATCTCCTCATAGAAGGCAATTAGGTTAGTCAGGCATGACCTTGCTCTTGGTGAATCCATGTTGACTGTTCCTGATCACTTTCCTCTTCTCTAAGTGCTTCAGAATTGATTCCTTGAGGACCTGCTCCATGATTTTTCCAGGGACTGAGGTGAGGCTGACTGGCCTGTAGTTCCCCGGATCCTCCTCCTTCCCTTTTTTAAAGATGGGCACTACATTAGCCCTTCTCTCATTTTACAGGGGACCAGAACTGCGAACAGATGAATTCTGATACCCAGTCTTTAGATTATTAGCACATACTGATCTGCAGAACATTGCCTCCACCAGAGCAGGCTACGTGGCTTTTTAAAGAGTAGTCAGACAAGATCTTCATTGAAGATGTGGCACCAAATAGGTAGAGAAAGACATTTAGAAATAAAAAGAACAGGAGACAGCACAGTAAAGAATGGTTGGGAACTGTCAGGCTATATCAGCAGAGGAGATACATGCCTTTGACATGACTAGAATAGGGAGTGTGGCAGAGAAAGGCACCCAGCTGAACTCTGCAAAAGCCATGTACCAAGAGAGAAATGGAAGAGAACAGATAGTTTTAAGAACAAAAAGCACAAAACAGAAACCCTTCAAACAACTGCAGTCCTGTTGAGAAGGTGCCAGTTCAGGGCTGCATTGCATATGCAGTAAGTCATGGTTACCTGTCCCCCCAGCCAGTAATGCTAACTGCCTGGACGATGTAGATTGCAATTTGGCAGAAAAAGACTATGACTAAAAGAAGCTGAAGGAGCTGTCAGACCTGAAAGTTTTGCTCACAAGAACATAAGAACGGCCATTCTGGGTCAGACCAAAATGGTCCATCTAGCTGAGTATTCTGTCTTGCGACAGTGGCCAATGACGGATGCTTTAGAGTGAAAGGACAGAACAGGGCAATTTTTGAGTGATCCATCCCCTATTGTCCAAACCCAGCTTCTGGCAGACAGAGGTTTAGGGACACCCAGAGAATGGGGTTGCATCCTGGACCAGGTTGGCTAATAGCCATTCATGGATCTATCCCCCATGAACTTATCTAATTCTTTTTATAACCTGGTTATAATTTTGGCCTTCACACCATCCCCTGGCAATGAGTTCTGCAGATTGACTGCATTGTGTGAAGAAATACTTCCTTATGTTTCTTTCAAACTTGCTGCCTGTTAACTTCATTGGGTGACCCCTGGTTCTTGTGTTATGTGAAGGGGGGGCGGAATGTCCTGTGTTAGTTTGTGTGTCTTTTGTTAATTGCTCTTCAAATTCTTTTTTTGGCATGTCTAATTATACTTTTACACTTGATTTGCCAGAGCTTATGTTCCTTTCTATTTTCCTCAGTAGGATTTGCCTTTAATTGCCTCATGTACTATGCTTTTTAGCCATTGTGATGTTTGTTAGGTCCTCTTACTGTGTGTGTGTGGGGGGGGTTATTTGGGGATACACATTTAGTTTGACCCTCCTTTATGGTGTTTTTAAATAGTTTCCTTGTGGCTTGGCAGCATATCACTTTTGTGATTGTTCCTTTAAATTTTCATTTAACTAGCTTCCTCATTTTTGTGCTGTTCCCCTTTTTGAAGTTAAATACTACTGTGGTGGGTTTTTTTTGGCACTCCCCTCTCCCCCAAACTGGACCCTGTGCTGAAGCATGTTTTACCAAACAATGCTAACTCCTGGAAAAAGTTAAAGGATCTGCACTGAGTCCCTCCTTGCTCTGAGGATTAGTTCCACACCTTTAAGCATTCCCAAATCATTTCCCCCACAAGATGCACCACAATTCTATCTGGTGGCCACTGACCAGCCCACACAACATACAGCAGTGGTATTAGTTGATCAAGTAACTTGCCCCTTCTTGCATGCACTGCCAAAGTCCAGCTGCAAACCCTGGGGCAACCTGGAAGCATGGAGCTGCCCCTTTTAAACCCTGCATTCCCAGGGGATGTCTCAGTGACCATACTGAGCATTTTTTTGCAGCAATTTTACCTCTCTTCCCCACACCCCCACCAGTCATAAAGCACTGTTCCCTTCACTCTGCCAACCAGCCTATCCCCCCCCCCCCCACACACACACTTAAAAGTGTAGGACAGTCATTAAGGGTGACAGTGTTGCTTCAAAATCTCTGTAAAAGAGGGTGGTAACATAAATTTGTACAAAAATCTATACAGAATCTGTATAACAATTTTGCCATCTCAGTGCTGACTGAGATTAACACTAAAACCAAATGGAAAAAACTGAATTTCCCTCACTTGAAATATTGATGACCAATGGAGGGAGTTAAAACAATTTAAGATTTACAACGTTAAAGCCTTTAAAATTCCTATTCTACGGGAAAAATATATATCTGTTTTTACTGGAACTCATTGTTATTTCATGGAATTGACTTTGCAGGACAGGACAGATGGAGCTTTGAAACTCCAAGGCAATATATTAATGAGTATGTATATAGAGGAAAATCCATGGAAATTTCAATTCTCCGTTGTTCCTGAACGTATTTAGGGGGGAGGGGGGAGCAGAGCAGTACAGAGCAGGAGATTTTTAAACACATTAACCATTAGAAAATTTTTTGAAAAAAAATACTCTGGACAGGGTTTTACAGAAATGTGAGATAATACTGTATGTATACACATACACACAAAGATTAACGTGTTTAGGAACAAGATGAGATAATACATCAATATTTAATGACACTTAAACTTATGTTTGAAAACCATCTATACATGCACTTAAAATGTACATCCAAAGCTCTCACTTGAACATGTTTGGCTAGATTCTGGTCCCTGATGTGGGTACTTTGGGCCAGTCCACTAGCACAATACCAGTTTAGCAGACTACCTGAAGAATCCCCAACCAAGGGTTGTGTTTAGGTGGTGTAGAGCTCATGTAGCTGGCCCACAGTGCCACCATCTTGGCGAGCTTGGTCTAGGGAATGTAGAGAATGTAGGGCTGATGTGTAAAATATTATGAATAGATGACCTCGCTATTAAGACATTCATAAGAAAAAAATTAAAAGAGAAGGACTTACAATAGTTGTAATGTGTACAGCTTATGTGTGTGAACCTCAAAGATATTGCACTATGGATTCATGATTACTAGTTCTGTGTTATATACCCCCTGAAATTAGGCATCTGGACTTCCAGCTACATTATTAAACCTCAGTATTATTAAACCCTTGGAAAGGCAATATCTATCTGAAGCAGCTAAAATGATCAGTTTAGAGCCATGGTGTGATAGAGTGGTGGATGTGGTTTACTTACTGTGTTTTCACAATGGGTCATATTTACCTGTAATTTGAAAAGATTTGCAAGTTAGACTGACAATCAGGTTCCAGTTAAACCTTTTTCCCCATCTGTAGTTTTCAAGGTACAGAAATCATATCTAATCTTGCAACAAGCTACCTCAGGGTACATAGAATATTGGATTTCCTGACAGGCCAGGCAGTGGTAATGAACTATCAGTAGCACCCTTCCTAGCTGATGGAGAAAGTGGCTTTGAGTCCTTACATTTGTTTCCTGTTGCATAACCCTCTATTAAGTGACACTTGTTTTTTTCATGGTCCTTAAAAGATTGATAGTCTGGCATTTTCAAACACTCAGAGGAGTTCCTAACTATAGCTTTTCAAGTCTGTTTATATGTGCTACAACTTCGCTTGTAAAAAGAACTTAAAAAAAAAGTTGGGAGTATTATAAAAACTGAAATTGATACAATTGCACTCGTGACATATCAGAATATTTTGAGCCTGATGCAGCATATAATTTACTCCAATTCTATGTTGCTTATCTTTCCCCTCCCACTTTGGGGACCGCTGGATTGGAAGGGAGCACATTGTATCTTTGTCCCCCAATGTCTCTATCTCTCTCACTCACCCACTTACTCAATCCTTGCAGAAAAGATAATACAGTTTTAGGCTGATTTTCCTGTCTTTACTACTTTGCTAAAAAGTGGAAGTTATGGTGTAACTCCAGTAATCTGAGGCCTGGTCACACCTACACAGGTCGACACAAAGCACCTTATGTCAACCTAACTGTGAATGTGTCTTAACGTAAATTTGGCTTCCACCAACATAAGTGCTCGCTATGCTGACTTATAAACACCTCCTTCCCGAGCAGTGTAGAGTCATGGTTGATGTACCTCGGTCGATGCAGTGATAGTATAGACAATGCATTACTTTCACTGACTGTTACTGGCCTCCAGGAACTATCCTCCATTGACCCACACTGATCGCTCTGATCACAATTGTGAGTTTCGCTGCACAAGGGACAGGTAGACAGGAAGCTGACCCTCCCATTTAAAGCCCCGTGAATTTTTAAAATTCCTTTTCTTGGTTGCCTGGCTTGGTGAGCACACCTAGCAGCTTTCCATGGTTGAGTGTAACTGCCCAGCTGACCATGCAGTCTAAACGCTGCAGATGTGCTCCTGGCTGGAGTAGACAGGCGGTGTTGGCTCTCCTGGGTCTGTGGGGAGAAGAGGCTGCACAGGCACAGCTCCGGCTCACCAATAGAAATGTGGATGTCTATGAGGAGATTGCTCAGGGGATTCAGGAGAAGGGTTACAACAGGGACCAGCAGCAGTGCTGCGTGAAAGACCAGGAACTGTGTCAAGAAGACCAGGGACATCAACAATAAATCCAATGGAAAGCTGCAGACTACCTGCTTTTACAAAGACCTGTAGGCCATCCTCAGCGGAGACCCCACAACCCCTATGGATACTTCCAAGGAGCCTGAGTCACAGGCACCTGCCATGAACAGCAAGGAGGAGGAGGTGAATGAGAAAGAGGAGATCCATGGAGGACAGGCGACCAGGGGATCCACCTGTGTCATGAGCCAGGACATGTTTTTGACTCCACCACAGTCCAGCCAATCCCAACAGGTGAGCACAAGTGAGCCTGATGCAGGGGAAGGAACCTCTGGCAAGCACACAGTTTTGAAATTATGGGGATGTAGCCCCCGAAGTAGCAGGACACATCTGTTAATTTACCTTTTTTTGCTAGAAGAGGTAGTGAAACAACCAAGAGGGAGAGTTGCTATTTGCTTTTCATTCCCCTCTAGAGCTGGGCAGAAGAGACCACAGAGCAGTTTATGTATGTGCCCTGGGATGTTTTGTGAATCCTCCATAGACCTCTTGATAAAGCTTTCATAGAGGAATTCTGCAAACCTCTGCCAAAGGTTTCTGGGCAGGGCTGCCTTATTTCTTCTGCCACAGTAGGACACTTTCCAATGCCACTCAGCAATTACTTCAGCAAGCACCATTGCTGTACTTATGCTTGCGGCATACAGGCCTGGGCAGCATTAGAACACCAGCAGCAACTGTGCTTTCTCTGCCTCTGTTACCTTCAGGAATGAGATATCAGCTAAAATCACCACTGCCTATGGAAAATGGTGCAAGTATTCTGTTCCATTGTCCTGTACAACTAGAATCATGCCAGCAAGCTATGACCCCTCATTTCCCCAATTCCCTTCCAACGGCCATGGTCACCATGGTTCATGCTATGACTAGCCCTGTGCTCTGTCAATCCCTAGCAGAAGTGAGAATGTGATTCTTACAACTTCTGAGGAGGAAGGGGAGTGAGCTCAGTATTTAAGTTTCAATTTCCATCATGAATACTCTGACAATGCTACCTCTGTGTGTTGTATCTGCAGCTACTGCCATCGTGGCTTTTGGGGTTATCGCTCCATACCCACAGAATGCCTGAGCCAGATAAGGAGGAAAAAGAAAAAGACTTGGGATCACATGTTCCAGGAAATTCTTCAGGCCAATGCTGTATCACAGAACGAGACCAGGACCTCGAGGATCACCCTTGCAGACAGCATGGAGAAGGAAAGAGTGGAGAGGAGAAAGGTGCAGAAAAAGGAGAGGGGCATGCAGCAGGAGATTCTTGTGCTTGTCTGACAGCAAATTGAGCTGCTGCAGATTTTCGTAGACCTGCAAGTTCAACAATCCCATGCTCGCCTCCCTCTGCAGGCCATAGAGAACTTGATATTGAGATATCCCTATATCCCTCCCCCTCAACATTCCATGTGGCATCTGTGCACTACTCTTACCACTCCACCCAGGGGGATATTGAAGACAGAGTTTCACGTACACTGACCTATGAAATTCCTGGTTGTTGTATGTGTACCTCAAATGGAGTGTTCTTTCCACTTCATAAGTTCTGTTCCCTTAATTTATTGAGTTGTAAATGATTATTTAATTACCTCATTATGTGACAGAATATTTTTAAGCAAAGTTCGTTTTTATTAGTTCACAACTGATGCTGAGCAATTATGACAACCACCAATTCCCTATTACTTTATTTTGAATCCATACAGAATCCATAACATCCTTCACAGTCAATATTAATAGATGCATTGACAATGTTGCAGTCCTACAGACACAACCATCACTACAAGGTTCATGCTGGACTGCAAAAGAGCAAGGCTGGGTAGGGCACACTACAACAATACACTACAACAATACTCAGGCTCACCATTAAAATGTTCTTTCAAAGCCTTCCTGAGCCATATAGGTCTGCACTGAGCTCTTCTAATAGCGTTTGTATCTGCCTGTTCGAATTCAGCAGACAGTCCCTTCGCCTCTGCAAAACGTTTCCTCTTTGCTTCACAGATATTATGCAGGACACAGCAGGCAGCTAGAACTATTGGGATATTTTTCTCATTGAGGTCCAATCTTGTAAGCAAACAATGCCAGTAACCCTTCAAATGATTAAAAGCATATTCAATTGTCTCCTTCCTTATAGGTTTGTAAGGTCAGGCTTGACAAAGCCCTGGCTGGGATGATTTAGTTGGGGTTGGTCCTGCTTTGAGCAGGGGGTTGGACTAGATACCTCCTGAGGTCCCTTCCAACCCTGACATTCTATGATTCAACCTGCTGAGCCTGTAGTTGAAGGACTCCTGGCTGCTGTTGAGGTGGGCAGTGTATGGCTTCATGAGCCATGGGAGCAAGGGGTAGGCTGGGACTCCAAGGATCGCTACTGACATTTCAATGTTCCCAGTGGCAATCTGCTTATTGGGAAAGTCCCTGCTTGCAACTTTCTGAACAGTCCTGTGTTCTTAAAGATACACGTTTCATGCACATTCCCTGACCAGCCCACAGTGATGTTTGTAAAGTATCCCCGGTGATCTACCAGTGCTTACGTTACCATAGAAAAGTAGCTCTTTCTGTTGATGATCTCTGTGGCAAGGGGGTCTGGGGCTAAAATAAGAATGTGTGTCACCTCTAACCCCACCACAGTTCAGGAAGCTCACTACTGCAAAACCATCTGCTATTTCCCACACATTGCCCAGAGTCACAATCTTGTGTAGCATGACAACCCCTGCGGTTGATTTCTTGACTACAAATTGATTCCCAACTGACATTGCAAGTTTCCACATGCAATCACCACTCGCTGCTCACGTCTCAGTGAGGCTCCCGTCTTGTTCCTGAGCTGGAGGATTGGGGCAAGTTTGATGCAGAGATCCAGAAATGTGGCCTTGTGCATCTGAAAGTTCTGCAGCCGCTGCTATTTTTCCTGAACCTGAATGACAGTGCAATCCCACTATTCAGTGCTTGTTTCTTGGGTTCAGAATTGGTGCTCCACCATGTCCAGCTGCTCCATGAATGCCACCAACAACTTTTTAATTGTTTCTTTCTGTGTCCCACAGCAATCCGTCCTCCAAGGACTCATTCTGTTCCCTGCAGCTCCTATTGCAGTTCTGCAAATACTGCACGATCATGCACCCTGTGATTGCAATGCTCATTACATAAGTGCAAATTGTGCTGCAGATGAAATTATGGGATGGAGAACACTGCATTATGGGAATTTGACTCCAGGCTCGGTCACACCTGTGGTTCATTTCAGCCCCATTAGGCATTGCAAAAACTACCCCAAACACTCTGTTCTAGATGGTGCACTGCATCAATACAAGTGCTCTTAGTGAGGATGCTAACACAAGGAGCAAAGCGTGCATACGCACAAGTGATGTAATAACTGCAGCAGCTATATACTGATGTAACTTATTTTGACATAATTTTGTAGTGTAGACATGGCCTTAGTAGAGGACACTGTTTTCCTAAACATCTCTGAATATGTACTATCAGCTATGTATATGATTTCCTAGTTCAATTGCTTTTGTAATTTAGCTTTGACAATTTGATCTGTTTTCTTGTTCAACCAGTTTTTTTTAACAAAGTACTTTTTAGTAAAGGGCCTTTTTTTGGTTACTGTTTCATCAAATTCTCTTCATAAACCATCATTTTACGTTATGTATAATGATTGGCTCTGCTTTAGTACCTTTTAAAATAAGAGTTAAACACAAGTCATAGAACAAACTATTTCATATAAAAATGAGTAAATTTTTCTGTATCACAGAGCATGATTGAACATGTCTGCAATAACTCTTGATACATACAAAGCTCCTTCTGTAGTTGTCATCTTTGTGATCTCCTTTAAAAAGGAAAAACCCCGTCTGTGCAGATGGCTTTTTCCATTAGCCTCTCAGTGATCTGACTCTAATAATACTTTTCTGGAGTATAAATTGTACATGCTATAGATAAAAGCTGACACTCTTGTAAAGTCTAACAGTTATATTTCAGTAATAGCATTAATGCAATTTTAGCTTTCATTTAACAAAGTTGTTTTTTCTTGATAGTAATATTTAGTGTTAATAGCACAGCATATTTTAACCAGCTGATCATATACTATGGTTACGGCTTTGTTCTCTAAATGATATTGAACAAAAGTAATTTCAAACTTGGGAAAGTCTGATTTTGTAGGATGATTTAAGAGTGAATAAAAAAAATCTGCTTTTCTCATTCTACAAAATTGCAACAATAAACATGTCTCGGTACTGTACAAAGTCATTTATGTGCTTCTTAAAATGAGGAAAAAAGGGACTAGCTGGATGTCTGATAAGATGGGTACCTCTAGATGGCTAGTTTAAATCCATTCTAATTTAGTATGATTGGAAGTTCACCCTCTCATCAGTTGTCACTGACATTCAGCACTGTGTTACCAATATCTTGATATTTTGTTGTTTTTCTTAAAGCCCCAGTTTCTGGGGTAAGGTGATTACATGAGTGTCTCAGGCCTTGTTGTTTTTGTTTTGAAAGTAAGTTTCCAGTTTTCATGGGTGTGGGGAAAAGTTTGAAAATGTGAATCCTAAAGACTCAAACACCACAAGGCAAATAAAAGGAACACAAAATGTATTATTTTTCAGTTATTATGATTCCAAGCTAATCTTATAGTTTTTAAATTCATGGAGTTGGCAAAACTGAGTGTATATAAAATGAGTTGGTAGGTTTCTCCACTGGTAACTGGATGAGTATACATCACAAAACCCAGCATCACAGTAAGTCATAATTGTCACCTGTTACAGAGTGATGGCCTCTATAAATGAATCAGGTCCAGCTCCCCTGAGCCAGAACAAGTGCTTCTAGTTTGGCCAGTTAAGAGCGCAGAGCAGCACCTGTGGCCATAAAGAATCAGACAGAATCTAAGAGTGTGCCTACACTACAAACCTTAATCACCCTATATTAGGTCAATTTACAGCCATTGCACCAGGAGTCCTTCCAGTAACCTAAGAGGGGCGATGTGGGGAACTGAGAGCCCGGGGTCTCAGCTCTGCTGGCAGCTCCCTGCCAGGAGCTTGGTTGTCCCACAGGCGCCTGGGTTCAGGAAAGCCTTCCCCCCTGCTCTCTGTTCTCCGCTGGTTGTGGGGGGAAGCCACCTGGGGCTTCTCACCCCCAGTTCCCTGCTGGGAACAGGGGGAGAAGCCACCCAGGGCTTCTCAGTCCCCACTCTCAACCAATCTCCTCAGGGAGCTCAGCAGCCTAGCCAATTTCACAGCTCATTAAGCTGTGAAATTGCAAGGCTGATCGGCTCCTGGGTGGGAGTCCCGTGGGCTTCTTGTCAAGCTGGGATCAATATCCAAAGCTATCCTGGCTTTTCACCCCAGATCCCAACTGGGATTGTGGTCTGAAGCAGCTCCAGGCTTCTCGTCCCAGCTCCCAACTGGGATTGGGTTCCAGCCACCCAGCTCTCCTGGGGAGTGGGGACTTTCTTATCAATTTCATAATTGCTCTAACTATACTGACATAAGCCTTATGCCTCTCCTGGACATGGGAGTTATGATTTTGATGTAGTAGGATATGTACATGAGTGGGAGAAAGGCTGTAATGTAGACACTGACATAATTAGGTCAATGTAAACTGACTCCCAGGCATACATAAAAATCCGTAGCTTGAGTTAAGTGGTGTTTTAAACTTAAGCTAGCTGGTCTTTGAGCAGATATGGGTTGAAGTTCAGGCACTACCAACGCTCGATCTAGTATTGCTGTGGGGACTCAGCTACTCTATGTCACTAATATATATCTCTAGGCATAGAGTATCATAGATTATTAGTGTTGGAAGGGACCTCAGGAGATCATCTAGTCCAACCCCCTGCTCAAAGCAGGGCCAATCCCCAAATGGCCCCCTCAGGGATTGAACTCACAACCCTGGGCTTGGCATCTCAGCTAACATGTGTATAACTTGAGCTAACATTACATTTAAGATAAGCCCTGAATTTTTAGGCATTTTGACTATTTGTAATAAATATTTCTATGCATATAATTAAATCGATAATGCTCTTGACATTAGTTAAATAGATTTCAGGTAGCTGTTTGCAATGGTGTTCTAGATGTGTTGGTCCCAGGATAACAGAGACAGGATGGGTGAGGTAATGGCTTTTATTGGAGCCACTTCTGTTGTTGAAAGGGACAAGCTTTCAAACTGCTCAAAGCTCTTCTTTTTCAGGGCTGAAGAGGAGCTCTGTATAGCTTGAAAGATTGTCTCTTTCACCAACAGACATTGGGTCCAATAAAAGATGATATCTCACCCACCTTGTCTCTCAGATTTCAAATAGGCATTTTCAAACACTTGGTTCAGTTTTGGAAATATTCAGGGAGCCAGTGCATACTTTGCTCAGCTGATGCACAAGAAGTCATAACCCTGGTTGAACCAGCTTTCCAGCATTCCTCCCAATCTTTCACATTTGAACTGAGGCAGAGACAGGTCTGATTAATTTTTTGGCACAGAGCTATTTAACATTTGCCTTGAACAAAACACTTCAGTGATCTGGTCGGCAGTCTTTCCAATAATAACTGGTTCTAGGCTTGGAAGGATTAGATCTTTTTGGGTAAATGTCAGTAAACCTCAACTTTGCTGTGTACACAAACTGATGAAAAAATATTGCTATTGGGGATTGAAATTTACAGATAGGCAAAATAACACAACAAAAAATGCTGCCTGAGATCTTATTAGTGTTTGATTTAAGGATATTTACTTTGTATATTTTGACATGTGATTTTGTCAATTGGTGTTTTAATAAATATAAAGCTTTATGAATCTCCACCTCTACTGTCATGTAATAATTGTCTGACCTTCCACCTCTATTGTCAGACCCACATAGTGTCTTGCTGCTGTGAAAATAAATTAAAAAAATGCTTAAAAATAAACATCAATGTTGTACATCCAAATTATTAAAAATATAGAATTCTACCAAGCCTATCTAAAAGCTATGCAAATTAAATGTTGTCTACCATGTTTCTCTTCTACAATTTAAATCTTTGTTCTCTATTACATATACATCTGCTGTTTTTGATCTCCCATACATTGGGACCTCAGTTGTTGACTGTAGAATGTGTATTGCTGTGGTTAGAGAAGACACTTCCTGGAGTGGAATTGTGTTCATGAGTTAGAATTGGAAATCCCTTAGGGTACATTAGAGGGTTTTTTTCTGAGATTTTTTTAGTGAAATGTGAAAAATCTATATCACTGTTTTTCTGTATTCCAATCAAATGCACATTCTTGGCTTTAACTGTGCAACTTGAGTTTGGGGAAGAAATCCATTGTAGTTATAATTTGACCAAACGGTAGGTAATTACTTGGATTTTATTCTCTATGATGGCTAGTGCATAGGAATTTTTGTCTGTCAGAAAATATTTTATCCCTATTTTGATATTTTTCTTTTCTTCATTTTCTCTTTGAAATGATGCCAGATTAACTAGCTGTTCATTTTGCACCATGTCATTTTAAGCACACATCTATATTTCATTAATTTCATTGCCTTTAAAAATGTCAGTGACTTGAAGGTTAAAACATGTTTCCTGCAGCAGTCTGCACCTCACAGGTTCACTTTGGACTCCAAATTTGAGTCTCTCTTTTCTTAAAGGAGTGACATGGTTATCCAAAGTCACACATTTGACCTCTAACTCATACATCTACTTTTTTGTAGTGCTCTTGATTTATGAATAAAAATGTCAAAGTCTCAAAAGGGGCTTTAGGGGTTACCATGCCTCTTCGACAATTTATCATAGCAGATGATTAAATTTGTCTTCTCTTTCGTCCTATATAAAATAATCAAATATCTTCAGCTATTCTGCATATCTGTGGAGAAATTTGAGAGCTAGCCCTTTAGATGCTTTCTCTACAGCCCCATGATTAAAAAAAAGTAAAATAATTGCTTATGTTGATGCTAATCCTTTGCAAGGAAGTAATTGCTCAAACTTTGGTTCAGTAGTACATGATATTTTTTGATATATAACAAGCACTCAAAAGTTAGGTTTTTCAGAAAAGAAAACAACATTTATGTTAAATGCATGAGAATTCAGCTTTCTCAGAGTCTCCTCAAGCCTTTGGGAACAACCAACTCTTTTCTAGAAACTCTGACCCTATTTAGAGGCTTAAGCCAGGCATTAGCATATTCATTTCTAAGAGCTGGTCTTCACTACAGGAAGATTGACACTGCAGCAGGGGTCAATATAGTGGGTCTAGTGAAGACCTGCTAAATCGATAGCAGAATGTTCTCTGGTCAATCACTTATCAGTTTGTCTATTTTTCAAAAGCGACTTAGGCACTTAGACTTCCCAAGTCTTTTAGCTCTTGTCACATAAATATTACCCTAAGCCTGATTGAAAATCAACAGGACTTAAGATCCTATATGTCTTTTGAAAATGAGACCTAGGTACTTTTGAAATTCTTAACTTCAGAAATCTCCAACTATAATCTGAATTTTAAAAATATACAAAATTCATGTAGATAATATTAAGTTGTTTTAAAACCGGCAGCTTAATAGTTCTCAATGTAATAGTAACAGTAACTAGTCATCAAAATGAGGCACTTTAATAGTGTCCCACAGATAGCGGATCTTGGCTTAGTGATATTCACTATCTTTAGCAATTGTGTGTGTGTGTGTGTATATATATGTTATGATGGGGCAAGGCCAGATGGCTATAGGAAAGTAGTGAGAAACATGTATGGTAGGCCCGGCCTAAACAAATCCCTGTACCATGGTACCCAAATGGCAGTTGCTGTAGGTTAATCAAGACACCTGGGGCCAATTAAGATCCTTCCAGAAAGCCAGGTTGATTGGGACACCTGAAGCCAATCAAGGGGTGGCTGAAACTAGTTAGAAACCTCCCAGTTAGTCACGGGGGCACATGTCAGGAGCTGTGGGAGGAAGTTGCACTGTTGGAGAGACTGAGCAGTACACACCATATCAGGCACAAGGAAGGAGGCCCCGAGGTAAGGTGAAATGGAGCTTGAGGAAGTGGGGGCTGCTGTGAGGAAGTAGCACAGGGAATTGTACAAGTCCTATTTCTAAAAGGTCAGGTACCATAGCTGATACTATTAGGGTCCCTGGGCTGGAGCCCGGAGTAGAGGGTGGGCCCGGGCTCCCCACTCCCCCTCCCCCGACTAATCACTGAGACTGGGAGACAACAGAGACTGTGCAAGGCGGATAGTATCAGAGGGGTAGCCGAGTTAGTCTGGATCTGTAAAAAGCAACAAAGAGTCTTGTGGTACCTTAAAGACTAACAGATGTATTGGAGCATAAACTTTCGTCGGTGAATACCTACTTCGTCAGACGCATGCTCTCATAGGTTTCACACCCACTCTGAACTTTAGGATACAGATGTGGGGACCTGCATGAGAACCCCTAAGCTTAATTACCAGCTTAGATCTGGTTGCTGCCACCACCAAATGGTTTAAACACATGTTTATGGGAAAGTCATTTGGAAACTTTTCCTTTCCCCTCCCCACCAATTCCCTGGTGAACACAATCCAAAATCCTTGGATTTTAAACCAAGGAGAAATTGCTCAGCCCCCCTTTCCTGGCAGGATTGGAGTTTAATTTCCCTTTCCCCCACTAATTCCTAGTGAGTCCAGATCCAAACCCCTTGGATCTTGAAACAAGGAAAAATCAATCAGGTTCTTAAAAGGAAGACTTTCAATTAAAGAAAAAGGGTGAAAGAAATACCTCTGAGGGATTAGCATGCAGGCTACTCTCACAGACAACAGATTCAAAATACAGAGGATGTTCCCCTGGGCAAAAACCTTAGTTACACAAAAGAAAACCCAATTTGATTATCTCTCTAATGAAAAAAACAAGACACAAAAGAAAATAAACATAACCTAATTCATTCCTTCTCTAATACTCACTACCTTGGTTGATTCCTGGATCTTTTCACTCCGGCACAGAACTTAATGAATAGAACAAAGGAAAAATTTCCCTCCTTCCTCTTGAAAAAGCTTTTCCCACCATTGGTTCCTCTGGTCAGGGGTCAGCTAGGCAAGGTGAACTTCTTAACCTTTTACTGTCTGTTTATGACACATGCAACTGACAAAGTGGGTATTCACCCAGAAAAGCTTATGCTCCAATACATCTGTTAGTCTTTAAGGTGCCACAGGACACAAGGGAAGATAGTTTCTCATGATGAAAATGGCTCATTAGTCTGTGACCCTTGCCTCTAGAGAGAGTAGGGCTACATGAAGGGTCACAGTGAGCCTTTGAGGCTAGAAAAATCTGCCAGGAAATGCGGGACCCAGGAGACAAGGACAGAGCTTTGTCACAACTGGTGTTAGCGGTGGGATTATCGTTCACAGCGTGGGGGAAGGAGGTTAAAAAAATGTGCACTGGGGTTTGGGATTTTGTTTTGTTTTGTTTTTTTCCTTTGTACCACAATGGAGGAAGTGGTAAGAGCTCTGGTACAAGCCATGGCAGCCCAGTAAGAGGCCACCTGGGTTCAGGCAATGGCACAACAGGACTCTAGCCAGCTATAGCAGGAAACCAATCAATTATTGATGGGCCAGGCAACCCAAGATCGTGCCCTCTTGTGCGAGGTTGTGGACCAGCTCAAGATCCTCACCACCCAGGACCAGGGGTCCGATGGGATGTGAACCCTGAAGGCCACTGATTGTCTGCCAAAGATGACATTGGAAGATGACATAGAGGCATATCTCCTCTCATTTGAGAGGACGGTTTAACATGAGGTGTGGCCCCAGGAGCAGTACGCCAGCATTCTCACCCCTTTTTTTTTGTGAAGAGGCCCAGAAAGCCTACTTTGACTTGCCTGCCCCGGATGCCACTGACTATACCCAGCTGGAGGCAGAGATTCTAGCACGATCAGGGGTGGTGGCAGCAGTACGGGCCAGAGGTTCAGTGAGAGGAAATACCAGGGGAACAGGTCCCAGCTCTTCGACCTCATACACCTTGCACATAAGTGGTTACAGCCTGATGTGTGCAGCCCAGAGGAGATTTTGGAGACGCTGGTCATGGACCATTACATGAGAGGACTGCCGGCAAATCTTTGCAAATGAGTAGGCCAGAATGATCCCTCCACCTATGACAAGATGATCACAGTGGTAGAAAGATACATAACAGCCAGGGAACTGACCCAACTACCCAAGGAAGGCCCCTTTTGAAGAAAGCACTCCACCCCAACCCTGGAAGGTTGGGCAGCCAAACACCTGGGGAGTCCTAGGTGGAAGAAGAGGACAGGCTGAAAACCAGCAGGGACCCCAGAAAGAAGGAATTGGCCTGAGTGGGGGGAACCCTGCGACTAAACCCCTTAACCTCTGTGATAGGGGCATGATTAGAAGCAATTATAGATGTTATGCATGTGGGGAGTGGAGACATGTGGCAGCACAGTGTCATAGCACTGAGGAGCCTATGCAATGTAACTTGGGGGATTGGGAAGTCCCATGCTCCCTTATCCACCTTGTGGGTGTCGCATTAGCCCCACATAACTACACCAGGCTGGTGAAGATAAATGGAACAGAGACTACAGTGCTTGTGGATTCTGGGAGTGCTGTCACCCTTATATCAGGTAAACTGGTAAAAAGTAGCCAGCTGCTACAAGCCAAATGTGTAGCAGTACATGAGTGCATGGGGCCATGAGCCATTACCCCACCATAGCAGTGGAGATAGAAGTTCAAGGGAACCCCATTGTGGTGACAGTGGGTGTAGTTCCTAAACTCACATATCCTGTAGTCATTGGGAGGGACTATCCAGGGTTTGATAATTTACTCCCCTCGGAAAGGCTGGAGGGAGGTCGGGACAATGAGGGCAGCAACTCGTCACTAGCGGAATATCAACTCTTGATGTTTGCTGAGATTTCTCAGGATCGCTTCTCAGTCCTCCAAAAGACCCAGAAGACAAAAAAAGAGAGGAAGGCTGCAAAAGCTTTGGGAACCAGATCCTGACCCAGGGCCAGAAGACTGCCCTACTAGGCAAATGAACACAAGCAGCCATCAAGAAACTACCACCATGGAAGGCTGGCCTCAGCTGTGATGGCAGTGAGCTGTTGGAAATAGCAAAAGCCAGCCCCTGGGAGCTCGGGCAGGTTAGTCCTGGGAGAGAGACTTTCAGGCGGGACAAGGCAGAGGACCCTACATATGATAATGGCAGGAAAGAGGTGGCTGAGATAGATGGGATACCCGTGGATGGGAAGGTCCGGGGTCCAGGATCTTACGTTATAGTGAAGAAAGATCTCCTGTACCGCATGGTGCAAGTGCAGGAGCAAGAGATACATCAACTTCTGGTGCCACGAAAAAACCCATATTGAGCCTCACCCACAGCCATCCATTTGGAGGACACCTAGGGGTAGAGAAAACCCAGGCACAGATCCTGTGGAGGTTCTTCTGGCCAGGAGTACATGAAGATGTCCAGCGATACTGCACCTCTTGTCCGGAGTGTCAGCTACATAGCCCTCCTGCACACTTGCAGGCCCCTTTGATACCTCTTCCAATAATAGAGGTACTATTTTAACGCATAGCCATGGATCTGATTGGGTCCCTAGAGAAGACAGCTTGGGGCAACCAACAAGTGCTGGTTGTACTAGACTATGCAACCTGATACCCGGAAGCCATCCCACAATGCAACCCGGCTTCCAAGACAATAGCGAAGGAGCTAGTACAGATCTTTGCCCGGGTTGGGCTACCCAAGAAGACATTGACTGATCAAGTGACACTTTTTGTGTCCAAGATGATGAAAGATCTCTGTTCGTTGCTCCATATACAAGCCCTGTGGACCTCTGTATACCACCAACAAACAGATGGACTTGTGAAAAGTTTAAATAGGACCCTCAAGGCAATGATCAGGAAAGTGGTGAGCCGGGATGGGAAAGATTGGGATACTCTATTGCCTTACCTCATGTTTGCTATACAGGCACCAACCCAGGGCATATTGGATATAGTCAGAGAAGCATGGGAAGAGAAGCCAAATCCCAGAAGGAACATAGTCAAGCATGTACTGCAGATGAGGGATTGGATAGCCTGAGTCACACCCATTGTATGGGAATACTTGGAGAAAGCACAGGAGACCCAACAAACCTATTATAACCACCAAGCTAAGCTTCAGTAGTTCCAACCAGGGGATCCAGTGATGGTCCTGGTGCACACAGCAGAAAGTAAACTGTTGGCCCAGGGATCCTACGAAGTGATCGAAGCCATGGGAGAGGTGAATATAAGGTGTGGCAGCCAGGCCACAGGAAACCAGAGCAAATTTACAGCATCAATCTTCTAAAACCTTCGCACAATCGAGGTGCATGCTTAGTCACGTAGGAGACCCTTCCCCAGGAGGAAAACTTACACAAGTGAGGATATCACCCGACTTGAGGCTGATCCAAAAGATTGAGGCAGCCGACATGATTAATTGCAACCAAGATGTGTTCTCTACAAAACTGAGGTGGACGACTGAGACCTATCATCATATCCACATGATCCCCGGATCCAAGGTAACATTGAGACCCTACTGAATCCCAGCAGCCAAAAGAGAAGAAATCAAGTACAAAGTAAAGAAAATGTTAGAATTAGGGGTTATTGAAGAATCTTACAGTCAGTGGTCCAGTCCAATTTTTCTAGTGCCTAAACCTGACAGTACCACGAGATTCTGTAATGACTTTTGCCAACTGAATGAAATATCCCAATTTGATGCATACCCCATAGCACGCATCAACTAACTGGTTGATTGACTGGGTATTGCCCGCTTCTTGACTTCACTGAATCTGACAAAAGGATATTGGCAGATTCCCTTGACTAAAGAAGCTAATGAAAAGACAGCATTCTCCACTCTGGACAGGCTATTCTAGTACACTGTCCTCCCTTTCGGGTTACATGGGGCCTGGCCATATTCCAGCACCTCATGGATAAACTGCTGTGCCCCCATACTCGTTATGCAGCTGTGTACCTAGATGATGTCATAATCCATATGCTAAACTGGGGAACCCACTTGGAGAAAGTTGAGGCAGTACTGCACATCTTAAAATGGGCTGGCCTCACTGCTAATCCCACTAAATTCACCACAGGGCTAGCAGAGTCTAGGTACATGGGGCATATTGTAGGAAGGGGAATAAGCTAATAAATGAATAAACTAGAGGCAATTCAAAACAGGCCCCAGCCAACCTGAAAGAAGCAGGTCCATATGTTCCTAGACGTGGTAGGTTATTACCAGTGTTTTATTCCCCACTTCGCTGGGGTGTATGGGGTTGTCAGAGAGGGGTAGTTCCTCTGACGGGGGAGCAGTCATATTCCTAGGAGTAGCTCATCCACTTTGGTCCCCACTTGACACCCAGCTCTCACCTGCTGCTCCAAGTAGCTGTCACTATGCGACAGCGGCCACACCCCGGAAACCGTCTCCACTGGCGGGCTAAACCAGGTGAGGGTAGCCAATGAGTCTGAGACCCTTGGTGAGTTAGGGCCTGTCTACCCATTGCATGCGAAGGCTGGATCCAGCTGACTGAGGAAACCTGTTCAACGGTCAATAAGGCGGTGACAGCAAGCACGGTGGAACGCTTAAGAGCATGACAAGACACGTAGGCGTCCTGGTCATCCACTGCGCCCTGCCCTATCTCCAGCCGTCTCGACTCTTGTCCTGCCACTGGATACAGATAGGAACCGGGAAGAGAGAGTGAGATTGATATCACACAACTCTCCCTCACTTTAATCCAATTCATGCGCAAGTCTCAACATCATATCATATCATATCACATTATATCAAGTCCTGCGACGATGGGCGAGCAACGAAGCAGCAGGTGTGGATACACTGGGAGCTGTAGCCACGGACCTGCACACAGGCAGCTCAGGTATAATGGTTGTTCCTCACTTACTGACGCAGCAGTGGAGCTCGGCATCTTCCTGAGCGATCGAGCAGCCCTATTCAGGATTGCACTGCTCACCTCCGTAGAATGAGGAGAGGGCTAGAAAAGGTGCCCTAAACATTGCCTGTTTCACCTTACCCTGGCCAGCATACCGCGGCTGGCGGGGATCCCACAAAAGCAATCGAACAAAAACAAAACTCAGAGTGACACTGATCACCATCGACACATGGAATGTGTGCACGCTACTGGACAACATCGCAGCAGACAGACCGGAGAGAAGAACAGCACTTGTTGCCAGAGAGCTTGCATGCTACAACTTTGACATTGCAGCCCTTAGCGAAACTCGCCTTGCCAATGAAGGACAGCTGTCTGAGTCAGGTGGAGGCTATACATTCTTTTGGAGTGGCTGCAGCAGTGATGAGCGTCGCGAATCTGGAGTTGGCTTCGCCATCAAGAATCATCTTGTTCGGAAACTTGCCAGTCCCCCCAAGGGTATGAATGGCCGACTCATGACAATGCAGCTTCTGCTTCAAAAAGGAAAACAAGCTACTTTGATCAGCGCATACCTCCCACAATGACCAACCCAGAAGATGTGAAGGATAAATTCTACGAAGAACTAGATGCTCTGCTATCATCAGTGCACCTCACAGACAAGCTGATTCTGCTTGGCGATTTTAACGCAAGAGTCGGATGCGATGCCGCAGCCTGGGAAGGAGTCATCGGGAAAAATGGAGTGGGAAAGTGTAACAGCAGTGGTCTGTTACTGCTGAAAACTTGTGCAGCACGTGACCTTCTGATCACCAATACAGTCTTCCGCCTCCCTTCCCGTAACAGGACTTCGTGGATGCATCCCTGTTCCAAGCACTGGCATCTGATCGACTATGTCATCATCAGGAGAAGGGACAGACAAGATGTCAGGGTTACAAAAGATATGTGTGGCGCTGATTGTTGGACGGATCATAGGCTCATAGTATCCAAAATGAAGCTCCATATCATGCCGAAGAGACGACCACAAGGCTGTAAGACTCTCAAAAGGATCAACGTGTTGAAGCTGAAGAACAGCCGCATCACTGAAAATCTAGCAGAAGACCTAGAGAATGAGCTTGCTGATCTTCGTATTGAAGATGACACTGAGAAAGACTGGGAGCGATTCCGCAACACTGTCCATATAGCTGCATCAAAGGTATTAGGGCCCTCCACACACAGGCGGCAAGACTGGTTTGACAAAAATGATGCAGAAATCCAGGCTTTACTTGCTGAGAAGCACTGCCTGCATCGTGCATATCAAAACGATCCATCCTCAGCGGCAAAGAAGACCGCCTTTATCAACGCTCGCAGAACAGTACAGAACCAACTGCATAAAATGAGGGACTTGTGGCTGAGCGCCAAAGCAGATGAAATACAGGCATATGCAGACAGGAACGACTACAAGCAGTTCTATGAAGCTTTCAACACACTTTATGGTTCACAGTCTTCTGGGAGCTTTCCCCTCCTGAACTCTGATGGCATTGTGCTTCTTACAGAGAAGACACAGATTCTCCAGAGATGGGCTGAACATTTTGAAGTAGTTCTCAACTGCCCCTCAGTCATCAATGATGAGGCCATTGACAAGATGCCTCAGGTTGCAGTCAATGACTCCATGGATGCTTTACCGGAAGAGGACGAAGTGAAGAAAGCCATCAACCAGCTGTCAAGTGGCAAAGCCCCAGGGTCAGATGCCATACCAGCAGAGGTGTACAAAGTCGGAGGCCCCGTGCAACTACGGAAATTCACTGAGCTGTTTCAGTCCTTCTGGAAGCAGGGATCCATTCCACAGGAATTTAGAGACGCATCCATTGTGCACCTCTATAAGAGGAAGGGCAATCACCAGGTATGCAATAATCACCATGGAATCTCGCTGCTCTCTACAGCGGGGAAAGTTCTTGCAAGGGTTCTGTTGAACTGATTGATCACTCACCTGGAGCACGGCTTACTGCCAGAATCACAGTGCGGCTTTCACAAGGGATGTGGGACTATTGACATGATCTTCACTGCGCGTCAGCTACAAGAGAAATGTCAAGAACAGAATCATGAACTCTACATAACTTTTGTGGACCTGATGAAAGCGTTTGACTCTGTCAGTCGCCAGGGCCTGTGGAGGATCATGTCGAAATTCAGCTGTCCAGAATGGTACGTCAATTTCATCACAGTATGATGGCTCGTGTCCTGGATGATGGTGAAACATCTGAGGCCTTCCCAGTCACCAACAATGTCAAGCAAGGGTGTGTTTTAGCACCCACTTTGTTCAGCATGATATTCTCTGCCACTCTGACTGATGCCTTTCAACACTGCACTGAAGGAGTAGTCCTGAAGTACAGAACTGACAGGAAACTATTCAATCTGAGGTGACTGCGTGCCATCACCAAGGTGAAGGAAACTGTACTTCGAGACTTTCTCTTTGCCAATGATTGTGCTCTGAATGCTAGTAGAGCCGGAAATGGAAGCCAGTATGGACAAGTTTTCATCTGCATGCAACAATTTCGGTCTCACCATTAACATCAAGAACACTGAGGTCATGCGCCAGCCAGCTCCCCATGCTCCGTACTCAGAACCATCCATCACTGTAAATGGACAGAGACTTCAGGCAGTGGACCACTTCACGTACCTGGGCAGTACCCTTTCCTGAGCAGCGTCAATCGATGATGAAGTAAACTGCCGAATTGCTAAAGCCAGCTCTGCATTTGGCCGATTGCACTCCAAGGTCTGGGAATGTCGAGGGATCAGTCTACCAACGAAGCTGAAGGTCTACCGAGCAGCGGTGCTTCCAACTCTGCTGTACACCTGCGAGATGTGGACTGTCTATCGGAGTCATGCACGAAGGCTCAATCACTTCCACATTTCCTGTCTGCGAAAGCTTCTAAAAATCAGATGGCAGGACAAAGTGCCCGATACTGAAGTCCTTACCAGAGCCAGTCTGCCGTCAGTTCACACACTGCTGATGGGAGCCCAGACCAGATGGGCCGGACATGTCGTGAGAATGTCAGACGAGCACATTCCAAAACAGCTCTTCTACGGAGAACTTATCCAGGGAAAGTGCTCCCATGGAGGACAAAAGAAGATGTTCAAAGACACGCTGAAGACCTCTCTGAAGTCCCTCGAGATCAACACCGCCACATGGGAAACCCTCGCACTGAACCGTCCAGCATGGAGCAGCCTCATTCACACAGGCAGTAATATCTCTGAGGCGAGGCGTACTGCTGAGGCTGAAAGAAAGTGTGAGCTACGAAAGTCCAGGGCTGCCCGCACATCATCGACAGTGCCATCACATGTCTGCCCGAAGTGTGACAGGAAGTTTCACGCCCGAATCGGACTGATCAGTCATCTTTGGATGCACACAGCCCAGTCATCGAACGAATGAGCTGTTGAGGTCTTTGTCGACAACGATGGACGAACATCAATTCCCCACTTCTCCATGAGTGCAAGTCCCCTAAAAGGTCCAGAAATGGTGAAGTGGACCAATGCAGCAGAGGGGGCGTTCACGGATCTTTGGACAACCCTTTGTAATGATTCATAGTCCCAGACTTTAACAAGGAATTTATTTTACAAACAGATGCTTCCGAGGTGCAGTTGGAGCAATTCTGTTGCAAATGGTGGGAGAAGAGGAACACCCGATCCTCTACCTAAGAAGAAAGCTGCTCTCAAGAGCACAGAAATACGCAGTAGTCAAGAAAGAATGCCTTGCTGTCAAATGGGCCATGGAGATACTGTGTTATTACCTCATAGGCCGGCGATTTACTCTTGTGACGGACCATGCACCCCTCCAGTGGATGCAGCGGAATAAGGAAAAGAACACAAGGGTCACCAGGTGGTTCTTATCCCTCCAACCATTCCAGTTCCACATACGGTGCAGAGCTGGATGCCACCACGGCAACACTGATGGTCTGTCACGAGCACACTGCCTGGCGTCCCAAGTTGCCCAACTCTATGGTGTTGAGCATGGGGGTGGTATGTGATGGAAAGTAAAACAGGTATGTCAGCCCCAGACTAAACAAATTCCTGTTACCATGGTAACCAAACAGCAGTTGCTCCAAGTTAATCAAGACACCAGGGGGCAATTAAGATCCTTCCAGAAAGCAGTGGAGATAACAGCTAGGTTGACTGGAACACTTGAAGCCAATCGGAGGTGGCTAAAACTAGTTAGAAACCTCCCAGTTAGTCAGGTGGACACAAATCAGGAGCTGTGTGAGGAAGTTGCGCTGTTGGAGAGACTGAGCAGTACACACCATATCAGGCACAAGGAAGGAGGCCCCGAGGTAAGGGTGAAATGGAGCTTGAGGAAGTAGGGGCTGCTGTGGGAAAGTAGCCTAGGGAATTGTATGTGTCCTGTTTCTAAAAGGTCAGGTACCATAGCTGATACTATTGGGGTCCCTCGGCTGGAGTCCAGAGAAGGGGGCGGGCCTGGACTCCCCACTTTGCCCCCCTTGACTAATCACTGAGACTGGGAGACAAAAGAGACTGTGCAAGGGAGGATAGTTTCTTATCATCCCCCTCGCTGGCTTATAATGAAAATGGCTCAGTAGGCTATGACCCTTGCCTCTAGAGAGAGAAGGGCTCATAGAGGGTCATAGTGAGCCTCTGAGGCTAGTGAAATCCACCAGGAAATGCAGAACCCACAGAAACAGACAGCTGCAGCGGCACAGGAACCAGCAAACAGAGCGGTAAACAGGGGAGTTTCAGAGGGAGTTCTGTTGGAGGAGCAGGTTTTTGTAGTTTGTGGATTGTATTGCGTAGTGTGTGTGTGTGTGTGTGTGGAGGCTGCTAGGGGCAGTGTGCTGGGAGAGCAGTGGAGCCCTGATTAGGGGGTGGGGCTTACCTGACTAGGGGTCCTATATAAGTAGCCAGCCAGCCAGGCAGCGGCACAGGAGCCAGCAACCAGAGCTGTAAACAGGGGAGTTTCAGGGAGAGGTTGCTGGGGAGACTAAGACAGAGGAACTGACAAGCTAGTTAAGGGATAGGGTGGTGGTCTGATGCCTGCTGAGGGTTTGTGTTGTGTTGTGTTCCATTGACTACCAGGCTTTAGGTGGGAAGGCCATGACTGATATAGAGGTAGCAGTGAAAGACACAATGAGGATGACTGGATGTGGAAGCTGCGGCATGTACATGATCCTGGAGGAGGTGCCTGAAAAGAGTTTTGTCTGCATGAAGTGCCGCCTGATAGAGCTCATGGAAGAAAAGATCCGAGGACTGGAGATGCAGGTGGAAAGTCTCGTTGAGTTTAGGAGGGGGTTTGAGCAGAGGATGGAGCACAGACACGAGGGGGCTGAAGGGATAAGCTCAGAGAAGCAGGCAGAGGAAAAGACCGGCCAGTGAAGGGGAAATAGAACTCAGGAACAGGTTTGCAGAGTTGGAAAATGAAGAAGGGGCACAGCAGGTGGCCGCTGAAGGAGAGAGGGCAAGGAAAAAGAGAAGAGCTGATAGTCCTACAAGAGGAGGGGAGGAGTCAATGGAGGCAACACCAAATATGAGCCCCAGGAGGATTGCAAGGGTGAATAGGAATCGACAGGACTTGCAGCCAGTGGGATAGACCGGAGAATCACACTGTCACCAGGAAAAGGCAGGTCTACCTGCTTGGAGACTCCTTATTGAGAAGAATAGACAGGCCTGTAACTAGAGCTGATCGGGAGAACAGAAGGGTGTGCTGTCTGCCGGGTGTTAAGATACAGGATGTGGACCTGAGGCTGAAAAGGATCCTAGCAGGAGCAGGGAAGAATCCATTGATTGTCCTTCATGTGGGAACGAATGATATGGCTAGATACTCTCTGGAATGTATCAAGGGAGACTATGCCAGACTGGGGAAGACGCTTAAGGAAATCGAGGCTCAGGTGATCTTCAGTGGGATTCTGCCGGTTCCTAGAGAAGGGCGACAAAGGTGTGACAAGATTATGGCGATCAACAGATGGCTCAGGCAGTGGTGCTATAAGGAGGGCTTTGGGATGTACGGCCATTGGGAAGCATTTACGGACAGAAGACTATTCTCTTGGGATGGACTTCACCTGAGTAAGGAAGGAAATAGACTTCTAGGATGGAGGCTCGCCGAACTGATTAAGAGAGCTTTAAACTAGAAATTTGGGGGAGATGGTTGTGAGATGTCCAGGAGAGCTCCACGCCGGAATTTAACCTTGAGAGGGAAGTAAACAAAGTAAGAGGGGATACAGCAGTGGACAGAAGAATTGGCATAAGGAGGAAGGGTAGTGTAGATAGCAGACTAACAGGTGATGCTGGTGGTAGAATGTCTCTGCCTAACAGAGTAAAGAATGTCAGTGAAGCCAAAAGGAAAAAATTAAGATATCTGTACACTAATGCGAGGAGCCTAGGGAACAAAATGGAGGAACTAGAGCTACTGGTGCAGGAAGTGAAACTGGATATTATAGGGATAACAGAAACATGGTGGAATAGTAGTCATGACTGGAGTACAGGTATTGAAGGCTATGTGCTGTTTAGGAAAGACAGAAATAAAGGCAAAGTTGGTGGAGTAGCATTGTACATCAATGAGGAGGTTAAATGTAAAGAAATAAGAAGTGATGGAATGGACAAGACAGAGTCTGTCTGGGCAAAAATCACACTGGGAAAGAAAGCTACTAGAGCCTCCCCTGAGATAGTGCTTGGGGTGTGCTACAGACTGCCGGGATCTGATTTGGATATGGATAGAGATCTCTTTAATGTTTTTAATGAAGTAAACACTAATGGGAAATGTGTGATCATGGGAGACTTTAACTTCCCAGATATAGACTGGAGGACAAGTGCTAGCAAGAATAATAGGTCTCAGACTTTTCTGGATGTGATAGCAGATGGATTTCTTCACCAAGTAGTTGAAGAACCAACAAGAGGGGATGCCATTTTAGATTTGGTTTTGGTGAGTAGTGAGGACCTCATAGAAGAAATGGTTGTAGGGGACAACCTTGGTTCGAGTGATCATGAGCTAATTCAGCTCAAACTAGATGGAAGGATAAACAAAAATAGATCTGGGACTAGGGTTTTGATTTCAAAAGGGCTAACTTTAAAGAATTAAGGAAATTAGTTAGGGAAGTGGATTGGACTGAAGAACTTGTGGATCTAAATGCGGAGGAGGCCTGGAATTACTTTAAGTTGCAGCTGCAGAAACTATCGGAAGCCTGCATCCCAAGAAAGGGAAAAAAACCATAGGCAGGAGTTGTAGACCAAGCTGGATGAGCAAGCATCTCAGAGAGGTGATTAAGAAAAAGCAGAAAGCCTACAAGGAGTGGAAGAAGGGTAGGATTAGCAAGGAAAGCTACCTTAGTGAGGTCAGAACATGTAGGGATAAAGTGAGAAAGGCTAAAAGCCATGTAGAGTTGGACCTTGCAAAGGGAATTAAAACCCATAGTAAAAGGTTCTACAACCATGTAAATAAGAAGAAAACAAAGAGAGAAGAAGTGAGACCGCTAAACACTGAGGATGGAAAGGAGGTTAAGGATAACCTAGGCATGGCCCAATATCTAAATAAGTACTTTGCCTCAGTCTTTAATAAGGCTAATGAGGAGCTTAGGGGTAATGGAAGGATGACAAATGGGAATGAGGATATGGAGGTGGATATCACCACATCTGAGGTAGAAGCTAAACTTGAACAGCTTAATGGGACAAAATCGGAGGGCCCAGACAATCTTCATCCAAGAATATTAAAGGAACTGGCGCATGAAATTGCAAGCCGTTAGTGAGAATTTTTAATGAATCAGTAAACTCAGGGGTTGTACCGTACGACTGGAGAATTGCTAACATAGTTCCTATCTTTAAGAAAGGGAGAAAGAGTGATCCAAGTAACTATAGGCCTGTTAGTTTGACATATGTAGTATGTAAGGTCTTGGAAAAAATTTTGAAGGAGAAAGTAGTTAAGGACATTGAGGTCAATGGTAATTGGGACAAATTACAATATGGTTTTTCAAAAGGTAGATGGTGCCAAACCAACCTGATCTCCTTCTTTGAAAAGGAGACAGATTATTTAGACAAAGGAAGTGTGGTAGACCTAATTTACCTCGATTTCAGTAAGGCATTTGACACGGTTCCACATGCGGAATTATTAGTCAAATTGGAAAAGATGGGGATCAATATGAGAATTGAAAGGTGGATAAGGAACTGGTTAAAGGGGAGACTACAGTGGGTCATACTGAAGGGTGAACTGTCAGGCTGGAAGGAGGTTACTAGTGGAGTTCCTCAAGGATCGGTTTTGGGACCAATCTTATTTAACCTTTTTATTACTGACCTTGGCACAAAAAGCGGGAATGTGCTAATAAAGTTTGCGGATGACTTGAAGCTGGGGGGTATTGCTAACACGGAGAAGGACCGGGATATCATACAGGAAGTTCTGGATGACCTTGTAAACTGGAGTAATAGTAATAGGATGAAATTTAATAGTGAAAAGTGCAAGGTCATGCACATAGGGATTAATAATAAGAATTTTAGATATACATTGGGGACACATCAGTTGGAAGCCACAGAGGAGGAGAAGGACCTTGGGGTATTGGTTGATCACAGGATGACTATGAGCCGCCAATGTGATATGGCCGTTAAAAAAGCTAATGCTGTTTTAGGATGCATCAGGCGAGGTATTTCCAGCAAAGATAAGGAGGTGTTAGTACCGTTATATAAGGCGCTGGTGAGACCCCACCTGGAATACTGTGTGCAGTTCTGGTCTCCCATGTTTAAAAGGATGAATTCAAACTGGAACAGGTTCAGAGATGGGCTACTAGGATGATCCGAGGAATGGAAAACCTGTCATATGAAAGGAGACTCAAAGAGCTTGGCTTATTTAGTCTAGCCAAAAAAAGGCTGAGGGGGGATATGCTTGCTCTTTATAAATATATCAGAGGGATTAATATTAGGGAGGGAGAGGAATTATTTAAGCTTAGTACCAATGTAGACACAAGAACGAATGGGTATAAACTGGACACTAGGAAGTTTAGACTTGAAATTAGACGAAGGTTTCTAACCATTAGAGGAGTGAAGTTCTGGAACCGCCTTCCAAGGGGAGTAGTGGGGGCAAAAGACATATCTGGCTTTAAGACTAAGCTTGATAAGTTTATGGAAGGGATGGTATGATGGGATAGTTTAATTTTGGCAATTGATCTTTGATTATCGCCAGATAAGTATGCCCAGTGGTTGGTGATGGGATGTTGGATGGGATGGGATCTGAGTTACAGCAGATAATTCTTTTCTGAGTGCTGGCTGGTGAGTCTTGCCCACATGCTCAGGGTTTAACTGATCACCATATCTGGGGTCGGGAGGGAATTTTCCTCCGGGGCAGATTGGCAGAGGCCCTGGAGGTTTTTCGCCTTCCTCTGCAAAGTGGGGCATGGGTCACTTGCTGGTGGATTCTCTGCAGCTTGAGGTCTTCAAACCACAATGTGAAGACTTCAATAACTCGGATATAGGTTAGGGGTTTGTTATAGAAGTGGATGGGTAGGGTTCTGTGGCCTGCTTTGTGCAAGGGGTCTATGAGTCTATGAGAAAAGAATAGAGCTTTGTCACTCTCTCTATATAAAATTTTTTAAAAAATTATTGGTGATGAAATTATCCAGGGATGGAGAGGATGGGACTATAAGTTTTCAGATGACACGAGAATTGATAGAGTTGTAAATAATGAAAACAGGTCAGTTGCACAGAGTGTTGTTTCAATTTTAATAATTAATAATATTTCAAGTTGTCAGATAACTGGCTCAATTGGACTGTATCAAAGAATATTCCTCAAAAATATACACAGCACAAGACTGACATAAAGGTTACACATACAAAACCAATCTGGGCAGCAGCTAGCAGCGCTGGAGTCTTCCAACTAGTCACCAGAATTACAACCCTTTATATACGATGCATGTTTACAGAAAAGAGACACAGAAAGTGACCTCTTGATCCATGGAGCAATTTTTGTGGTATCTGGTTTACATAACTGATGAGTATGTTTAACTGATGACATTGTTTAAAGTTTCTGGTTCTTCCATTATATCCATCACCATGATATCTGAGCACTTTGGGAGACTTTGTTCAAAAGAAGCAGAAGGGATAGCTCAGTGGTTTGAGCACTGGCCTGCTAAACCCAGGGTTATGAATTCAATCCTTGAGGGGGCCATTTGGGGCAAAAATGTGTCAGGGGATTGGCCCTGCTTTGAGCAGGGGGTTAGACTAGATGATCTCTTGAAGTCCCTTCCAACCCTGATATTCTGTGATAGCAAAGAGGGGCTCTATAAAGAGGTATTAAGCTTACAAAAACAATTGAACAAGTTTTTGAATGCTCTTGATCGATTTATGGCCTGCTCATCTACTGTCACAATTTCAGTGGTAATCTGGTTTGATTTAATTCACAACAAAGAAATGGAATTATATAAAGAGAAAACTGGGAAAAAAAATGATTCAGAGAAGCTATGCAACCTATCCATTTCCTAGCAAACATGACTGATTCCAAATGAAGAGATGAGAGATTAAATCAAGAACAAAGTGGTTACACTTAATGCAATATATTTATTTATGCTTCCTGTCTTTTATAACATTCAGAATTAGATTTCTACCCCAAAAGTTTGCAAAGGAAGTTGTACCACAGTTTGCTGCATTAAAATAGTGAGAAATAGTGTAAGTTAAGTCATAGAAGACTGGACAGTTGAATTCAGAGTTTTGTCAGTTTTTAAAAGACCTACATTGTAGTCTAGTCACTTCAGCCATCAGTTATATTTTAGTACATTTAGATTGGCCTGGTAAGAATTTCATCATATACTAGATACTGAAAAAGCAGTTAAACTGGTTAGAGTAGCTTACCATTCATTTACATCTAAGGGTAGATACAGAAGAATAGCAAGCCTAACTTTTTAGTAGGCTGGCAAGTTGGTTATTTTTTTCTTGTGTTTTACTTTCAACATTACAAGCATTAATTCTGGAGAATATCTTTTTATATGTGAGGTATGAAGAAGCTTACAAAATGAATCACATAGTTCAACATCTGTTTTGTATTTCTTAATTTTTTTTTTTAGTGGAATGTTTTTTCACAAAAAAAGTGAGACATTAGCTAGGGGAGAATCACAATGATCCTCTGAGCCTCAGTCTTGTGGATTACATGATGCAATCAAAATCCTCTGGAATATTTTTGTATATTTCTGTACAGTCCTCTAGCTCATATTTATACATATGTATATTTGTATCAAATAATTTTACACAATCTGTATGTTGTAATATCTCCTATTTCTCCTAGTAGATCTATATTTTTAATGGCACGAAAGGTGGGAGTCATTTTGGTGACCACTAAGAGTAATATTTTTTTTTAATTAAGTGTACACACAAGAAAAAAAAAACCGGAGCTACACAGAATTCACAACATCACTGAGTGGCTAACATAGAAGAGGGAAGAATTTTATTTTTAATCTAAAAAGTAGAAAGTCTATCATGCTAGCATTAGTGGATTTAGATTCAGATAATAAACCAATCCTCTCACTTTACTTTATTTGCACTTACAGCTATAATTCCCCCATTAGAGAACACAGACCTATTATGCTTCTCATTTCTTTGATGTGTTCTGTCTCCATTGTACATTACAGATGTACTGACCTTGTTTTGCTTACATCCCAAATGTGTTGCTGAGTGGCAGAGATATTACCAGTATTTGCTAAATGATACTTCCATTTTATACTTCAGGACGAACAACTATTAGTCAAACTTCTAGTGACCACTTACTGTCATTATTTTTAAATTGTATTCCTCAATATCACACTTTTTAAAGAAAAAAATACCTCATCTACTGAAAAAAATGACCTGAATGTCAGTATACTTGCTTAATGGTCCAGCAAGCACCTCAATTTCTCTCCATTTTCAAAGCACTTGGAAATCATTTGTATGTCATACTTTGACATTAGAATGAAATCTTTTATGTTTTAAAATCACTTGGCAAATCTTCAGGACATTTCTCCTTTAATATTAGAAGTTGTGTGGAATGTAGAGGGCTGATTTCAATCAATTTCTTTGGCTAATTTTCCAGGTATTAATTCTGTAAATGCCCTCTGCATACCGACTGTAAGTGAATCACCCAGAAGAAAAAAAATCCATATGCTTGTTTCTCATTAATTTTCAGTTTATATTAGCAGTAGATGCCTTGGCACAGGGTATTATGTGTCTCAGGCAACCAGTTTCCACAAGCCAGTTATTAATCCCCAAGGAATTATCTGGTCCTTGATCATTATTGCTTAATTAAAAGAGAAATATCTTTATTGTTTTTCCTACTGAATTATTCTCTTTTAAATCTGTGAACATCTTATATTTTTATAATATATCTTTAAAATTTGTACCAAGAACTCTGGATGTCAAAATGACCATTCTTGCTACAAGCACATTAATGGCTGCTTGAACCACTTCATACTTTCACTTTTTATGAAAGACAAATCAAACGCTGAAGTACATTTGTTTTTGATTTTCAATTAAAGTGAAAATTTATATGAAAAAGTTTGTAGAGCCCTTGCAAAACTGAGGGAAAACCATTTACCACTGAACTGTAAAGGATGGGGAAAAAAGACTGAAATAGTGTTTTCAACTTAAACTTAAAATCATATCCTAGTAAATAAGAGTGACAACAATTTAGTCTCAGCCTACAGCAGAACAGCCAGCATCAGATAAAACAAATACAGTGCACACTGGATTGGACAAATTCATATATTGGAGGTTTTCCTATTCAATATGAATATGCATAGAAATATAATGTCAAGACATATTACAGCACTGGAAAAAAGTATAGCCATATGCAGTATGGTATATATTAGGGAAAAGAGCATACAATTCTGTAATATTTGCTTATAGCAATCAAAGGATTTATTGGAATGCTGCAAATGACAACTTCGGCAAACACAGGCAGGATTTAACTTCCTTCTAGTGTCCCCTGAACCAACACAACAACAACATATCAAAACAAGACATGAACACACAGTCTTAAACCTATCATGTAAGGTGCTGAGCAGGATTGATTGTTCATTAGGAGCTGGCAGAACTACACCTCACCAATAAAGCCTAATCACTATCTGTAGTGTTGCTACTGTAATTTAGGGTGCAGTAATACCTTGGAGGGGCTGAAGCTGTTACAGTGCTTACTAGGACTCTGCAGCATGTAGCTGGGGAAGAAGCTGCAGAGCTGTGATTCCAGAACAATTCTGGACTAATTTAAACTAGCAGGAGGGTATGGAGCATCTCAAACTTTTCCTCCTGCTTGCAGCCAAGGTATATCCTAGCTTCTCCAGGCTCAGCAACAGGGGGCTCAGAATTGGAAGGGGTGGGGTACTTGGATGAGAAAGATCTGGTGGAAGTTTTTCAAGATCAAGTAAGTTAGATGGGAGGAGGAAAGGTTTTGAGCCTGATTAGGAGCTGGAAAGTGGGGGATCAGGAATGGCCGAGATTTTGAGCTAGGGCAAAGGGTTTCTGAACTTTGGTATGAAAAATGTGTGGACAGAGTGGGGGTTTCTGATTCTGGGGTGCTTTTTTGAGCTAAGAAATGTTGTGGGTTCTAGTAATTTTATGAGGAAGCAAAGTGTCTCTCTTGTGGTTTATATTTTTGTAATGGCAAGCCATTTACTGTGGGTGTTTTCTGAGAAACCAAAGTCTGTAAATCTGCATGCACAAATGTCTTGGGTCCATCTCAGTTTTACTTTCAAAAGTTCCACAATTTATGCAATGTATGGATGCCCACTCAGATTATTCTTTATTCACTATTTTCTGAACTCTTTAGTGTAGATCCTGCTGACTCAGTATGTAGTCGTAAAGTCAAGCAAAATTTTCTATGAAATTAATAGCAGTTATGGCTTAGTAAATATTGTAATACTAGGCTCTGAATCAGCAGGAACTGAAGAAACTACTTTCAAGAATCAAGTATTACAAGTCTTAAACATAATACATTAGCTAACTAGAGTCCTGTGAATACAAATAACAGACCAGGACAATATAATTGATTTTTAGTCTCTGTCTGACCAAGGCCTGCCCACCATCTTCATTTGGTGTAACATAGTCACTTGGTATGACAGAACTAAGACAAGTTGATTACATTACTTTAATTCTTTACAAAAGGAAGAAAATGTAATGAATTTTGTCCAGTCCTCAACATTTGAGCTGTATTTACAACACCACATCTTAAAACAAGCTGATACTGTTTTCCCCTAACCATTCCCACCTTTTCTTTTTCATAGCTGCTAATAAGTAGAATGGACATTAGAGAAATTATAGTAGAGCTGACTTCAAGAAGCAGAACAAAAACAATACTCCCATAGAATCAAAGAAATGTGAGGCTGGACGGGACCTCAAGAAGTCATCTAATCCCATGTTGGATTTACTGGGGACAGACACAGCTGAAAATGTTTAGTTTATGGAATTGAGTAAAATAGCATATAATCAGAAGATTCATTCATTTGTGAATGCCCTAGAAATAAATAATTACACCAGTCACAAGTTAATTCTAGAATGATTATTTTCACAAAATAATCTTTGACAATGCACCCAAAGACACTGAACAGTTGTATTATGATATTGAGTAGTGTATTAGAACAGTAATCCTACCGACAATTGTTCATTATCTCTATAGTGCATCTATTTGGCTTTGATTACCTAAGATACATTCCAGACCCTCTTCATCCAATATTCACAATTTTAACCATTCCTTGATTGATAAGTAGAATAAGTTTATTCTACCTAGGTTTTATATGTGCGCTGGAATGCTGGGGATAGCTGGAGATGCATTTCAAAGTGTGGATAATGTTTCACTATCAGTTCTATTAAGTCTCTGACACGTCCATATTGATTTAATCATTAGACTCATGATGACCTCTAAAAGTCAATTCCCCTCTTGAGCAAAGGAGGGTTATTTCAATGAAAAATGAGAGGTTTTTTTTCTTTTCATGAGAAATATTTTTTTCCAGTATTTTTTATTTTGAGATCACCATGGAAATGATTTATGCCATAGTTTCTATACATGTTCACGTTGGATATGTGGACCATTGGTGTTAGGCAGCTAAATACAATGCCAGTGTATCAAGAATGGAAAATCTAGATTTCTTTCTGCTTTCTTCTTCTTATCTGAAACATTGAGTAGTTGCACAAGTGACTAATGAGCAGACACTAGCAAGTGTCCTGAAAAAGTTTTTCTATTTGTTCAAACAATTTTAATTTTGATTGTGAGCATTTTGCAGCACTGTTTCTGTCACCATAATTTCCAAGGAGCATGCAATAAGGTGAATTAAGAAATAATCTGAACCTTTACTTAAAGCTTAAACTAATCACTTCTGCAGTCCAGGAAAGTTCATTAATAAAACCACTGCTTTTCATTACTCTTCTGTAAGATCATGCTAGTAGTCACTGCTATAGATATTGATGGAGGACATTTTAACTTTCCCTTTTCACATGCATATAACTATCTGAAACTTAATTATTCATTTGTATTGCAGCTAAGATTGAGGCCCCACAAAGCTGAGTACCGTGCAGAGTAGGAGACAGTCCCTGCTCTGATGAGCTTACAGTTTAAATAGACAAGACAGATGGAAGGTGTGAGAGAGCGAGTATTAGTAGCCTCATTGTACTGATGGAGAACTGAGGCACAGAGACTGAGACGTGCCCAAGGTCACACAGGAAATCTTTGACAGAGCTGAAAATTGAAACTAGATCTTAAAAGACCAAGCTCCCTTGTTAACTTTCACCATTTAGGCTGAAACCTTTCACACTTGTGCTCTGCCTCCAGGTAAGCAAAATCTCTTTAGAAGTTTTGGTGTAATGGGCAGTGGGGAATCACTGTTCCCATTGTGTAAAATAAAACAAATACCACCAACAATATTTTCTTTTACCAGGATTACAGCAAATACGTTTTGGGCATGAAAACTGGCATGAATATTGTCTTCACTTTAAGGCAGCAGAGATAAGTATTTTCATTTAGTTTGGAGGTAAAAGTCTGTTTTACTAAAGACGTGACCATTTGAAAATTATATACTGAAGACAGATAACAAAATATTCTCTGAAATCTGCAGATGTGAAAATAAACAGATGCACACACCATGTATGTAGCTAGTACAGAGGCAAATTTTGTATGGGTTCTCAAGGTCTGAAAATCAATGCAAAGAACATGATTCCACTATGCTGAAAGAAAGTCTGTGCAGAGGCTGCACAGGGAGGTCCACAGACCCTGTGTAGCACAGCTCATTGCTTCCCTTATTCCTGATCATCCGGTGACTTGTTTTGTGGACCTGCAATAATCATATGCCCCAGTTTGTTGGAGATATTAAAAAAGGGAGTATTATCAGACCATGCTTGGAATGATTAGCCAAGAAAAAGAAGCTGTCTTTCAGTCATGCCCAAGGTGAGGTATGAACATAATTTTCAGCTTGAGGTATGAACATAATTATTTCACAAAGGTCAAGGGGTTGCAGCTGAGGTTTAGAACATGCTCTTTGCCTGTTCCACTACTTTGTACCACCCAGGAGTCCCCAGTCAGTATAGCCCTCTTCTACACTCTCTTCCCCACAGTCTTCTCATGAGCATGTGGAGGGCTATCTACTCAAAGAACTTACACAGCCCTCATCACTATAGTATCCAAGTATTTTAAAAATAGAACTAACCTTAACAACCTTCCTCTTCATTTCCAGCCTATAGGGAAAATGCTTGATTAAGGTTTAGTTTTATGTTGATGGGCATGTGAAAAGTGTACTGAGGTGAGGCTAACTTGAAGAGACTAATTTTGCATTATGTGTGTGTGTGTGTGTGTGTGTGTGTGTGTGTGTTCATCCTTATTTTCCAGGGTTTCATCCTAGCCATTCAAATATTCTGCTAATATCTATTTGTTCAGGAGCTTGACCCTTATCTAGTACTCTGTGTTTTGCCCACTATCTACATATGGATGGTAGTTGGAGATTTTACTGTTCAGAAGCTGATTTCTATACATCTCTTTCCCTCTTTGGAAACCTGTAGATCATGGAGAAATAGGAAAAAGCAAGCTTTAAAATCCATATGTGAAAGAGCCATTGATAGATATACTAGTTTTACACTGTTAGATATTTGAATTCTAGAAATGCTGGCTTTTACATGTGGCCTGATACTTCTAATTGTAAATGAAATACTGTCATAATATGGGGCCATTTACTAGTTCCAAAAAGATCAGGTGGCATGTGTGTACGTGCATATAGCCCTGAACTGGTGTCAGTGGGTACGCAGGGCTGCAGCAGTAGTTTATAACAAATTAGAATCAGTCCCTTCCTTGCAACATCTCTCTCTGACAACACCAGTTTTGTTTACAGCAGTTGAAGAGTCTAGCACATTGGAACCTAGTTACAAAATCAGCCACCTAATTAGATGGGGATCCCTTTCTGTGTGAACTCTTCCAAAGAAGGAACTCCTTTTCAGTGGGTGGCTAGAATGGTTATTTTCATTCCAAGCCATTTTTATTTCACCTGACTTGATGTCCAGGAAAGATACAAGTATATATAAAAATAGCAACACAGAACTGCATTCAAAGCTTGTCAGTTTATCACACAGCACTAAAGGAACAAATAATGGGTTTAACTTATCTGGCAGTTGGATTTGCTCTTGGTGTGTAATATTCACCACTCACGAAGACCATCAGCAGCGCTGCTCATTGCTATGCCAATAAACATTTTCCTGTTAATGATACTTAGTTTGGACTTCCCTTTGATTTGGATAGTGATGTCTTTTTCTATTGATTGTTAGAAAACTAAAAGGAAAATCTGAGATTGCACTAGCAGAGATAAAGCTATCTGATGGCAACAAGTGTGAAGATTCTGTTTGGTTTGAGTTTTGTATGATGTTTTTCTATGAGGATTTTGAGAAAATCCTGAAGTTAAAAGAACATCAGCTGCTTCTGGACAAAGTCTCCAGCTGACCGAAGAAGCAGTATCTTGTAGTATTCAAGTATTATATGCCAGCAGGCTTGGTTGATTTAGAATGGTGAAAATTCCTTGGTAGTCAGGGGAGATATTTTAGCATGGACATGACAGAAGTCTATTCCATGTAGTTTCAAATACATTAAGCTAACTATGAAAACAATTTCGCTGTGAGTTTTGGTAGTCTATATATGCAGCAATTCTACTCCCTTCTCCCCCATGACCCCCACAATATATCTATATTACATACATAGAGCTAGATCTTCAGCTGATGTAAATGGACATAGCTTCACTGAATTCAGCAGAGGTAAACCAGTTTATATCAGTTGACACTCAAAGTAGCATATTGGGTAAGTATTGCTTACTGTGTACTTATACTGTAATTAATTTTGTTGGACTCAGTTTATCTGACTTATACAGACTAATTCCTAGTATTTTAAGATATTATACCTACATTTAAGGCTGTAGAAAAAAATTATATTTTGTTTTAGAAAAACTGCACAATGATGTAATTAAAGACCATATCAGACTGTATATACAGAGGAGGAAGGCACTATTAAGGTTCTGCATGCAGTATTACAGGTTACCTGAACAGTGTTTTTTTTAAATTCAGGCTTGCACTCTTTTTTTGTTATTTCTCTCTGATGTATAAATAAATCCTTAACAATTCAGGTTCATTTATTTACTTGTGATCTATTTAGAAATGTAAGCTACGTCAAGTCCATTTTTCACTTCTTTTGCTGAAAAATTTCTCTGTATTTCTAACTCTAGTCTTAATTGAAGGGGCAGGGGTATTGAGTCTTTAATAAATACCATAGTTAAGCAACTGTTTTACTGATTATCTGTATCACCTTTCTCAGTGTTCTTTTAATTTTGATTGCTTAACTAAAGAAAAGCCTTGAGGAATTAAATTATGTGTTTTGTTTTGTTTTTTAAGAGATTATTACATATCCTTATCAATAGCAATTAATAGTACAGGATATAAGAAGTCAAAATAGTATTGGATTATGATTTGGCAAAATAAATTAGATTTTTTTTTTGACATAACGATTCAGGTTTTCAGAATTAAATCACACAACCACAATAGAAAATAACACACACTCAATCACAATCTTGGGAAGGGGACTTGTTCTAGATTTTTGACTGAAATAAGTTATACCAAAGCTATTGGTACAACCATCTTGGGACATACCTGAAACACCGACTGCTTTGCTCTGCTTAGCACCTTATCGCCACAAGTCACTTTTCTCTGGACACCTTTGTGGATCATTCCTTGGCCAGTTACAATTATTCTTGCTGAAGTTGCAGTCTCCCTGCTGTTGGTTGCTGGAATGTCCAGTTTAAAATAATATATGAAGTCTCTCCATATTGTTTGATGCACTTTAAACTTGTTTTAACAGTCCATTATACAATGCAAAGTCATTTCAAGAACTACTGTTATCCAGTTGGCTGGAACAGTGATGTAATCTTCCATTTCTGTTCTCTTTGTTTTAACAATGGTGGAATCTTGGTGTGTATGGCTGAGATGAGGCTGTGCATTATATATCAAAGAGTTACCTTATTGATTATTCCACTCTGGGGTCAGGTATCCATTTAAATACATTATTTGCTTTTGGTTCCTTTTATTTACTGTCTCTGTCAGCACTTGTGCATTTCACCAACTTGATAGCATAAATATGTTTCTTCAAAAATACTAGCTGCCTTCTTCATTTAAAAGACAAGTGAGCTATATGAACACAACCCTTTCTTTCCTAATAGAATTGTCCATGAGATACACCTGGTCATTAAAGTTGACAATATTTTGCCCAAAGCTGTATTACTTAAAGCTGACTTCCTTTTTATACAAATTTTAAGGATAGTATTACTTTCCATAAAGTTCCCCATTACACTACTGTATCTGGCACATCATATAATATCAATGTTTTATATTAATTGAATGTGTTTTTTAATTAATTCATTCAGAGAAAAGGGGAAAATCTCTTTAGTTGTACCAGTGGTGCACTCTTGTGAAAGCTTCTCTGAGTTTCCTCCGACTATTGAAGAAATCTAGCTATTAAACCTTAAGTTTTGATTCTCTTAGACTTCGATCATACCTTTTTCTAAAATTTTCTTGATACTTGGGCAATTCTAAGTTAGTAACAACTCATAATTTTTGAGCATTAGTTATTATACTTGCATTTCAGTTTCTTGTGTCTTTTGATGTCGTGATTTCACAGGTTTCCTAGTGGTAATATACATTTCAGGGTAGATGAACCCTAATTTCTAATTTAAAATGCAAGCAAAATTTAAATATATATTCAGGTCTTCTTTATACACAATGGGGACACGTGAAATGTTGATTAGACCAATGAAAAAATCTAGTCCAGTGTCCTGTCTCTGACAATGATCAATACCAATTATTTCAGAAGCAGGTTCAAGAAGGCTATATTACACAATTACAGAATCATTTGGTCATAGGTGTAGTTTCTTTCTAACCACTATCAGTGAATGGTCAGCTTATGAATAATGAGTTTATATCCCTTCTTTAAAAAAATGTACTCTATCTATTGTAATTATGAATATTCTCATTAATCATGTAACTGTTCAATTCTTTTTTGAATCCTGATATTTTATGACAATTAGTTTCATAGGTAAATTATAACTTGTGTATATACATTTTTTTACCAGTTTTAATTTTGGTGCCTTTTATTCATGATCTTCTTATTCTTTTATTATGGAAAAAAGTAAATAGAAGTACCCAATTTACCTTTTCTATGTCCTTCATTATTTATATCCCTCTACTATAGTCCTTCTTATTCATCTCCTCTCCCAATGAGACAGTCCCATCTTTTGCCTACAGCAGTCTCCTCATGACTGAGCACTCTCATCTTTTATCAGAGAACTGATTCTCTTTCTTCTGTTTACAGAGAAACAAGGGCATAGCCCTTTCCCTCATTGTAAGTCACCTTTAATTGTGATATTTCTTAACTTTTGAGTGCTGAATGTGCAATCCTTATGATCTCTTAACATAGTTTTTGCATGGCATTTCCTAACGTTTTGAAGAAAAAATGGGGCAAGGAACCCTCTACTCTCTTTAAAAAGGAACTTTTCTTGGCAGGACTTCAAAGCTCTGCAGGCTTCAAACAATTTGACAGTAGCATGTGCAAATACCATAATCTGAAATGGTCACACACACACACACACACACACACACACACACACACACACACACACACACACACACACACACACACACACACACACACACACAGTATACTCTTTGATGTAGCCATTTCAGATGTATTAAAATAAAAATTCACAAGAATTCCTTTTGTAATATAAATGTATATTTTTATCACCCACTTTGCATTAATGTTCATGGAGTTACACTGGAAGAAATCCAGAGAAACAGCAAAATTTGGGCCAATGATAACTTTTTTAAAAATGTTCTATTTGTGTAGTATTCAGGCAGCCACTCTAACTGCCCAGGAAATGTTACATTATATAGTGGAGTAAAACAGCTGTATATAATAACTCTTATCTTTTCTTGTTCCAAATTGCCATGTCAAGTTATATTAATTGTATGTACATAATACTACCTCATATATAAATTTTTAAATAAGAACAAAGTATATGAAATTGAAGTAAATGCTTCCCCCCCACCACACTTAAAACATTAATGGGTTTCATTTTCACACCATATCTGTCAACCTGTCACATTCAAAAGCTGCATTCCGAGCATAATTTGCTGTATACCTTATTGCTGGTAAAAGGTTTATTGCTTGATGAATCTAATTGCTGTGGATGATGCAATGCTGTACAGCTTTTTGTGGAATTCAGCAAATGTACATAACTGTAAAAATCAGTATTTTATTATTTAATTAAATAGTGTGTTTGGCTGATTCCTTATAGGTGATGGCATATTTGTGGAGTGAGGGAGTTAAACTGCCTTTTTTGAACCTTCGTCACTTAAAGTTGAACTGAGACATCACAGGTAGCAAATCTTAACTATTCCAGTGATTTATAGAAAGATAGTAAAACAGAATGGGTATATACAGCTTTTTTTTTCTGTGCCATCTATGCTTTAGCAAAAAGAGCATTTTGAAACATAAATCCACTTTGCTTGTTAGCTTATATGCAAACATAAACGGCAAGAGCTGTCAAAAGTTTGTCATCAGAAATCATACCTCAGAATCTCCCCACACCTCAAACTCTTCACAAGGAGACAGGCTAGGCCTGTGGCAGGTTCAGGAATGGAGGGATTCTCTCCCTCCTGCCCCACTCCCAGGGCTTGAAGTAGCTTCCATGGGCTGTTATGCCACATCCCTGCATAAGGGGAGAGAATGGGAAGAACTACACAGTGTGAGGGATCTTACATCTTTAGTCTGTCTATGCCCTTTCCCTCCACCCTAGTATGTTGCTGCATAGAACTTCACAAAAAGCAGTTAAGCTCCGCTCCACACACAGGACATGTAATTCCTGGTGGTCCAGTTCCTTCTACAGTAGAATTCCATCAGAGCAGTTCTGGTCCTTTCATTTGGTAAGGAAGGGATTCTCCTTTGGCAGAGTAACACAAATACCATCAGGTTCCTTTGTTTTCAGGCTAGCATAAACAAACACAACAGTGTCTCCCCTGGTGACCCTCCATGATTAGCTCCAGCTTCCACTGAACTGTAGGACAGTAGCTCTTTTCTCTAGACTGCTACTCCCTTATTTCTCTTGATTGATGATCCCAGCGTACCAATTTCTATCAGAAGTGGCTTTCCTTATCCAGATGCTGCTGTATTAACCAAACATTTGCTTAATCTGCTCTGCCTCCCACCATTCTCTTTGTTCCTTTTTATTCCATAATGTTTCAATACTCCACTAGGACATTGTGGTTTTCCCCCCACCCACCTTTATCCACTATGGGAGAATTCATTTCTCATTGCCATAATCTTCAGTGTCAGGTTTCCCCTGTATTTTGCTGTTCTCCCTCTCATACTAGAGGGTCTGTGTGACTTGCATGTCACAGCGGTCACCTTTTAGCTATTAGGACTGTTAAATCCTCTTTACTGCAGCACCATGGAGAGCTCTCAGAATCCCTTAACCCCTTTTCCTAGCCTAGGCCCATGTGACTGCTGCCACAGCTTAAGTCAGGCTATTCAGTCTCCTTTATGTTCTCACTCCTTTTCACACAATCCTTTCTTTTATAAGACTGCTTGTTCCTGCCTCTGGGCTTGATCCAATGTCCAAGTGCCCCATTTTATGAACCACCAGTGGGACCTGCTTGCTGGGACGAAAATGATCCTTCAGGATGACTGCTTCATAGAATGTTATGTATAATTTCCCTGAGGAAAGTCTCAGATCTGAACAAGCTTCCTGTTCAGCACTCTTGGGACCCTAGTCTCAGGGTGGAACTTCTATAATTAGAATCTGAGGTACATGTTCTTGGGAGAGCCCCTGATCATAGCAATGTGGCTTTGGCACCCCAGAATTTTAGTTCAAGTTTGGGGCCACTTTTCAGACATCTTGTCTCTAGTGCCACATCTTTAGCAAGGAACTTGTCATCCCTGAGGAGTTATTAAATTGGAGTTCTTACTCAAGCTAGCTGGAGGGTGGGGATGGAAAGCTAAATAAAAGCACTGATCTTCCAAAACAGATGTTGTCATATAAGTTGTGCTTTGGATGCACCCACTACACTGATCTCTCCATCAACAGGCTGCCACTTCAATGTTTCCAATTAAGGTGTGGCTTATTTTAGCTGAAACAGGCAAGATCAGTGAGAGCCCAGATCAATGGCACATCCAGGCTGAAATTATTGTGGTTTTGATAGTGATGAACTGCTCAGGAAACCTGAGCAGTGTAGACAGAACACTATTATAACTAATAGAGTTAACATTTAGAATAAAGTAGAAGAAGGAAGAGAGAGTAAATGGATTTTGCTTTAAATTCATAATCCCAAATTTAAACTGGACAGCCTGGGGAAAAGATTAGAAAACAAGTTACAATCTTAATAACTTTCCTTCTCTTCTGCTTTATCTATTTTTTCCCCTTCTGGTCTACTTACCTTTGTGGAAGCAAGTTCAAACTTGGAAGTAGGATAAGGGGAAAAGGGAAAAGAAGCCAGACTGCATGATATGAAGCTGAAGAGACTTAAAGTTAAGCGAAAGAAGCTGCAGCTGTAGTTTTAGGTGGACTGGATCTTTTCTGTCATATCTGCATTTAGGCTGTTGCTCTGGTGTTCTGCTTGGCTGTATTTAAATTACATTTAAGTGACTAACAATACTAAGCCTTGCACATTAAGATCACTACTTCAGCAGTTCTGAAAAGCGTATCAAAGGCATTCCTCACAACAGGACCACCCAGAGGATTCAGGGGGCCTGAGGCAAAGCAATTTCAGGGGCCCTTTCCATAAGAAAAAATTGCAATACTATAGAATACTATATTCTTGTGGGGGCCCCTGCAGGGCCCAAGGCAAATTGCCCCACTTGCCCTCTCCCGCCCCCCACCCCGGGCAGCCCTGCATCACAAAATGAATCATTTAGTTCTAGCAAAAGATGCTACAACTGAATAAAAAGAGTTAATGAAGGAAAGGAACCCAGGAATCATGTTTTCTCAGTTTGCTTAGGAAGCAAGGTTTGTCTTTTTTAAAAAGTTAGTGCATAGTTGCAGCCAGTCCTAGTTAGCTCTAGAAAGATTTTTTGAATTCAGCTAATTTTTGTTTTCTAGTTTTTCAGTCAGTTTTTGTATGATTCAGGTATTAAAATACTTAATATAGTTCAGTATTTTAAATAAAAATCTCATTTGGGTAATTTGTATCCAGTGTCTTTTAGAAACAGCTGTGATGTTAACCTGTGGTGCATTACCAAGGTGACATTATTCATTTTGGAGGCAGTCCAGAATTCTGTTGTAGCTGGTCTCATTGCTGAACATGGTGTCTGCTGTAAAGTTACAACTGGCCATAAAAATGCTATAAATTTAAAATGATTAGATGCTCCAAGCTGACCAGCAACAAATAGGATAGGTTATTCCTTGCTACAGACTAGCCCAAACCAGAAACAATAGTCTGAGTACCTCAAATTTTGTTGTTGTTTTTTTCCTAAATCAGGACTCATACCCAAATCTGAGCTTTGTGACTTTCATAGCCTGATTTTTAGGGCTGCTGAGCAGTTGCAGCTTGTGTTAACTTGCTGAATTTGTGGATTCTCATCACCACTGAAAATCAAGCCCTAGGGATATTCCAGATAAACTCCAGACCAGAATTTTTGGAACTGAAGTGGAGACTGACACCAAATAATTCATTCCAGACTTTACATTCAGGCTAGTGCATGCTGTGACCCGACTCTGGGATTTCAGTGAGTGAGTGCAATGTGAGCCATAGAGTTCATAGGGCCAGATCAGGTTGGAGGGGGGCAAAAGGGAGAGGGAACATCACAGATTATTACCAGAACCTATGAATTTTGAGAGATCTGCTGGAAGCCAAGTCCACTTGGAATGGACCCTCTTTGCCTCTGCATCGCCTCCAGGGATCCCTGCCTACTCTCCAGCTCCTTGGCAGCATGAGTCTGAGCCTCAAAGCAGCATTAACTCCTCAGCATGAAGTTGGTAGAGGAGAATGTTAATTGTCTTCCCTGCAGCCTCCTTCTCTACCCTCTGAACTCAGTGCCTCCTCCTGCATATGTGGATTCTTTAACCCTTCAGACTGCTCTTTCCATGGGCTGTAGCAGTGCTGGCTCGGGGGTGGGGAGAGATTATCCCTGATCCAGGCAGTGGGGAAGCTGCATACAGAGGGAACATGATTTGGGCCCTAATTATGCACTTGAGTATCATCTCAGCAATCAGAAATACCACCTGGCCCAGGCCTATCTTTATTCCTTAGTTATAAGGACTTCTTGTTAAAATATATGCCTTAAAGAACTAGCAATGTCTCAGGAGGCTTCGATATCAGCAGATATGGTGTGGAGAAGAATAGCTGCCTGCAAATTTGCAGAACTGGTGAGTTTGCTTAATTTGAGAGGATTTCACCTTGGCAGATTGTGTGATGTAACATACACAACACAGGTGATATAAATTAGGTGCCTCTGCAATGGACCTTGCCCTTCCCACCCAAAGAGTTTATTGCACAGGCTCCATAAGACCATTTCAACAGTAGAGAATGTGCATATCCACTGAATCTTGCTCCCCTTGCTTAGCCTGGTTTAATGGAGTTCTAATGTGTCTTCATCTCCTGCTCTGACTGTACTTTAGGCTAAAAAATAGTTGCCTTTCCTCTGCCTAAGGGGATAGTTATAGAGAACTATCCCACTGGACTCCCTCTAGACTTGCATATGAAGGCTGCAAAATAAATACTACTTTATGGCCTTTTCACACTGGGAATGTGTGAAAGGACTGCTCCTCTTGTGGGGAAGGAAATGTTTCCTAGTTTCCCCCTCTCAGGGCAGAGGAAATCTCACCTGGCCTCTCCTCTGCTTTCACTAAGAAGTAGGAGTAGAAAAAAGAATCTCACTTTCTCCTCTTCCCTGTCTGCCCCCCTACCCGGGTTTGAGGGAAGGGTTTGAGGAGGGAAACAAATTATCAGTAACAAATTATTAGTCTCTTATGCTTAAACAAGACCCTAATCATTATAGAAGAGATTGAAGAGTCCAGGGATTATGGGGACTGGAAATGCTGGATTAGCACATGTTAAATGCGTGATGTGTGTCTGCAAACCTCCAACCCAACTAAACACATTAGGTTTTTTATTATGCAAAATAACATGCTCCTAGAAATTGGGGGAAAGGAAATATTTTCCTGAGGAAAGGGAGGGAACTTTCCTATATGTAAGAAACTCATGACTTTATTACTTATCCAAACATACAGGATTTCTTATTTATTGTATAATTTTTCCCAGCATATTAGCTGATCTCTAACAAGTCTTGCTTATATATTATTATTATTTTATCATGAGAGTGATGTTTCCATCATAGTTCGTAAATTGTGATTACGTACTTTTGTTTGAGCATTTTGCTATTTTTCCTTTACTTTAGCAAACTTCTGCAGCATCCTCTTCACTTGTACGCAGGCACTAAATAAATTAGCTTAAAACATATCATATAACTTTTATCTATATTTATTATATCTTTTATAAAATATAAAATATATATTTTAAAACAACGTTAAATGCAAAATAAAGCTTTTGTTAGACTATTATTCTTTAGTGACATCTAGTGGTTAGTAGAGCAACTCTGACTAAGGCTATCATTTAGTCACGGATATTTTTGGTAAAAGTAATGGACCCAGGGCCATCCCTAGTCATTTGGGTGCCCTACGCAGCCCCCTCCCCCACGGGGGGGGCTGTGTGGGGCCCCGGGCCTCCTCTCCCCCATACTCTGGGAGGCAGGAGCTATGAGGGGCCACTTTTGAAGGCCCCACAGTCCCAGAGTGGGCTGGAGGATTAGCGGGGATCAGGAGCAGCCTGTCGCTCAGGACACGGGGCTTGGGAGAAGCCTGGCTTCAACCTGCTCTACTCTGCCAGCTCCCAGCTGCGGCGCTCTGCTTCCTGCCACCGGTGAGCAGGGCTGGCGCAAACCCATTAGGTGATCTAGGCTGTCGTTAGGGCACTAACATTTGGGGACCGCGACTGCGGCGGCTGGATCTTTGGCTGCCCCGCTCATCGGTGGCATTTCGGAGATGGGACCTTCCACTGCCTCTGTCAGGGGCGGCATTTCAGGGGCAGGACCTTCTGCTGTCTCTGTCAGGGGTGACATTTTGGGGGCAGGACCTTCTGCCGCCTAGGATGGCAAAAAAGCTGGAGGCGCTCCTGCTGGTGAGAGCCAAGAACGGTCCTTTCCCTAACCTGAGTGACATGGCTGGGGCCAGGGCAAGGGAAGCAGAGAAGGCTGGAGCTGCGTCACTCTGCCTCCTGCCACCAGTGAGTGAGGGGGGGTGATCCTTTCCCCACACTCACCAGCGGTGGGAAGTAGAGCGCTGTGGCTGGGAGCTGGTGGAGTAGAGCGGGCCAAGGCTGGGGCTGGGTTGCTCTGCTTCCTGCCATTTTCGGTGAGTGTGGGGTTGCTAGGGGAAGAGATGGAATGGGGGTGGGCTGGGGGCGGAGCAGGGGGAAGAGTAAGAGACAGGGCGAAGGGATTGTCTAGGGACCCAAACTCCCCTAGGGATGGTCCCTGGGGCCAACTGCCCAGGGCTGCCAGCATTGGCCGGTGCAGCTGGCTGCAGAGCCACTCTAGCAGTGGCCAATGTGGCAGTCCCCAGGGCTGCCTGAGCATATCTATCTTTTGCCCCAGCTTAGTATCATCTGTGAACTTGCTGAGGGTGCAATGCCAGGCCTTAAAACTTCTAGGGATGGAGATTCCACCACCTCCCATGTAACTCATTCCAGTGCTTCACTACCATCCTAGTGACATAGTGTTTCCTAATATCCAACCTAAACCTCCCCCGCTGCAACTTGAGACCATTGCTTCTTGTTCTGTCATCTGCTACCACCGAGAAGCACCACCATCCTCTTTGGAAACCCCCGTCAGGTAGTTGAAGGCTGCTATCAAATCCCCACTCACTCTTCTGTTCTGCAGACTAAATAACCCCAGTTCCCTCAGCCTCTCCTCATAAGTCATGTGCCCCAGCCCACTAATAGTTTTTGTTGCCCTTCACTGGTCTCTCTCTAATTTTTCCACATCCCTTCTGTAGTGGGGGAACCAAAACTGGACACAATATTCTAGGAATGGCCTCACCGGTGCCGAATAGAGGGGACGCTCCTACTAATGCAGCCCAATATGCCATTTGCCTTCTTGGCAACAAGGGCACACTCTTGACTCATATCCAGCTTCTCATCCACTGTAATCCCCATGTCCTTTTTTGCAGAATTTCTGCTTAGCAGTCGGTCTTCAGCCTGTAGCAGTGCATGGGATTCTTCCTTCCTAAGTGCAGGACTCTGCACTTGTCCTTGTTGAACCTCATCAGATTTCTTTTGGCCCAATCCTCCAATTTGTCTAAGTCACTCTGGACCCTATCCCTACTCTCCAGCATATCTATCCTTTCCCTCAGTTTAGTGTCATCTGTGAACTTGCTGAGGGTGCAATTCATCCCATCATCCAGATCATTAATAAAGATGTTGAACAAAACAAGCCCCAGGACTGACCCCTGGGGCACTCCGCTTGATACTGGCTGCCAATTAGACATCGAGCTGTTGATCACTACCCATTGAGCTCGACAATCTAGCCAGCTTTCTATTCATTTTGTAGTCCATTCATCCAATCTATACTACTTTAACTTGCTAGCACAAATACTGTGGGAGACCGTATCAAAAGCTTTGCTAAAGTCAAGATATATCACAGCCACTGTTTTCCCTATATCTACAGAGCCAGTTGTCTCATCATAGAGGGCAATCAGGTTGGTTGGGCATGACTTGCCCTTAGTGAAACCATGCTGACTGTACCTGATAACCTTCCTGTCCTCCAAGTGCTTCAAAATGGATTCTTTGACGAACTGTTCCATGATTTTGCCAGGAGACTGAAGTGAGGCTGACTGGTCTGTAGTTCCCCAGGTTCTCTTTCTTTTCCTTTTTAAATAGGGCTCTATATTTGCCTTTTTCCAATCATCTGGGACCTCCTCGATTGCCACACATTTTCAAAGATATGTTATGAAATATGTCATGTCTCTTGATAAATGAACATTGTAGTGTTTGTTTATTAATATTATAATCTATTACATCTGTGAAATATCTTAATGTTCTTGTATGAAATGCTGGATTTGCTTCGTGTAAAGTGCAGAGTTTAGGATGAGTGTAAAAAAAAAAGGGGGGGAGAACAGGTAAATAAACTCCTAGCTTTAACCGACAGTTTAGCTCCAGTTTTCCAACCAGTCACAAAAAGAGCAGCTCTTATCAGACCAGTAAAAAAGAAATTAACTGGGACACATTATTGTTTTCTGAGAACCACTGAAGATTATTAAAATGATAACAAACATCCAAGTGCATTGGGCTTAATTGTACTGGGATCTTGACCACCCCAGCCATCTTTACTGCCACACAGAATTTTTTTTGTTCCCTGAGTCTCATACTGTTAGCAAGCAGGGCCTGCAGCAGAGCCAGTCTCCAGGCAACCTAATGCGCAGGGCTGGCCATACTACCTGGCAGGTGGGAAGAGGCAGCAGACTCTTCAGCTGCTCAAAGTTAAAGCATTTGTCCATGTCTGTGATAGTTCCTGTGCCTGCTTCTTCCCAACATTGTCTCTGCAATGGACCCAAACTTGCTTCAATCCAGGTGACCATGCTCTGACCCTTGGCTCTGGCTTCTGACTCCAGTTCTAACCCACAGCTCCGATTTCTGATTTCGGACTCCAGCTCTGGCACCTAGGCTGCTGTTCCTGGCTTCTGATTCCTGCCCTAACCCAGGCCTGGCCCTTGCTCTAATCACAGGCCATGACTGCCCATGCCCACTGTCTGACTCACACCTGAGGAAAGAATTGTCTCAATGACTTGAAATTTAGGCAAAATATTTTCTGAAGGATACAGGCCCCACATGCCCAAAAGAATGGAAGTGGAGAGTATGTTTAGAAAAGGAGTCCAAAATTGGGCTTGGAATAGCAGGTAACTTTCAAATTCATCTATTGAGAGTCTATAATTAAGCAAAGGCTACATCCACTCAACAAGCCACTGGCAGCAGCGTGTAGTGTATGTGTAGTTACGTGTTGTGGTGAAAAGCCTGCTGTGTCTTCACTGTGGTGTGTAGCTACTTGTATCAGTGTCAGGCTCTGGCAGGGGAGAGACAGCAGGCAAAACATCAGCAATTCCCTGCTGCTAAAGTCTTTCCCTGCAGTAAGGAAAGGATCTGGCAAGGAAGGGTTCCAGCTGTGGGGAGCTGGCAGAGCTTTTCTTCCCTGCCAGAGTCTTTCCCTACAGTAGGGAAGTGCTCCACCAGTGGGGAGCTGCGCAAACCTTTCCCTGCTGCCTCCCTACTTCCAGAACCCTTCCCTGCTAGGGGAGTCTTTTCCTGTGGAGGGGAAAGGTTTTAGCACTGGGGCACCACATTGCTAAACATAGCAGTGTAGAAAGGAGGCACAGCTTGGGTAAATAGAGTGTGCATTGGGTATGTGCATTGAGTATGCACTTGTATCACAACATTCAGCATGGGCAGTGAGTGAAGCAGCCATTGGGGGAGGCTAGCCCCTGTCCCCTCTCTTTCTATCTCCCCTCCACTGTGGAGCCCAGAGCACCCACAACACAGTTGCCATCCCCCCCAGGCCTGGGCTGCCCGAGCATCTCCAGCTCTGGAGCACCAGGCAAAGGGTTTTGTAGGTCTTGATAAGAACAAAACCTTTTATTCTGTCCTCTTTGGCCCTTTTACAATTTGTCTTGCTTATAGTAACACAGGTTATAGTGAAGTAGATTGAAAGTCCCAGATTGTGGCTATCAGTCTAGATACTTACGTAGAACAGCTGATTGAAACCTATTCCAAAGTGGTTTAACTAAAACAACGTACCATATAGCGTGAAAATTGCAATTCTGGCTGTATTGAACCTCCACTAATAATTAAGGTGTGGGGGAATTCCTAAGAGTTTCATTCTATTTATGTATTATATTGTTTACTTGAAAATCTCCATATTTTTCTAATCCAATCGGGGACAACAAGGGTGTCCTCTGATCACATTTACCACATGCAGTTTTCCATAGATGTTATCTAAAGACTGAGTAGCTTGGTGGATAAATGTTTCTGCTTCATATTTATCAGTTGAATTTAAATCCTCTGGCTTACAAATCATGAATTTGAATTGTTGAGTCAGGACTCCAATTTTGTCTTATTTAACCTGACCATTTTAACCTCTAACATTTTTCTAATATGGCTATTTTGAATACTATACTATCTTCCCATGGCTGAGCTATTCTTTCTGACTTTGCTTTTTTTATAGGTGAAATGCAATCAATCAGATAAAGAAATAAAGCTTGGCATGCTATTGGAAAGGAGGAAAGGTAAGTTTGAGATGACTATCAAAGGGTTAGGGATAGCTCAGTGGTTTGAGCATTGGTCTGCTAAACCTCAGATTGTGAGTTCAATCCTTGAGGAGACTGCTTAGGGGTCTGGGGCAAAAATCAGTACTTGGTCCTGCTAGTAAAGGCAGGGGGCTGGACCTGATCCAGTTCTACAAGATAGGTATATCTTCATATATTAAACACATAGACATGGTCCTGCTAGTGAAGGCAGCAGGCTGGATTCAATGACCTTTCAAGGTCCCTTCCCATTTTGGGAGATAGGTGTATCTCCAAATATTATTTTTTTTGTTATGAATTTTCCCATTGTGTGAGAACCGAGGAAAAACCTGTGCTAAAGAACTTTGTGCTGATCTACTGAGAAAATAGCTGCATTTAGCTAATTACTAAATGTTTCATATTCTCACAGGAATATACTGACAAAGTGGTTTCCAGGGTATCTAATGTGTTTGGAGGAGGCAATTACTGTATAAAATGCAAAGGCCAGGTTCATAACATGAATAATGGATTTGTGTCCAAGAACAAATGACAAAGCTAATGGTTAAAAAACTATTTAATGGTTATTCAACAAGTATTTCTGGGACTACCTATTAATTGTTTTTTATATACTAGCTGGTGGAAAACTGGACCTAATTATAGTATTTTATATTAGTTTTATTTAAAATCTGTTTGTGCCACTTAATGACACCCAGGTGCCTAGAATGCTACATAAACTATGTTATGTGCACCAATATGCAGTGCCTTATAGCTCAAGTGCTTTGAGATCTTTTTATAAACTCCACAGTCTTAAACACAAATGATCCCCAGTAGTCATTTTTTTTCCACCACTGTAATTTCTTGCCATTTCTTGTGTGAAATGTGGCAATCATCTTACAGCACAATGGATTAGATACTGTGGTGACCAATACTCTCTAAATACTTTGGCTCAATGCTGCCAAACCCATTCTATGGAAGGGGCTGAATTCCACTCTTAATTATGGTCCATGGCTGAGGTCCAAATGTAAGACCACATTCTCCCTTCACTCCACAGTTGATTTACCTCTGTCTGCAGGAGGTTTTCTCAGAGCTAGAACCTGGCCTTTGTGTAGTAGTTAGTATTTGGTTTGTATGCCTTATTTAGAAGTACACATCAATGCCAAAGTTTTATTAAAGGAGGTAAGTCTTTGGAGTGTTACTAAATGTGGAATAAAAAAAAAATACAAAGGAAGACCTGAACCTTAAATGGCAGCAAAATATTTCAGTAGCTCTACTGTAAATATTTGTTGTTCTGAGCAGAATGCTGTTAGTATTTAAATAAACCTATAAAAGAGAGATTTACCTCTGTGTCACATGCAACCCACAAAGGGCTATATTAAACTCTTAATATTCGCAGTGGAGACACTAGGGAAATCCCAATTTATACATAATGCTTGTGGTAAACTACAATAAATTAATCAACAGACCAAATAATACTTCAACAACAGACATTTAAATTCCTAAGGGCGAGTATATCTGTTTCTTTGGAGTTACATTAAAAGTGATATTGGTCTTCAATGAATATTAACATTTATTCATGAGACATATCTAATATGTTTGCTACTATTTTTTCTTTACTACATATTGCTCTTGGAATGATTCCATAAAACAATTAGGGGGAAAGAGCAAGTAATGGGTAGACTGAGACAAGTATATAAAATGTATTTAAGGAAAAAAGGGATAACACTATCCTGAAATTATTGTGTTACTTTGTCTGTGGCTGTGACAGACGTTTCTGAATGCTTCTTTTTAGATGGAATGTTAGGTGATATGGATTTAATATGGAGAAATTTGGTATTGTAGTGGATAATGGAAACTACAGATAATTTCTTTAAAATGTTAGCCTTATAAATAGGGCCCTGCCAAATTCATGGTCGTGAAAACTGCATCATAGACTGTGAAATCTGGTCTCCCCCACTCCCCAAAATCTGGTCTTTTGTGTATTTTTATCCTATGCTATACAGTTTTCAGGAGGGAGACCAGATTTCATAGTCCCAAGAGACCCAAAAGCATGCCATGGGCTGTCAAAGGGTGTCAAAGCTATTGTAGGGGGGTCACTGTATTGCCACCTTTACTTCTGCACTGCCTTCAGAGCTGGGCAGCTGGAGAATAACAGATGCTGGCCGAACATCCATCTCTGAAAGCAGTGCTGCAGCGAGCAGCAGCACAGAAGTTAAAGTGGCAATACCATGCCATGACACCCTTATTTCAGCACTGCGGCTGGCGGTGGCACCGCTTTCAGAGCTGAGGTCCCAGCCAGCAGCCACAGAGCTTCCTGCAGCCAGGGGGACATTCCTGGAGGTGGGTCTTACCCAGCTGGGGAAGAGGAAGTCCCATCTCTCACTAACCCAGCCAGGACCAGAAGCTGGAGCCTGGTGTATGGTAGGAGCCCTCCGCCAGGGTGCTGCAGCCCTGTTTCTCCCCAGCTCCAGACCGGTGCTTGGGTGTTAAAGGGGCCTTGAGACTGTGATGTGGGGGGGAAGTGGAGTGTGTGACCACAGAAACTCCCTCTCCTCCCCACCCACCCCCAACCACGGTGCCCTGGATGGTCATCTACACATAAGGCTGGCCCTGCCTCCCCCCTAAAAGTGAGAACTTTCTCATACCATGCCACCTCTCTTCTGTACTGCTGCTGATGACAGTGCTTCAGAGCTGGGCACTGTCGGGTCCTGCTTATAAGATGCAATTCTTCTTTTTGTTGAAGGAGAATAAGGGACTCTTATGCAATTTGTGTACTGCTGTGTTGGGGTGCAAAACTAGTTCATGACTGCAACCTTATTCTTTTCTATATTTTAAACCTATATTCTCCCCCCCCCCTTTCTCTGCCCACCCCATTTGGTAAGTCAGTTTATTTTTTATTCTAGGTAAAGACAGTCTTCCCCACCAGCCAGGCTGGCTCATAACAGGTATATTGTCTATTTTTCTTCAGAGGATCATTTTCCACCATCTGCTACATTTTTACCCTATTTTTCAATTGTTTTCTCTCCCTCTTGGCATTTAAATATGAAGCCATAGCTGCATAGATATCCAGGTAATAGGCACCTTATTAATATAGATAAACTTTTTTTGTCATAGTGACTATTGAAGCAGAACAGAAACCCAATAATGTTTAAACTGAACTATCCAAACCCACTGTTCTCAAATAAGTTCAAAACTCGGGTGAAACAAGTTTACCTGTCTGTAGTTCAAGGGGACAAGCCCAAAAAATGAACAATTGGCTAGAGTTCCCTGGAATTTTGATTCCCAACTCTGGATCCCTGGACAAATGCGTAGTGCTACTCTATTTCTGCACTCATCTCCAACCTCTTCATTCTTACCCGTGGCAATATAGCCAAGCTAGTAGTCTTAGTTCCTATTGCCTGTGAAGCTCTATTTGCATTTTCTTATCCCTACATAGTGGAACAGGGAGAATACATTGGGAGTTAGCACTAATATACCCGGTAATCAATATTAACATTTTTAAGTATGTATCTGCCTGGAGAATCCCTCTGTAGGTGCATGTGTGCCCCATGCACATAAGATTGGAGCCTTTTGAATAGCAGTGTCCATCAGGGCCACGTATGTGCCCTGTGTATACTTTATTCTTCCATAAAGGGCATCAAACGCACAAGACCCATGACCTCTTACTGCCCATTGGCAGTAAGGTAGAATCTAGCGAGTGTCTGACTTGCTAGGCTTTAGCTTCAGCTAAAACTTTCCAGAGTACTTAAAAACTCTGCTTCTTCACCTATCGAAATCTGCAGTGATTGAACTTGACCTTTGTGGACAGATTTCTGATGATGCATGTGTATATCACCCCTGTACAGGGTACTTTATCATGGAAGACTATGGGCTAATCTCTTAAAGGAAGGCATCAGAGAAATGTCATGTACCAGACAGATGCTCTGTATGCTCATCATTCTCTGTGTGGACTTGGAAATTGTGAGACTCTTGACTGAAGCCTCACTTGCTAGAAAAATCAATAAAGATCTCTTCAGACCCAGATGAGTCAGGTACCAGGCCCAAGACTATCTCTGAGTGCTCCATCCAATAGACAATGATCAACACCAGTGTGGAAAAGACTCCAGTACTGAACAAAGGCCCAGTGCCGAAACAGATACCATCTGCACTGCAGCCAGCATCTAATACCAAAGTCTGGCACCAATAGATGCTGTCTGGAGGATAAAGAAAGAGGATCATGACAGAGCTCAGTGTCTACCCATCAGAAAAGACTATACAAGGACTCTAGGGAGAGAGCCATTGAGGTTCAAATGGAATTAAGGGCTAATGACTTCTCCACCAGTACCCATATTTATTACCATCATCTCATTGATGATGCTTTCAGTGGAGTGTCTGATACTACAGGATGTGTCTCTGGAGGAATCTAGAATGACTTTGATACTAAGACAGTTATGGTACCATTGTTGCTCTTAGAGGATATTTACTGATCTTGTCCATCACTGCATTACACATTCTTGTTTTCTTTGAGCGGAGAACCCTCTCCCCTGAGATCCATGGGTGAGACTAGAAAGAGCAGGGGCTATCCATACAAGGCTCAGTCACAACAGCACCAGGAATGATATTGGACAGGCCAATATCAGACAAGCTGGCTGTATTCTTATGGTATGTCAGTTGGATTAACTGAGGTCTGTCTTCACACAGTTCCAGGACCTGATCTCCTTCCCATTCCAGGGAGCAGAAGAGGTTGCACTCCCCCATGGCATCCCTGTCCAGCCCACCAACATCAGACATGGAAAAATGCCTAGAACTGCCAGATATGGGACCAGAGGAGCAACAACACTGTCCTACCTTGCCACCTTTTCATCTTGGTTACCTGATGAAATGGTGACACTGGTGTGACATGCTATGGACACATGGAATATTCAAATAATATTGTACAAACTTTATAAATGTTATATGCATCTTTATGGGATAATACTCCTGACTCAGTGGGACAGATAAATGGTTTTGTGCAGGAACTATAAAATCTGGGGCTTAATTAATGCAAATCCCTAAGGCACATAATACGTCTGAAGAAGTTTCATCACCTGGAAAAATTGAAAGCACTGGTTTGAGCTACTTTAAAAAGCCTGACAAACATAGAAATGAAAACTGTATAAAATGATCACCCAGAAACAGGGAGAGAGGTCACTTTCATACTCAATCCAAGAACTGACAAGGAAACTGCAGCCAAGAGAAATTGCTTGTGGAAAGAGCCTGAAATTCTTTATTCTGACCAGTCTCTGTGAAATAAGTGTCACCTGGTAAGCAAGGCATGCAAATAACCCATTTGTTTTTAAATTCTCTCTCTACCTTTGTTCTGAGTAAATAGTACTTTTCTTTAAGTAGGTTGGTTAGTCACTGGTTAATTCTATCATTGCCCCTGAGAAAATGGGACTGCAGGTGCTGAACTAATGTCAGATCTGCTAAGGTCATCACAGTAGATTGCAGAAATCTTCAGCCTAAATTCCCATTCTGGAGGGAGAGGATCATGGATCCTGGCCTGAGAATGTTGATGGCTAAAGGCCTGACATGTAAGTAGTCTTCCCTCATGGAGTCAATGAAAGATCAGAGGTACAGTCACCTCAGAAACTGTGACAACCAGTACTGGCACCAGATGTCTTGAAATCATTTCGAGAACTATTTGTGAGAATTGCAGACTAGAAACAGAGAGAGAGAGAGGTCTGTTATGCAAGAAGAATTTTGTAAGTTGTTCAACATATTGACAACTTCAAGCCTAGCCAGAATCACCCTTCCAGTAAATGGACTACCTGACTTTGCTAAGGCCCTGTGGCAAGCACCTGCTCTGACATTTTCCATTGTTAAAAAGGTAGACAAATGGTACTAAAACCCATCCATATATATAATATATAATGATTCTAGTAATTCTATACCCATCCCAAACTGTGTTTCTTGGCCATCTCATTGGAGAAGGAGAAATCCAACTCCAAAAAGAGCAGTCCAGCCGACAAGGATTCAAAGCAAACTTCACCAGTCTGGGAGGAAATCCTACTTTGCAGTCTCCCTTCAAGCACGGGTGGCAAATAACCATGCACTTCAGGCTAAATATAATTTTCTGACCAGAGGGAGAAAACACCTCTTCCTGTCAAAGTTCCAACATGAGAAAATGGGGACAAGTTCAAAGGAGAGTCAGTTAGTTGTCATAAAAGCCCTTTAAATGACAGTGGACACTTCCAACACTGCAACAAAATCTGTGGTTACTAAAATGATGATTTGAGGGGCTTCCCAGCTTCAGGCACTTCTAGAGGAGTGCAGGCCACAATCAAAGACTTGCCCTTTGAAGGGATGAAATTGTTTAGTGGACATATAGATGCCACTCTATGGTCCAAGACTCTAAGCCTACCCTGTGCTCCTTAGGGATCTACAGTCTGGCCCTGTAACATCAGCCATGTCCTTATCAATCCAGATGAGGCAGAGGAAACCATCTCACCATGTCAGAAAGCTCAATTATTCTTCGAAAAACAGGCACAGGTACAACAGAGGTTTCCAGTCTTCTTCCTTCTCCTCCTCAGCAAGGCAACCCACATCTGTGCTATGTCAGCAGATTTGACAGGACAGTCTGGAACCATAACATAGTCAGTTTGGAGCACTTAACCTTTGGAAGCTGCTTTGCCCAATTTTGTTGGTGTGGTCAGCCATAATGTTGGACAGATGATTATCCATGGTTACCCATCCAGTTTTACTCCCTATCCTCTACCCACCCTTCCTTCTCCATCCCTAAAGCTCAAGACTGGTTTGTGACTCTGGAATTGCAAGAGGCATACTTCCTTATGGTAATCCATCCGGCACACAGAAAATACCTAAGATGCAGTGTGGTGGCCAATCATTACCAAGACAAGGTCCTGTTATTCAGACTCTCCACAGCATTAACAGTAAATGAAATACCTGGTAGTGGTAGCAGTACTTGTAAAGAGAAAGTGCATTCACAACTATCAGTGACTGGCAGGTCAGAGACAGATCCTCGCAGGAGACTGCAACAGCTATTGAGTATGTGGTCTCCTTGTTCTCCCAGCTAGGATTCCTTGTGAACTGAGATGTGATCTTGCTTCATCACAGATGATAGAGCTGACAAGAGCCAATAATGACAGTATGTACTTGTCTGGGGCTACTTGGTCACATTTACATATGTGACACCACTTACTAGACTACAACCATAGCCCATATCTATGGCTATGGTCTATGTACTCTTCATCCTAGCATCACAAGAGCAGGAATTACATCCCAGCCCCAAGTCCTGTCAGAACTCAGGTGGCAATTGGATCCAGAGAATGTGCAAAAAAGGGGTTCTGTTCTTGGCCTCCTCCCTGACAATTACATTGGATCATGGATACCTAAGGGGCAGGCCAGCCCATGTGAACCACCTGCAGATGCAGAGGACCTGGGCCAAGGATGACTTAAAACCTATATTAATTTTCTGGAGCTCATGCAGGCCCATCTGATGCTCTAGCATTCTTACCTGATCTGTGGAACTCCATTGTGCAGATCTTGAAAGACAACACATCCACAATGAGTTACATAAACAGTCCTCTCTGCCAGGAAGCCACTGGGCTATGGATATGGACTCATCTCCATGGGCTAAGTTCTTTGGTTCTGCACCTCCCAGGAGCCAGCAACAACCTGGCAGTCTTCTTAAGTAGACATGCAGTAAAAACTGTGAGTGGTTGCGTTGTGTCTGTCCATCATTGACCCAATATTCCATCAACTGGGAACTACCTCTATAGATCTCAGCACAGAGGACAACACCAAATGTCCATACTTCAGACAGGCAAAGTCATGCTGATCCTGATAGTTCTTTATTGGCTGAGGCAATTCTGGCTGTTGGACTTTATTGCAAATGTCCAGTTACCCTCAGATCCATCTCCTAGTCTTCCCATACATAACTCAGAACCATGGTCAGATGCTGCACACAGACCCAAAGCCATTACTTAAAGTTATGGATATTGGCTGGTTGAGCATTACTGTCAAAAGAAACTACTCCCAAGAAATTCAAGACATTCTCATACAGAGCAAAAAGCCATCTACTATGAAGACATACTCCTCAAAATGCAAAAAGTTCCCCATATGGGTAGTTCGGTACAATCTGGAATAAGTAGCGATCCCAATAGCAACAGTCCCACATGCTGCACTTCAAACATGTTGGATAGGCATTTAGTTCTCTCAGGGTCCCTAATAGTAGTATTAGCTGGCAGGCAGCATAAGTGTCCTGGGTCTTTTCACACCAGGTGGCGTCAGAGTTCCTCAACGGCCTCCTGCATACTTGTTCACCTGTTAAAGACATGACTCAATTTTGGGACCTACATATTGTTCTAAAGCTCATGGAGCTTCCTTTTCAGCCACTGTCATTTTCTCAGTAAATTATCTTAACCTCAAGATGTGTGGGCTTTTTTCTTCTCTGGAGTTTATTAGTTCAGTGTGGATGGTCAGTGAGCTCCAAGTCCTCATTGACTGACCTCCACAACCTTTCACAGGGACAAGGTTGTGCTGAGGCAAAACCCTACGATCATCTCTAAGGTGGTGTTGAAATTTAAACCTAAATTGATCAATTAACCTATCCATCTTCTGCTCAAAGCTACTCTCAACACTGGGAGAGAAGATTTGAATTTTGGACATTTCCAGAGCCTTACTCTATTAGTTTAACAAGACAAAGTCTTTTAGAGTATGTCTACAGTTCCCATAGTGTCCTCAAGCGCAGAAGTCTACACAGCAAAGAAACAGTCCTACAGCCTGAACCCAAGTCGCCTGGCATAGGCCAGCCACGAGTTTTTCTTTGCTGTGTAGAAATACCCAGAGACTGTCTCCTTGACGCTGTTACCGTATCCAGCCTATCAAAAGGCCAAGCCATTTTTGTTACAGAGAATCTCTTAAATAGCTCACACAGTGTATTTCAACCTGCTGTCAAAGAGAAGGTGAGCCTCTCCCGTAGAATGGCAAGGTATACTCCAACAGGGCAGAGGTAGCATTGTCAGCCTGCTTCAAAAACATGCTAATATCTGATATCTACCAGGTAGCAATGTGGTGCAATCCACTCATCTTTGACAAACATCACGTCCTTGATATGTCAGCGAGGTATGATGCCAAGTTCAGGAGAGCAGTGCTTCAATCATTATTTGACTAAAGCAGCTGATGAAACTCTTCATTCCTACCCTCCAGAGAAGGTACTGCTTCCCAGTCACCTAGAGCGGAATCCACGCTGAGACATACTCGAAGAATGAATGGTTGCTTACCCTACTGTAACTGTAGTTCTTCCAGATTTTATAACATCTTCAAGAATCTCAGTTACCATAGGATAAGTAACTGTTCTTTTCCACATACTTCACTGTGAATCATTTCCTAAGGGGAGCATGCTACTTACAGTTGTGCCTTCACCCTACTCTGCCCGTTGTTACACACACATAGATTTTTTTTTTCAAAATGGTGAAAAGTAGTAGGCAGGTATGGAGATTCCAGAACTGGTAGTTGTCATGATGTGAATTGTGTATAACCATTATTATGACTGATAGACCAAGTAGCAAAATATTTGTTATTTTCTAGAGGTTGCCCCTGGTTTTTCTCAAGACTATTGGAATCTAACACACCTGTATTTCAAGCATTGTGTTCAGTGAGGACCTTTTACTTTTATTTCAAATGGGATTTGCTTTTACTCTTGCATAAATATCAATTATGAAAATACACAATCTAATCTGTCTGAGCTGTTCAGTTTTCTTCTGGGATATGTTGTTTCTAGGTAGAAGGAAAGCTGAACTCATAGTATTTTAACCATTCCAAAATTAGTCAAATCATTAATTGATTCTTTAAGAATATATCATCACATGAAACACCGTATCCCATGATTCATGAGTTGTCTTGTTAAATGCAAGTTCTGTACTTCATCAGCTGCTGTCAAACTCTCACAGTTAGCATTATGAGGATGTCAGTCATATGATCCAATGCCTCCTTCATGACTATCTATATTCCAGCTGTTCATGTTTTTGCTTTAGGAAGTATGTAGTAGTTATTTATACTGGGGAACTTATTTATAACTTGTAACTTGGGTGTCCCCTCATCTAAATGTAGTACTAAAAGTAACATTCACAGCTATTTAAGTTCCTGGCGGCATTCAAGTTCCCCTACTGGTCTGAGGGAAGCCCTGACTGAAATAGTGCTAAAAGATTAACAGCACAGCAGTCTTTTTCACACAAATATCACCAGTAGCAATTGTATTAAACTGATGGGACTGCACACCTTGCACAGTACCTTTAATCTGATAAATGCCTTTAGTCTGAGGAATTTGCTCTTGCTGCACTTTGAACCTTGCTCGTTGGTTTCAAATGCAGCTGCCCTCCACTCATCATCAATCTTGTATCCTTTACAAAAGTATATGTCCAGTATCTTCTTTCTTATTTTAAGAATAAAAAATTACATAGGAAAAAATAAATTTTGTGCCTGTTACGTTATTGGTTGGCCATGTTTTTCTCCAAACTTGGGACTGATTCTCCTCTGACACCAGTTCTACAGGGTTGTAGCTACCTGCACTTTAATGGAATAGCTTCTGATTCACACTAGTATAAGTGAGATCAGAATCAGGACACGTGTGTTAGATTTGACGGAATTACACCCCACGGTTTTTAAACAATGAAACATTCTTACATGGTTAGAGAAGCCAGGCTGTCAAATTTGTTTCTATTTTTTTCATAATGCATTTAGAAAATATAGGTAATACTTTTAGTTTATATCTTGTTTATGGCTTATATACTTTTATGTACTATTTCTATCTGAAGGCATTCTAATAAAAATTACTACTTTAAAATAGCCCAGGAAATCTTTATGATCTAAGAGAGAATTTATAAATAACTAACTCATTCAGTACATCTCCATTTTCTAGCTCATCACTCATCAGCCGCAAACTGTAAGGCTGAGACACTTTAAATCATTCAAATGTACACATAAATAGCATTTTATAAGGGCTTTCATAGTTAACCTAGCTTCCCTGAATGAGTTCTGAACTTCAGCTCTCCTTCTCCCCGACTTCAATTTTCCATGTAAAAAATGAACATAATCCATTAGTTTGATTAGTAGCAAACCGTTCTCTGAAACCTTCCTGTCCCATGTGCAAATATAGAATTTACCTACTATGCTTTTGATGTCAATAGTGCTCCTTCTCATAACTCTGAAGTGCCATAACTATTGCTAGCATAGGAAGTAATCATGCATCTTTGAGTGAGAAAAATCAGAAGCAGTTTTGTGTATTTGAAGAACAGTACATAAGTATGTATTAAAGTGCTCTCTAATTATATTTTAATAATTAATGGCAGAATAATTTAAATTAAAATATAGAATAAGAAATGCAGATACACTTAGTCACAAACAAAAGCGTAGGCCCCAATTGTGCAGTTGTTCCAGCTAGGTAGACTCTTGAGGCTGGTGGGGCTCTGCCTGGGCAGCCGCCCATATACAATTCCAAGATGGAACCTTAGTTGAAAAGGTTGAAGTTCAAGTTATTTTAATGGTGCCCAGCTGTCACTTTCCAAGCACTTACATTGTCTTTACAAAAATTATATCTTTAAAAATAAAACCCACAGTTGCAAGCCTGAAAATAAACAATTAAAGCGACGTTTTGAGTTACTTTTTAAGCTGAGCCCCTGCTTTGAGTTATTACTTTTGGTTCCACCTACACCAACCCAGACTTAATATAGACACATGCAAAAGTATGCTTGATAGCCTACTCATAAACCTAACAGAGACCATAACACAACTTGAATTAAATTACCTAAACCTGTAAGTTTCAAATACACATATACTTACCAATGACACAGCCAAGCTTTCCTCATCAGTGGGCTGCTTCTACCTTGCAGCCATGATGCACTGCTAGGGCAGAACCAGTACCTGCCCTTCTGTTCCTCCCACTTCAAGTTTTCAGGGTTGGGGAAGGCATGTGCAATGGTCTCTGGGGATGGAGCCAGCCCTGGGAATGAAAGCTTCCAAGAGCAGGAATTGGCACAGCACAGCGGATGGTGACACTGACCCACAGGTTGGTTGGCCCAGGGAGGTGATTCAGGGTGAAGGTGACATTTCTTTCCTGACCTCAGTGCAGGCTGGCACAAGCTGCCTGATATTACAACTCTTGCCTCCCCACCCAAAAGAACAATGTTCCTTAGTACACCCCCTGAGAGGGCATACCTCCCCTCCCTAATTTGAAAGCCTGTGAATTAAAGGATCCTTCCAGCAACCAACTGGCATACTTCACCACTCACTATCTCCCTACCCAGTTTACAATGCCCACAACATGTGAATTTTCAGAGAAATTAGTATTTTTAAGGATAAATGTGGTGGTGATGGAGTTTGAAAATGGCTCTTACAACAATGAAGTCTTAACAATGAAGTGGCAATAGTTGTATTAGATTAGAATATTTGTGTACTGTACAGCAAATATGAAAAGTAATAAAACAATCTCCAGTAACGTCCATTTAAGTAGCATTCAGTACCTTTTCATGTCACTCACGGCATATGTATTATTAATGGTTCAGTAAATTCTGTTTTTAATAAAGCTTTTCTTAAAAAGAATACTTGCTGAACATAGCTAGAGTGGCGGTGACTACTATAATTATTTTTTTTAAGGAAGTGATTCCATTCCAACCTTTTGTTTTTAGTCACTTTCTGAAATATTCAATTTCATGTTGAAATTTTTTAACTTGATGTCTGCCCCAAGGTGAAAATGTCTTTAAAAGAGTAACAGAAATGGTTTGACCTTTTTTCAGTTGCAAGGATGGGGGGTTGGAAGGGGGAGGGGAACACACTTTCTGCTCCTATTTATTTAACAGCCTGGGCCAATCGCTTTCCCTCTGCTTGGACTCACTAGTCAGAGTGACCAATCATTGGCTTCATTTGAACCAAACTATTTTCTTTCATTTATTCGTCCCAAAGTTCTGGTAGCTCACAAAAGTTGATCTATGGTCTCTCATTGTAGAAAGGGAGATTGCATATTTCAGACAAAAGTGCCGTAATAAGATGCTTTATTGGTCTGATTGCTGGTTACAAGAAAGACATGCATAACCTGGAAAAACTAACTAAGGATCTGATTTTTGCAAACATTTAATGAAAAGTCACTCAAGTGAGTAGGTTGTACTCCCATTGAAGTTAACGGGACTACTCATGTACATAAGTGTTTGCATGAATGGGTTGTAAATGAACTTTAAAGAGAGTCTGAAATGGACTATACACAAAATGTTGTCTAATCTACAAAGTAAACAGTCTGAAAAATAATTGTTCTGCAATCTTTTGGGGTCACTATAAATCTAAGGTGCTGTTTGTGAAAAAATATTTTTTTAAAAAAAGAAGGCTTGTGATATTGAAATTGACAGTATTCCTTATATAGAACCTAATTCCCACTGGCAGCTAGGGATCCCATTTCTTCTAAAATCTTGTTCTTATTTCTTGCATATTAGAAGTATTCACTCTATATTTCAGCATTTGCCTGAGAGCAGTCCTGGATGTGCCAGTAGTCTCCCTACTTTTATGCGACTGGTTATGGATCTACTGTTACATATCTATTATTCGCTTCCTTTCTTTAATAATTGTTCAGCCTACGTCTTTAGACTACTTTATTTTCTATGACAATTCCAGTGGGCCAGAGCCACAGCTGTTGTGCCTGGGCGTAGCTCCATTGGTTTCAAGGAGGGTATGCTGATGTACACTATTTGAGGATCCAGACCACTATCCTTGGGGAGTGGATTAGCACAAACATCTTCAGCCCAACTACTTTAACCTGTGAAGATGACTGATGATACCATGTTCTTAATGTTGATGTCTTTTTATGTTAAAATAAATTTAGCTAAGGAAAATGTCTCCTCTTTACCATATGCCATATGTTCTATAAACCAGAAATAAAATGAAATGGTTACCAGAAGTAACAGATTTATGTGACGCATGATGTCTTTAAATGCAAGTAAGCTTCTCTATCAGCAGATAGATCTCATCCTTTTACTGAGCATGTCTAAGATCAGTTTACACAGCTGGGCCTGTGCAGATAGATGGGGCACAGGTTCAAGCCATGTTTGAACGTAGTGTTTCCTTACTCCAGTGAAAAGATGTTCATGCAGTGTTACACTTTTACAGAGGCTCAGAAAAAAATATTTAAAAAATCTTGTATACTATTTCTTATTGTAAGCTCATTGTCAAAGTTTATTTGGAGAAAATGACAAATACAGCTCTGGAAATAGTACTATTGATTCAGGATTTATAATTACAAATCCAAAACAAAAGCATTGTTTATAATCCCTGAATAATATGGCATGGATATAGTAGTGAATTTGAAGATTTAGCTTAAATGGATTTTTTTTTAATAGTTAGCTTGAATGCTTCACATTAACTGCACCAAATGCATCAGAAATTATTTCCATGATATAGTTCAGAAAGTATAATACTTCATATGATATGAGTACTAAAAAATAAATTACAGAGCATTCATAAAGACTCTTCAGAAGCCAGAATTCCACAGAGAGCTCTTAAAGGCTTTAAACTGATTGTATTTGACTCTTAGTTAGAAATCACAATTTAGAGTAAGAATTCTAGAAACTATACTAATTGACATATACGTTACCTGTACTGATAAAAGCTTTAAGATATCTATGGATGAAACCTGCTAGTAATCTATTGCATTGCTTTTTGTAATGATATACTGCATTTTTATGCTACTATAACACAGCATTCGGAAATAGTTAAATGTTGACAATGAATGAATTTTTGTTCAAAGGCTTACAGTGTACTATCAATTTTGAAGAAAATAAACTTAAATTAAAACACTGAAATCCATAATATAGCACATACACCAATTGTAGTATGTTCATATATCTTGTTCTAAAGATTAACAGGATAATCAGTTTCTCATGTAGTAGATGGTCCATGGTCTGGCATTTATATAATTTTTAAAGCTTTTGGAAGTAATCATTCTATCCAGGTTGACAATTTCAGAATGAGATTACCTAATGATTCATGATCACATTACATTTTTTTCTGAAAAATCACATAAATACTGTCCCATTCCCATTGAAACACTATTTACAGCTGGGCAACATTTTGCTCTTTGCGTTGGTGTTCAGGTATCCTTTTGATAATGGACAACTGTTCATGTTTTATTTTTTCCAGTTAGCAGCTGTGTTGCACCTAAGAAAGCCATTGTGCAGCATCCTTCTTTTCTGTAGCTTCAATTATTGTACATATTACTTTGAATGTCTGAGAGACAGCTACTGATTTTTTTTTTGTTTAGTTACATCCTCAGAAGAACACATGCTGAAAAATGTATCTAATTTAGGTCTTGTAAAGAGCAGTTAGAGCTACTGTGGTTTACATGGAAATTTTTGTTTTCTGTCTACTAACCCTAGTGGAAATGTCGTGAGAAATGTTCCAGCTGACTTCATTTGGCAAACAGATTTTGGAATTTAAAAACTGGATCTATTGAGTTATTAGTTCTCTACTTGAAATAAACAGAAAGCCGTAGTAACCAGAGACCAATTGAAGGATCCTGTTCCGGACTTGCAGCACTGCAATTCCCCTTCTGTCCCATTGGATGGCATTAGGAGAGGCCAGAGGGAGAAAACTGTGGTAGTGGCAACAGCTCCAATGATGGGTGCGGGTGAAAAAGGAAAAAACTCACTAAAATAATGGAGTAGTATCAGCAGTTAGGCAGGAGTCTTGAGGGAGACGAGTCACCCGCAATAAGAATGGGGAAGTCAGCCAGGTCACAAAAGGGAGGAGTTGGGGCCAAGAGGCTCTAAAGTGGGAATCATAGACAGTCTTTTCCAAACCCCATCTGCCAAGTATTTTATACATGTTTACTACTTTTATTTGCACTGCCGAACCATGTAATGGCCCCCAGAAAGATCATTGTGCTAAGCACCATACAAACATAGAATATAGAGAATCCCTATGCTGAAGATCTTACAATCTAAATAGTATTTTCTTAGTTTAAGGTAGCTTCAGACCTCTTTGTGCTGCTGGAGTAGTGCAAAAGAGACCTAGTGTAGCATGGACTAGGACTGTTTAATTTTGGTGACAAAGTGCCAGTAGGAAGCATGTTTTTTTCTTAACTATATTGTCATATAAATTAAAGTTGTATTACTCCAAACCACCCAAATTATGAGTTAACTATAAAAATGAGAAAGGGGGAAATAGACCATCTATACTGGGTTATCTGGTCTGTTCCTTTGTCAGTGTAGGATGTATTCCTTGCAGTATGTTCTCCATTTGATTAAGCCAGTTTTATATGAAGAGAGATTGTGCTGTAGTCCATTCTGTGAGCAAAGAGGCTAACCTTCAAAATAAAAGATGGTGATTGCTTTCAGCAGGTCTTTTGCATATTCCACATCAGAAGTAAAGTTATTAGGTTGGTTAAATCAGTAAGTAAAATCCTCTTATTCCTATTTGAATATTGACAACGTAGCAGAATTTTGAGGTGCCTACACAATCCATCACTAAATTTCATCACTCAGTAGCTGACCTTCTAGTGATCTGCAATACACCATTCATCCATCCCCTCACTGGTTATCTCCTTCTACAATGACCCTCTGCATTCCTTCCATAATAACTTTCTGAAGGTTATTTCCATCTCCCTGCCTAATATGACTGTGACTGATATCACCTCTGTTTTCATACCCTATACATTATTGTAATAATCTTTGTGCAGACTATGCCCTGAGAGTATCATTTAAAAATGAGCACACTGATGATTAGTACTTTGCATAATGTATATACAAAATGCATATTAGGAGTTATGAATATAAGACGAAATGATGAGTAAAATGTGTTTACCAAACCTGTTTCTCAAAGACCAAAGGCAAGTTGATACCTCTACCCAGAAGTCATCAAAACTGATTGGCAGTCACCTGTCAAGTGGCCATTCTTTGGCAACGAAGTGGGCAGGAACAGATGGATCTGCATTTTAGCAAATAACCACATGGAACTTATTTCACCACAAGACTTCATGTCTCCTTCCTCACAACTGGAATGAATTTTATCTAGGGGTATCCCTCAGGAAAATGTATTTTAAAGAATGACTGGGCTATAAAAGAGGGGCAAAACACCCCACATTCTCATTCTCTCTCTCTCTCACTCACGCACACACCCCTAAGAGAAAGGAACCAGCACTTTAACTCTGGGAGAAGATTATGACCTGAGAATTTGGTTAGCCATGTTGCTGGGAATCTGTGGTAAGGATTTTACCTTAAATCAAGTCTAGCTTGTTAAGTTTTAGCTACAAGAAAGTGTTTAATCTTTATTTTTCTTGTAACCATTTCTGATTTTAATACTTGTATTTACCTAAAACCTGTATCTTTGTAGTTAAATAAACTTGTGTTGTTTTTAATCTAATCAAGTGTTTTGTGTTTAAACTGAACTGTTGGATAACTCCAATTAAAGTAGCAAACTGTTTGAATATTGACCCTTTACAGGGCCAATGGACCTTTTAATATCTGAACTGTCACAGAAAGGGCTGGATAGTACAGAACACATATTTTGGGGAAAAGGTGGGACCCAGGAGTGTGTTGGAGTCACCCTCCAAGTAGTAATAAAGGCTGGTGGAAGCTGGAGTGTTGCTAACAGGCTGCTGGGGTCAGAGTTGCTGGACCAGGGCTGAAGCTATACACAGACACTCAGGGTGTGACCTGTATGCTAGTAGGCTGTTTGTTGGCTGGCCCAGGTTGGACGCTACAGCAGCAAATCATTTTGAGGCACCCCAGGTTGAAGGGCAGGTGGTGACACCACTCATCGCTGGTCTGGACTGAACCCCAGAATGTGACAATGACCAAAGCACATACGTTTGGGTCTGTTGTTTCCTGACTCCAGGATCTGCTTCTCTCAACAATATTTCTAACAAGACATTTGGTTTTTTTTCTGTCCAGTAGGTACGCAGGAGTCTTTACCAAAAGCAAACTTCAAAACCTTCAGTTTTCTTTTTGTCAGCAGCATTAACTTTTCACAATTCACATCCATAAATTGTTTGGATTTTAAGTTATTTCATAAACAGCATGCTAAGTTGTTGACTAACAGAGGAAAGAGAAAAATGGTTTATTTTATTTTTGTTTGTTATACAATGTTCTGGTTCAAACATGTTCAACCAGAAATTTTCTTGGTACACACACTTTTAAAATGAGCTACATATATTTCACTTTTGGAGCATGGACTACACATTTTTTCTCTCACATGTTACAGTGCCTAAACTTATTACTTATTAGACCAAACTCATTTCACACTTTCAGAAATAATCACACTGATTATACTTTTTGCAGGGCCGTCTTCCTTATAGTACCTATTGCCAGAAAGTATAAATGAAAAGGAAGAAGCACCTAAGCCTTATTTTGTTTGTGATCAAGCATTTAATGCAAATTGTATCTACTTTTGCAGTTTCTTGAGACTGTTCTCAGGGAGTCAGGTACTAGTCTTTTAATCCTAATTCACCTTGCAAAAGTTAGATGTTCTTCTGCTCCCTTAGCCCCATCTCAAAAATTTGAGCAGAGTAATTTAGGATTAGTAATAACAGCTCTAGAGAATATTTTGTAATGCTGCTGATAGCTTAACACAGGGATTAGCAACCTTTGGCACATGGTCCGCCAGGGTGCTTACTCTGGAGGGCCGGGCCGGTTTGTTTACCTGCCGTGTCTGCAATTTTGGCCAATCGAGGATCCTTCTGGCCGCAGTTCGTCACTCCAGGCCAATGGGGGGCAGTGCATCCTTCGGCCTGCTCTGCTTCCTGCAGCCCCCAATGGCCTGGAGCGGCAAACCGCGGCCAATGGGAGCCGCAATCAGCTGAACCTGTGGATGTGGGCCATGTGCCAAAGGTTGCTGATCCCTGGTTTAACACTTTGATCACCAGCAAACTAGTTTTACATTAGAGCTCTGTGGACAAAGGTAATTCTATGTCTATTCTAATTCAATATTGCAAAATTTGGTTTGTTGGGTTTTTGTTTGTTTGTTTTTGTTTTGTTTTTTTAACTTTCAAATGAAAACCAAAACGTTTGAATTTTCCTGTGAAAGGGAACAGAGCCGTGGCCCCTGGAAGCTTAGGCTGCTGAGGCACCATTATTAGCCTGGAGCCTAAGAGACACGGCTTCCAGGTCCCTGGGTCCCTTATATCTGGCCTGGTGGGCTGAAGGGGAGCTGCGAGCCTTTGAGTTTAGGAGCCATCGCTCCCAGCTCCCCACTAATCCACTAAGTGAACTGCTTAAGAGACAGGATCTGAGAAGTCTCGTCTCCTCAGCTGAAAGCCGGGAGGGTGAGCTGGCAGGAAACCAGGCAGGTTTCTGTCACAACCCTGCCTGGGTTCTGTTGCAACTTTGTCAAAACCAGTCAACACGAAATATTTCGATTTTGCCAAATTGGCATTCTCAGACACCTTCTGTCAGACATTTTCTAGCTAGTCTATTTAACATACCATATGAAACTTCTCTTGAAAACAGAGACATGCTGGATCTGTGTCATAGACTGTCTGGCTAGTGCTTTAAGGGGAGTCAGACTCAGTTATGACTGCGAACTAAGTTATCCCTCAGCTGATCTTCATCTGGTGACCTAATTACCATTAGTGATCCCAGCCCTGAAAGAATCAGAGGACTTCATAGCCAGTGAGAACTCAATCAGAGGTAGGAGGCTCCTGTTGGAGAGACCCTACAGAAAACAAGTTAGGGTCCTGTGGGAGGCCCTGAGATATGTCTTGTGAGAAGTAAAGAGGTCCCTGGGAGAAGCTGCTGGAGTGTCTTGGGAGGGGAGTCAGTGGGAAACCTGTTGGGAGGAAAAGAGTCTCCAGGGCAAAGGCTGGGGAAGGCGGTGCTCAGTTAAAAGGAGCAAAGAAGAACTCTGTAGGCCCATTAGAATATGGGCAAAGAACAGGGAGCATCAGTGAATCATAGCCTATGAGAGGGTCTCCAGGAAAGTCAATCTGAGAGTCAGCTCTCTGCAACAGAGTCATAAGGACTTAAAGGTATCCCAGAAGGGGGCAAGAGCTGAGCCCGGAAGGCAGGCTGAAGAATAGCCTAAGAAGGGCAGAAGTAAAGTTTGTTCATTTTTTGGTGGTTTAATTGGATTTTGTTACCTTGGAAGCGGATTGGACTGAAAGATGAGCTGGCCAGAGGACTGGCCATGGAAGATGTAAGCAAAGATGGGCCATCACAGGGACAATGAAGTGGTCAAGGAAGGGATGCTAGAAATGAAGACTCCTGCAGTGTCACAGTGTGATAAGGAAGAGTGGTGATTTAAACTGCTTATAGTCTAGTTCTGCACTGCCGTGTATCTTGCTTTCCATTCTGATTTGGTAGTGTTTTATATTCACTTCACAATCACTTTGTATAAATGCAAATGTGTAAACAAAATGCGAGTCAGTGGAGAATGAGGGCCACTGTATTTTGTACGTAATTTTCATAGGGCACTGAATGATTTAAATTTAATTTTTGCCCTCAAATGTGTGGTATTACCACTTTATGCATACTTTTATCCTCTGTAATAGCTGTGTTCTTCTTCAAGTGATGAAAAAAGTTGGTGTCCGAAGTTAGTGTCTGAACTCTAGGGTTCTGCAAGATTAACTCCCATTGCAGAAAGAATGGGACACAAGTTAACTGCATCTGAAATTAAAAATTCTAAAATGGTGCTGTTTTCAACAAAGTTGGAGTTCTGAGTTTTAACTAAGAGCATTTTTGTAAATTTACAATGTCTATTTTCACATTTCAGTGGTTTTAGTAGAATTCTGGAGGAGATCAGTTATACTTTGAACATTTTAAATGCAGCACTCATTTGCATTAAAAGCAGGGCCGGCTCCACTTGGGGCAGGGCGGCACTCGAGTTTGTTTGTTTTTTTCGTTCATGGGGGCAGCGCTGAAGGGTTTTTTTGTTTGATTCAGCGACGAGGCACTGGGGGGGCAGGGGCTGGCGCGGCGCTCAGAAGAGGGGTGGGGGCTTGGAGCAGCACGGTGCTCAGAGGTGGGGCGGGGCAAGGGGCTCCGGGAGGCATAGCCGCGGGGCGGCACTCTGAGGGGGCGGGGCTTCGGGCGGCATGGTGCTCGGGGGGGTGGGGCTGGCAAGGCACTCGGAGGCGGGGGCGGGATTGGGGCAGTGCGGTGCTCGGACAGGGCGTGGGTGCTGCTTTTGGGGGGGTGGGGTATTTACATAGCACGTCACTCTGAGGGGGCGGGGTTTGGGGCAGCGTGGCGTTCGGGGGCGGGGTTTTGGAGGCGCGGCGCTTGCGGTGGTGGGGGTGCGGTGGGGTGGTGCTCTTTTTTGCTTAGGGTGGCAAAAAGGTTAGAGCCAGCCCTGGTTAAAAGCACCCCTGCTCATTAATTGTGGGTACTTTTGAAAGTGCTTGTCAGTCCTGTGTTGCAATTACTAGGCTCTTCTAGTATTCCTGCTACTGTTCGCTACTAGCGGCCTAATGGAAAGTGCTTCATAGACTTTGACCAGGAACAGCTAGTTTTTTGTGGTCCCATTCATTTAGAAGAATATGTCTCCTGTAAGTGGCACATAGGGATGCAGTTAAGTTCATTTTACTCATTTTATTTTCTAGTTCTTAGTGAAGCAGCATTTCTAGCAGTCAAGTGACTGGGCAGCCCTCATGCACTGCAAGTTATCATTGCTGTTTGACTTTCCTCTTTGATTTACTGCCATTGACCAGCAACGCTGTACTCTTTTGAGATCCAGAAGGGTGGTTTGAGGATTTAATCATATAAGAGAACAGGCATTTTCCCTCCTCCTTGCAGTATGTCCTTTTAGGGGTTGAAATTTTCCTGCAGTGCTTAGCATACAACTTATCTGGGTTGTGAAAACATCCAGCAAGAGGCTATTCCAGATCACCCTTTCTAAATGTGTATTTATAAACAGAATGTCAAAATGATTAATAGATTACAAGGCCTGAAGGGACCATTGTGATCATCTAGTCTCACCTTCTGTTTAGCACAGGCCATAACACTTCCCCAGAATTATTCCTGGAGTATAGCTTTTAGGGCAAAAAAAAATCCTATCTTTTTGTGATTAATTTTGTTTGTTAATTTTTGTAAAGAAAAAAATAATAGAAATACAGTAAGATAAATGACCTACAGCTTGTATATACTGCACATTTCACAGGCTATCCAATAAAATTATGCAATTACACAACTTTACAGCTTGTTAAAGCTGCAAGACCAGACAATACAAAACCAGACAATATTACAGAGACATAACATGTTAGGGTGAGGGTAACAGTTAAAGTAAATACATTAAAGGCCATACACGTGTAACCCCAGGTTCCTTCCTGGGTCACTCAATAGCAAACAAGGCTCATCTGTGTCCCTATGCACTTGATGATGTTGACAGTAAAGGAAATCTAAGTATCCCAGTGCTGCTATTAGATAGATGGGAATTCTCTATACACCCAGGGGCGGATCCAGGCCCCAGCATGCCAAGCATGTGCTTGGGGCGGCAAGCCACGGGGGGCGCTCTGCTGGTGCTGCGAGGGCAGCACGCAGGCGGCCTTCGGCGGTTTGCTTGCGGAGGGTCCACTGGTCCGCGGCTTCGGTGGACCTCCCGCAGGGACCAGCGGACTCTCTGCAGGCAAACCGCTGAAGGCAGCCTGCCTGCCGTGCTTGCGGCGGCAAAATTCCTAGAGCCGCCCCTGTATACACTCCTCTGCTGAAGTCCTTTTACTTAGAAAGAAATTAATCTTGGTGGTGCTGTGACCTGGCCAAGTCTTGTACATACTCACTGGTGTGCCTTGGGAGCTTCCAGGAATAAATCTGAGCTAGTCTGTGCAATGGTACCAAAAGTGCTAGTCATAAAAAAGATATGCTTAGATTAGATGTAGCACAGTTTTACTTAGCAGTTTAGAAAATCATGATAAAACAGATTGAATTAAAATGTCACAACTACTTTAAATCAAGAGGGGGTACTTCAATACATTAAATGCAGTTTACAGTAGTAAATAAAACTTAACCAACTTACATTTACACTAGCAGCATTTACCCCATCCCTGAGCATGCACTCCTCCTAATTTCAGAGTCCTAGATGGGCATACTTGAGGCTAGAGACAGCACTCTGTAGGTAAAATAGTCCAACCAAGGCAACAAGGGGCAGAATGATTCTAATCTGGGATCGTTACAAGATGCACAAGCCCTCTGAAAAAGGGAGGTGTTATAACCCAACATCAGTAACCCTGGATCTTGGCTTATTAGACAATAAGACCACTTCTTCTCTTCTCAGACTCCAGGAAACCACTTCAAGTTATGTGGCTATCCCCCTTCCCTTGAAAGCACTTTTCCAAACTAAAAAGTTGGTGGGTACTCTCACTGACTTTACTGGAGACCAGCCTCAGTCAGTTCTGGTCACAGCCCTAGCAATAGCCTCCTTGGCTCCCTGCTTGGTCAAAGCCCCAGCAGTTTATTAGCTGTAGCCTACTAGCTTTCTAGCATCAGCTCCAGGCTTGGACAGAGCTCCACAACAGCAGTTTCCTATTTCCTAACCAGGGTATCAATTACAGAGTCTCAGCTGCCCAGAAAAATAGTGCCCACCCCATGCTGCTTGTGATCTCAAAGGAGTCTCTCTCTTTTCCAAAGCACTATGGGAATTGTAATCTCTAAGTCTCAGGTGCAGCACTCAGGATCTTGTCAAATAGAACATGTCCAGTTAAATTCAGAGGCCCCTCTAAAAGAGTGCCTACACACAGATGCACAAAAAAAGAGAAGGAGGAGGATGCTGGGGGAGCGGGGAGGTGGGAAGGGGAAAGGAAAAAGCAGAGATGGCAGGTGAAATGGAAGTCTGACATTACTTGAGCTATCGCAGCATGCTTTATCCAAATAAATCAAGAAATGGGTTCCCAAATGTCTTCAAATTCATATAATTTCTCTGTTCATTGATAAGATATTCCTTCTTTCACTGATCATTTAGACAGGTCTAAATACCACTACTCTATTTTAGGCATAAGCCCATTCCTCCATTTTTGTAAAATCATTTGTTTGGTAATCATTGCAGCCCTCAAGAACCAAAGTCTTTGTGGTGGAGTTGACCCCAGCATAGTAGGTACATAACCTAGGACATAATTTTCAGCTGAGATTTGTTTGCTGAAGCCAAATCCTATTTTCACTGTTGTGTCCACCTCATTCGACAGCTGCCTGAGTATTGGACAGTCCCATAGTATACGTATGTATCAGGGTTTTCTCTTTATTACAGAACCAACAAATACCTGTGTGACATCAATACATTTTGAGTAGAATTTTTTGCTGTATCCGGCATAGCCTAAGATCCATAGAAGCATTTTTATCATATTGTAATATGGTCTGACAGTGGGGTTCTTTTAAGGCTGTGATAACTTCTCCTCCAGTGCTTGTACAAAGAACTCCAGGCCAATGGAGTTCTTCATTAGTAAAGCATACATAGTGGGCCTGGGCTTGAGGAATGTATGAAACATTTCCAAGGTTCTCAGTAGCTCTGAGTCCTGTGGAAGGCCTGGGGAATCCAGACTAAATTGGCATGTTAGCAAGTGTTTTAGGTGTACGTACTCTCACTCTGCTGAGGGTGGTAGGTAATATTGTTGCTTTAGTGTTAGAAGAGGGACACAGCCCTCATCCCTAACCAGTTGGGAAATGCACATGATCCCACTGTTTAGCCCTTTCATATGTTTCCCCTTCCTTCCCCCCAATTTGCAAGTCTGGCTTATCACAGGTAGGTAGGTGCTTTTACATGACAGTGAGGATGAAATTAGTACCTCTTAGCTAGGATATCCCAGACTTTTTACATTCCTACTGCTGTAGTCAACTTATATTTCTCCATCGGACCCCCCCCCCAAAAAAGGAACTGAGGAGACCCACAGGGGCATTTGGATGCATTAATATTTGTCCAGTTTCTACTCATGTGGGTAGAAGTGTGTTTACCATGCTGGAACCAATTTGACTTCTGTGACATACTAAAAGCATAAATACCAATTTTGTAAAGCTGGGAGCCTGACTCTCCCACTTCCTTAGCTATGGAGAGTTGGAGTTTTAAAGTGCTAGTCGTTGGAGTTGACCAGCATCCCTCAGAAAGACTCTGATAATCTTGTTCAATTTTCTAAAGTGAGATGGAGTGTTTAGAATATAGAGGCTTAGGCAGAATATTCATTTTTATTGTACTAACCCATTCCAACATGTTCATCCAGAGAGGATGCCACCTATTTGTATCATTAGTTATTTGAGAAAATATAGGATCAAAATTTTTCTCCACTAATCTGTTAATGTTTCTTGAGACTTTTATACCGAGATGCTTGATTGCATTAGTTAATCTATGGAAATTCCACTGAGGAAAAACCCCCACTATATGACAGCCAGGAGATTTCCAAAAGTTCCAATTTATTTTGTAACCAAGTGTTTCACCAAATTTTTTGAATTAGCTGTAGGAAGGCTAGAATAGTGGTATCTGGTTTGGATATATACAAAAGGGCATCATCTGCATGTAACATCAATTTATACTTCATAGAACCAAGATATATGGCTCGGATAGCTGGGTGTGCACATATAACTATTGTTCAAAAGATAATGAAGATGGTGGGTACCCTTGTGCAGTACCCTGGAAGAGACTACAGGTATCTGAGGTCACATTGTAGGTTTTGATGTGAGAGGTTGAATGAGAATATAACAAATGGATGTAAGAACTAAATGCGGATCCAAATTTTTGTAGGATATAAAACACATACCTCCACCCCACTCTATCAAAAGACTTTTCTGCATCTAAAGCTAATATTCCATTCTGGGTCGTCTTATTTCAGTTATGTAATATCAATATTGTGGCGACATCTGACAAACCCAACTTGGTTTAGGTGTCTGATAAAACCAAAAGCCTTCTCCAACCTCATTGCCAGAACTTTACTAATATTTTGACAATGTTATTAATAAAGTAAATTGGCCTATAATTGGAATGTACTGTGGCATCTCTTCCTGGTTTAGGAATAATTGATATTAGGGCATCCCTTAATATAAGAGGAAAGTTTCCCTCTAGGAGTGACTCATTAAACAATTTAATCATCTTGTCAGGCATAAGTTCAAGGAAGTATCTAGAGAATTTACCTGGAAAATCATCTGGCTTCAGGGTCTTTTGCCACATTCATGTTCTTAATTGCCTCAATTAACTCACCCTTCATTAGGGGCATGTCAAGGTTTCTATGCTGGGCTGTAGTAATTTGAAGTGATGTAATATTTTTTTGAAAAACATCTTAAAATTGAGGGGGTTGTGTCCAATTTGTACAGATCTTTATAGAAATTAAAGAACTCCTTATTAATATCTTTTGGTGACTGTAGATGTTTGGACTCACCTCTGTGGCGCCTCCTGCTGATCTGTTCTGGGAATTAGCTCAATTTCCAGCCCAGAGCACCCTCTGCAGGCTGGTGATCCACCTGTCCTCTGGCACTGTGTCCCTCCTGGACCCCGGTGCCCCTTTATCAGGGGTGCTGCCCCTGAGCAGTAACCCCTTTCTCTCAGGGTCTCCCCTCCCTGGGAAACCTCTACACACTATCCCCACCATGCCTCAGTATATGGCTACTGCCAGTCATCCTCTAGCCCCTGCACCCTGGGGCAGACTGCAGTATCAGCCTACTCATCACTGGCAAGGGTGGGTTTGGCCCTGCTGCCTTGGCCTGCCCCTGAGCTGCCCTCTGCAACCCCCAGCACCTGTTGGCCCAATGCTAGGCCACAGCCTGGGGCTTTCCAGGCTGGAGCTTCCCAGCTCCTCTGCCTTTCCCCAGCCCTGCTCCACGCAGGTACCCTGTCTCTAGCTCCATGCAGCCAGGACCTTCTCCCTCTAAAGGCAGAAAGAGACTGTCTGGGCTCCTGGCTTACAGCTTATAGGCCCCAGCTGAGCCTACCTTCCCTAATCAGCCCAGGCTTCTTGCCCCAGCCAGAGCCCTCTCCTGGGCTGTTTTCCACCCCAAAGGGCAGGAGCGGGTAACCACCCCGCTATAGTGACATAATTTACTATGTTTATGGCCGTGGTTTTACATGCAGAGGTCTTTTGTCTTGCTGAATATTCCAGCAATTTGCTAGCTTTTTCACTAGATTCCTAGCAGTCCTGCCTGAGTCAAAATAGGGTGAACTCAGTCTGTGCTGAGTGCATCTTATTGAGTTTATCTCTAAAATTAATTAGAAATCGCAACATACTTGGAGATGGGGCTGTGGCATAAGACAAATCAAACTTTTACTTTTTTCTTAAGGGCTATCATTTTCCCCATGTTCCCTCTTCTTGGCACACACACAGATCATAATTCTATCCCTCAAATAAACCTTGAATGTCTCCCACAATAGCCTGATAGAAGAGGTTTAGGGTATGTTTGTTTCTAAGAACAGAGCCAATTCCATTTTCGATAAAAAATTTGAAATGGAGATATAATAAAATTGAATGATTAAATCTCCAGCTACATGGCTATTTCTCACCTGGGTCTGCTGCTATTTGGAGAGTTATAGGAGCATGCTCAGAGACAGCAGTTTTATTAGTGGAAGAGTCAATTACAGAATTAACCAAGTCCCTGGAGACCAAAAAGAAATATCTACAGGAATATGACCCATGTGCTGGAGAAAAGTATGAATAGTCTCTACTCACTGGATGTATAAGCTGACAGATATCTCTTAATCCCAGATCTTTAATGTGCAACTTCAGAGCCATTCTAGTTTTGGTTAGCTTATGACACTGAGATTTGTCCACAGAAGTATTAAGCCCCTCATTAAAATAACAAGCAATAGCAGTACGGATATGAGGTTCTCCATATAATTTAGTGTATTTAAAAAAAAAATACTATTAAAGTTTCAGGATCATCAACTATAGCCCATACATATTAGTAATGATTAGTTCAGGTCCATTTAGTTGACTTTAAGGATTAAAAATCTGCCTTGATTGTCTGAAGTTGACTCTGAGACTGTAAACTGCCAGTGCTTTGTGAAAGAGAACCACTGCTCCTCTGGATCTGCATGAGAAGCAGCAAGACACTGCTTTTCTTCTCAGTCAAATTCAAATTTAAAGCCTCATAGGCAGTCAAGTGTCTCTCTTGCAAAAGTACTACAGCTGCCTTTGCTTTTTTTAATAATGAGTATCCTTTTTTCTTTTAATTGGATTATTGAGACCCTTTATGTTTCAGGACACAAAATTTAGGATCATTTGACTGTGTTAAAAATTATTTTTGTATGTTTAGTTGTATAAATGAAGGTGATGGAGTGTTTGTGTCATTTTGCTTTATTATATCCCTTCCTACTCATCTATGAACAAAATGTCTGATACTTATTCCACAGATTTTGAAATATCTTGCCAGGTGCTTGCCATGTGCCAGACTTCCAGGGCAAAAAAGAGAGAGAGCTCCGGAGAGGGTGAGAGAAGAGCACAAAAGATAAGTTAAAGCTAAAACATAAAAACATACATATAGCATCTTAATTAAATACCAAGCATAGTAGACCACAATAAAAAGGCAACAATAAAATGAAACATTTAACAATATAAACAAAACTAAATCATAAGTTGCAGAGGTCGTGCTAAGGAAAGATACTATCCAGTCTGGGTGCTCCCCTAATATCCATTATTTTATTATTTTAATATTCATGCTGTTTTTCCATACCTCAAAGTAGTAGTTGTATTGTAAGGAGATCAAAAGGGAGCACACACTCTAGAAATGTTGTATTTTGTAACCTGATATGTCAAGGATATGCCTATATTTTAGCTCCTATTTTGTAGTTGTTTGCCAAACTAAACATCAGAATGTTGGTAACACAGCTTGGTCTCTGAGTAAGACGTATTTTATGGGGATTACTTTCCCAGGATCCTTTTAGTTTACAGCCAAACATTCGGGTTCCAGTCAGCATATTAAATAAACAAATAGCTAAGAAGGGAGAGATCTAACTGCTCCCCCAAATTGTAAATTACTGCACAGAAGAACACGGTAAACAATTCAATTGAACGAACTGACTCTGCTATATTAACTTAATACTTCATGTTTGTGTACTCTGGAGTCTGAGCATAGGGCTGGGAATGTTGAGGGGGAGGTCAGTGTGAGGAGGGAAGGGGCAATGAGGAAAGAGACAAGGAAAGTGCGTGTGGAGAAGGACATGGGGGTGGGGAAATGATCAAGGTGAGAGGGAGTAAGTAGGAGGTGGTAAGGAAGGTAGAAATCACTGTCCATATAGCTCATGTCGTGCTCCTTTGGTTCATGGGGGTTGCTCAAGTTATATTCAGCTTTCTGTGATGTCTTTCAGGGAGGAGAGCTTCTCTCTCACATTTCCAGCACATGTGATGTCAAACTGCCCAGCTTTGATGGTTTCCAGCAGTAGGTGTGGCAGCAGAGGAGGCTCTCTATTGGCACCAATTTTAAAAAGTGATATGGGAGCCCTCAAATTTCTACAGAGCAACAGTGAGCTGCACCATCTCCTAGTGATTTCTTTGGTGTATGTCAGTGGCAAGCTAACAAAGGCCTTGTATAATCACAAACAAATGCTTCATGTTGATCTGTCCATTTAAGATGTTCTGAAATGTTTCATTAATCACCTAACTCAAATACACAGGAGCAAAGGCAGTTAATATTGCTAGTACACCATTAAAAGAAATCTTTCCCACAGTCAGTACACTCCAGGAGATCAATCTGGGATGTGTTCCCTTAATTCCCCTGCTAAGGTGCTTCACATTCAGCCATTTGACGAGAATTGATATACATGTTCCAAAAGTTAATAAGGTATAAGTTTGAGGCAGAAGAAAGAATCCAAATAAATAAATTAGTCAGTCACAGTAATGGGATAAGTTCATAAGTGCCATTAGAGCAGACATAAAAACTTGGAAATAAGCTTGGTATAGAACAGAACAGATATTCAGTTCACTGTAAGCTATTTAAAAAACAGTCTGCTACTTGTGGCTTTTGGAACAGAGGCACTTCCGCACCACCCTTGATATAAAATTGAGCTGCAAAGTTTGTAAAATATTCAAGTTGTTGCTGCTTGATGTGTTCCCTGGCTCTTCTAAGGGCTGATCTCTGTTCACCCTCATAGTTCTTTTTTCATGAGCTCACAACGTTATTTTTTCTTATACAGTAAACTTGAGAAATTTGACAATCAGCGCACAAGGTTTGACATCTGAGGCTGGCTTAGGAGCCAGGGACTTATTTGATCTCTCTCAATCAAATATCAAATCATCTGGCAGGCTGAGCACTTCTGAAAAGAGCCACGAACAAATTTCTAGGGAGTTGCCTTTCTCTACTCCCTCAGATATTCCAGCAATTCTCATATTATTATAGCAAGACAATGCCTTCTTTAGTCTGCCACTTTAGTTTTTAGAGAAGGTAAGTCTGTGAGTCCTCTCTGCGTTAGGGAAGAGAGCCTCTTTACTTGTTCTTTCAATGATGATATTCTCCCTTCTGCTTCATTCACCCATCCTGTCAGCACTTGCAGAGAGGAGCTGATCAATGCAACCGTTGCACTGTGGCCTTAATATCTACTGTGTCTGCAGCAACTTTCTCTAGCAGAGCCATCATACAAAAATGCCCTTAGTAACACCATCTTCTTCTCTAATCTCCTTGTTTTTTGACTACTTGTAGAGTGCACAGTAGACAATCTTTGCCTGCTGACATTCCAGAGATTTTGTGGAACCTGTTTGTTTATTCAGGGGAAAGGGGAGAAAATTGGTCGAGGCCTTGGACTCTTGATGGAAATGAATATTAGCAGTTGGCTCTGGAGCTCAAGGGATCTACTCCTCCGGCCTCTGGAGTCAAAAACATTCAATCTTGATTTTAAAAGTTCCAGTGATGGTGAATCCACCATGACCCTTGCTTCCCCCAGAACTCCCGTGGGTCAGGTACTGAGGCTTAAGAAACACCTGATGGAGAAGGAAAGGAGACCCTCTCAGATCTAGACCAGAGACCTCTCCCATACATCACTCTCATCAAGCAGGCAGCGCCCCTTGAAACATGATCTCGAGAATAGAGGTTAAGACTTCTAAGCCTAAAGAGAGAGCTTCCCATGAGGGTAAGGGGCACAGGGACAAGTGGTCTTAGTCAAAGACTGCCTTGAAGTGAGAGAATTCCTCCTCAACCCCATCAAAGTCAGGAAAGCCTGCACACATGGGCACTGAGGACTTAAGCCTGAGTAAATGTTCTCAGCAAGAGAGAGTGCCACACAAGGATATGGATTCACCAGTTCTGACACCATTTCTGACAAGGACAAAAGACAAGGCTAAGGACAAAGATCTTCTGGTGTTCCCTTCACCATCTACAGCCCCCTCTTCCCCCCACTCCAAGAAAAAATGATCCTTAATGTAGTTTCCAAGTTTCATGTGAGTCAAATCATTCACTTCTCAGTATTTTTTCCTAAACCACATGCCTCTGCTGGAGAGTGGAGGCTGCATTCTTTGGATGTCTGAAGATCACTGGCCTTTTATCTGCAAAGAACAAAAGACGTTAGAAAGACACCTAAATGATTTGTTTATGTAGCTTGATCTCTTTGCTATCTCTGCCCAGAAACTTTCAAAATGGATCTCTGGTTGTATTATCCTTTACCAACTAGCTCACGTTGCCCACCCCTGGAGGGATGAGGGCTCATACCACCAGACTGCAAGCAACCTCTGCTGCATCTCTGAAATACATAACATACTAGAGATATGTCAGGCATGTATCTGGAACTCTTTGAATACCTTCACAAGACCTTACGCTTTGGTCTGATCTATAGCAGATACAGCTGTGGGGACAGCAATATTACAGTCAGCTATTACTTTTGCATCCTCACACCCATCTCCTCTTTGACCACTGATAATTGATCTCCCTCATGTGAAATACACACTGGGACCATAATTTAAGTAAACTCAATGTTTTCTTTACCTCTAACTGGAGGTTCTTCAATATGTGTGGCCCCATCTGTATTCCACTACCTGCCCTCTGTCCCTTCTGCTGCAGATTGTCTGGGTTTGTGGTCAGAATAGGAACTAGAGAGATGACTGCCTGCACCACCCTTTGTGCCCTTGGTGAGCAGCATGAGGAGAACTACGTCACATGGGCGGACCAAAGGACATTGCTTATAAAAAGTTATAGACTAAGGTGCATGTTCTGAGTACAAATCCCCTTGTGGAATACAGATAGGCACCCATACATCTTGACGAACCTGCAGTTACAGATTAGCAACCTCCATTTATTGTTTTTTTTTCCTTTTATGTGACTTGTGCCTGTAACCTGTGACACATTTACACGGAAGTGCTTAGAGCAAGGATTAAATGTATAGATAACTGATTATAAATATAAATTAAACCTTCAGCTCACTCTTTTCTAGTAAAATGTGAACCCTTAGAGTTCCAAAATGAATAAAGACCTCTTCTTCTCCTCGCCACTCTCCAGTAGCCTTTCCCCTCCCTGCATAGATTTCCTAAAGGCTACAGAAAGTTATGAGTAACCTTCCTCCCCACCTGGGAAAAAAAATCAACCAAGTGGATTTTTTTTTCTAGACACTCTCTTCTCTCCCTCCCCCATTTTGGAACTAGATCCCTTGCATCAGAGATGGGATATAGGCTTTTAGTAATTTGTTGTTTTGTCTTGGAGTATAATTTTGCAAATGTTAAGAGGAAAATTTAGGGTTGAATGGGCAATATAAATCATGAACAGTGCTAGTGGATTATAAGGCAGTTAGCACCTGGCTTTAACTGTTCGTTTCAAAATATATTGATGTTTGGGCTGCAGGTGCGAAGTTCCAATAAAGTGTAGTATTTTTGTAAAGTGTTAAGTTTCTTTTGGTCTTAACTGGACTCCACTAAAATTCACTTCCAACAATAATTTTTTATAAAGGGGTTGTGTGTGTGTTTAACATAAAAGAAAATGTCAGTTTTGTTCTTAAATTCTCCATGTGCTGTTCTATCTGAAGAATGTTTGAAATAACTTTGACTTAAATTGCTGTGTTAGAAATGTTTTATAGGCACATTGCTTCCTTTTTTAAAAAATTCCATTTTTATTTGTGTGGAAATTGGAGCTGGGAACTGAGTATGCTGTCAGGAATGAGGGAAGCTTATGCTTTCTACTGGTCTCAAGAGATTGTAACCAGGGTTTGGCTAGCCCTCACATAGGAAACTAAACCTACAAGAATTAGCAGTGTGTTTCATATCTCAGCGTACCAGGCAAAGGCACTGTTTTCCCTTAGGTGTGAGAGAGGGGCAGTTGAACAACGTTTTGCTAATAAGCCTATTTCAAACTGGCACTGATAATTCATTGCCCTAAAGAACCTGGAAGCAGCATTTCACCACTCCTCCTCAGTCTCTCTGTGGATTCCCTTTGTACTGTCAAAAGAAATAAATGTCTATGTCAAAATCTAAAGCAAACAAACCCCTACATTTTGGTCTCATTGAAAAAGTATGCATTAAAAATGATGAAGTACACAAGATGAATAATGGTGAACTATAGAAACATTAGAGCATTTGGCATCAGTAACATGGAGTCAGTTTTGAACTTCATTTGTGAATATCTATCCAATCAGTCAAGAGTGCTTCCTAGTGTTACTGAAGTGCAGTCACAAATCTGTAAGAGGGTAAATACATCTCCTTCAACCCAAACCTTATTACTGAACATATTTTTAAATAATTGAAAACTGATATAAAAATCACAAAACTCATTGTCCAGCACTTGTTCATTGTTCACTGTATGATACCTATGTCACTGCTATCATTACTACACCCAAGAAGGGCATTAAATTCACCAGAGTGAAACACGGTGTTATTCAATTTATATTAGCATTGATTTTGCTATGATTAACCATTAAATAGTGTTCTGCTTTCTTTCTACCTGACACAAAAGAATTTGAAACATTTTATATGCACTAATAATAAACTTGCGAAAGCAAGTTCTGCAAACTTTGATGTCTTTGTGAGGCCTCAATGTTAAAATGTTTTTCTAGCTTGCAATAAGAAATTTTTATAATTTAATTTTTTAGACTTTTTAATTTTCAGAAATAGAATAAGACATTTGAGGTATTCAGAAATCCCTAGAAGAGCATTCTGGTGCATATTTTGGACTCACTACAAGGCAGGGCCGGCTGTACTGTTTTTGCTGCCCCAAGCAGAGTGCCGAATTGCTGCTGCGGACGGCGGGGGCAGTCCGTGCGCCATTAGGGCGGCATATGAATTTCTGCAACAGCAGAAATTCGGCAGCAGCTTCTGTCTTCAGCTGGAAGACAGAAGCTGTGCAGCCGCGGACAGCTGAACATAGAAGCTGCCGCACTGCGGAAATGCGCATGCTGCCCTAATGGCACACGGACTGCCCCCGCAGCAGCAATTCGACGCGCTGCTTAAGGACAAAAGCACACGGATTGCCGCCCCTTGCAGATTGCCGCCCCAAGCACCTGCTTGGAATGCTGGTGTCTGGAGCTGGCGCTGCTAAAAGGTAAATGCCAATGCAACTGTAGGGACTGGCAGACTTAAACAACCGTTAAGCAGCAAGAAGATGATTTTAAGCAGGAACCCCACTCTCTGGAGAATGCTGTTTACTGATTCTGAAAGTAGCATTAGCTTGCTGGTCTCCAAAAAGGCAGTAAATGGTTGCCTACCAAATATGTCACTACATGAAAATCCAGGAGGAGGCAGGGTCCAGGTGGTAGATACACAAAAACGTCAGGCATAGTAGTCCCCACCAGGCAACAGAAGTAAAAGAAGGTGTTGGTTATTCTGGACTTGTAGAGATGTGGGGAGAAAGTGATGCCACGAGGAAGATAGAAGGGGAGTGAGGTTTGTTTATGAAAAATGGTAGACCAGAGTTTAAAAGCCAAGCTGCTTCAAAGCCACCTTCTAGGTCTGGAGCCCAACATTTGTGCTGGGGAGGAGCTGTTGCCATCCAAAGAGTAAGCAACTCATTACAAACATTCTGAAGGAAGTTTGACAGTTTAATATGGGAGTGTAGGAGTTCTCCAGCATCTACTTTGTAGGAGCAATGGGCTGTGTGGTCACAGGAGGTCTTTGTAGTCACAGCTACTGTTGACTTGATGCCTACAGGCTCAGGACAGGTGATATGAGAAGAAGAAACTGGAAATTTGAATGTTAAAGATCCTCATAGATGGAAGACTTCATACTTCACTAGAAAGTGTTTCCATTGCTTGGAAGTGGGCAGTGTGACATGCCTGCAGAAATGCAGAGCTCTTTGTCTCTAAATGGAAATTGTCTTACTGTGGCTCTGAGAGGTGGTACAGACAGTCCAGTGATCATTGTCTTGTGGAAGAAAAACAGTGTCTGCCTTCCAAAGTCAAGGTAAGGGTTTCCATGGCAGATCTTTTATTTGAGAAGCAACCAAATGTTGTCTGAATCAGAGATTAAGAACTGTTCAAAAACAGGCTATTTCATATGAAAGAAGTCATAGGGAAATTTGTATTGCATGTTCCTATAATTGTTTTTTAAATGTGTATTGAGTGCTACAGAAAGGTGCTTGCTTGACAGTTCTGGAGACCAAAATATCAATCCACAGAAAGGGTGTGCTGTGTACATCCTGGCTCTGCAAACACTTTCTTGTTGTTTTGCTTCATTGTGCCTCAGCCTGGGAGATATCCACTTCTAGAAGTTAAAGAGCCACTCTCGTGGAAAAAGCCACCCAGGCAATAATTTGATCAGAGACTCAAGCCGGAGGCCCGTTTATTGAACACACACCAATGTGATGGGGGTAGCAGTATTGGAACCGCTCCCCCTTAACAGAGCTCATGGAGACTATTTCAAGCTTAAAACTGCAAACAAATTATACACAGTTAAGTAATGATAACCATATTAGGAATAACATTTCACACATTTGAGCAATAGCAATCTTATTAGGAATTAGAGAGTTAGGGTTTTGGGGTACTTTCCAGTGTTCTTTCCCAATTCTTCCCTTGTGTGGGTGGAATTTGGGTTAGGGTGTTTCCAGCATGGTTATACCTTTGCCTTTTATGGCTATTGTTTTACCCAACTGTCCCTACTGGGTCTTACCACACGATTTGGGAGGCAGGTCAGGAGGGCACTTAGGGCTTATTACAGATAATTGTTTCACACTAGCAGTTAGGCACATATTGCAAATAGTTCCTCCTGCTGGGGCTTTCCATTGTTCCCCCCTTCCACCTCCCCGCTCCCTCCTGCCCCCCGCAGTCATGGGACACAGCCAGTTTGGTTCAGGCTTTGGGCCTGTTACTTATAAGGCAGGCCCAGGTCAACAAACAAAGGCCTAGGCAATGGGGTGCGGTGTCTTTTCCCCCACTCCACTGTACTGAAATACAGCTGATCTGTAAGAGAAACTTGATGCCAATATAAAATATTCTTTTCCCACTGTTGCTTCTGTTCCTTGCTATACTCAGTTTATTCTAATGTAAACATTCCAGACACTACAATACATATCCCTCCCATTTTGTTTAAAAAAATATTAATGGGAGGATAATCCAGTAAAATCCTCCCTGCCAGCAGCAACTTTTCTCCTGCAGTGTAATTTATGCCAAAACTCTATACAGGGGACGTGACCTTACATGACCTTGCTCAGTATTCAAAGAGAACTACATGATTGTGTTGCAAAATTAACACTTTAACAAAGCTGAGTTAATTGAATACCATTTATTATTTTCATTACAACATTTTTCCCCTGAAAGAGTGAGGTAACACAGAATTATGATACATAATTATTCTGTGAAACATGATAATATGCTGTAAATGTTTGACCTTTCCAGCATTTAAGCAATAAGACACTCCAGGGTGTGCTGTTGAAGCATAATATTAACACACCTCACCTGCACTCAGCTTAGTGTGCATGCTGATATTGTACAGTAATGGGTACCCCCTGGAGTGTTTATGGGAATATAAAATGTTAAATTAAATGTTCAAAAGGGTCTGTGCTCTTCTGTTTTTGAACAGTTTTTATATACGAGCAAAATATATGAAAATAATTTGCAATTTAAATAATTGCTATTTAAATAATTGCAAACTTGTACTACTGCTTTATTATTTTGTTGATGTTTTTGTGTGTTCATAGGCTATATAGTGATAAGTGTTTTGGTAATACTTGAGCTATTGTTTTCTTGTGGCCCTTTGCATGGGACCGAACAGACACATTCTCCACATTCCTGGGGTTTTACAATGTCACAACTGCCATACACTAGTTTTTGAATCTAAGTCAATTGTTTTTCTCAGGTATGTGAACCAATGTAGGCAGCTTGTTAATATGGCAATATGTGCTGCGAAGCTCATCTAGAGCATTTCACAGGAAATCTTGTTGCATATGTTGGCATTTGAAATATAACACAGAATGTTATGTGTGATAGCATCCGAATCACTGCTTTGTTCTCAAGGAGTTCAGATGATGATTCAGTTTAAGGAATAGTTCAAATATAGAATAATAATAATAATAATAATAATAAATAATAAAAAAAACCCTGCTAAAATAATGGAGAGAAATGTTAGGAACCCATTTGCTCAATACAAATGTGGCACTGTGATAGTGATTATTGTGCAAAACATTTTGTCTATAGTTTAAAACTGAAGTTAACTGACAGCTTAGCAATATTAGTTGATCTTGTAATCTAAGAAAGTTGGGCACTAAAGATTCATGAGATTCACATCTCAAAAATGTGATGGCAGTGTATGAGCCATAACTAAATGTTATGCACTTATCAGCATCTGTGATGCTGATAGAAATGGCTATCACGGCACACATTTACTATTCCCAGCTAGGTTTCAGTATAGTGTATAGTAGGGCAGCTTTTGGGTAGGAACAGGATGAATGGAATAACAGATGTAAAGATGTATAATAAATCAGAAAGTTGACTTCCTGATGAGCAAGACCAGTTGTTTAAACTCTAAGCTTCTTTTTCCTGTTGACTGTTACTACATGACACCACAGGAGTACAATAGAAGAAAACATTTGATTTAGGGATAACACAGAACTATTATTACCCCCAAGAATTTAAGAGCTTACAGATGATCTGAGTAGTTCAGATTGTGGGAGATTTTAGTCTCTTGGAACTCAGGCTGACTGGAGAGAAAAAAAACTGTTTTTCATGAAAAATTTTTGAGGGTAATTTGTTTTGTTCTTCATCAGGATGAAAATGAGATCATTTGAAATTATTCATGAAAAAATGAGACACACCCATCCAAGATTAGCCTATAGTCAAATGATTAAGGCATTCTGCCTAATTTGGAGCAGGGATTTGGAGCAGGGATTTATAGACTCATAGACTCTAGGACTGGAAGGGACCTCGAGAGGTCATCGAGTCCAGTCCCCTGCCCTCATGGCAGGACCAAATACTGTCTAGACCATACCTAATAGACATTTATCTAACCTACTCTTAAATATCTCCAGAGATGGAGATTCCACAACTTCCCTAGGCAATCTATTCCAGTGTTTAACTACCCTGACAGTTAGGAACTTTTTCCTAATGTCCAACCTAAATCTCCCTTGCTGCAGTTTAAGCCCATTGCTTCTTTGACCCTGTCTCCCACATCACAAATCAGTGCCCTAATCTCTCTTTCACTTGTTTTGACCAGAAATTCCATTCTAGACCTGATCAAACTTCCTGATTTTTTTGTCGTTGAAACCAATATATTTCTAAGAAAGGTTTTAGTTTAATAGACTTTAAGGTGAGAAGGAAACATCATGATAATCTAGTTTGACCTCCTGCATATCATAGACCACAGAATCTCGCCCACCCACTCCTGTAATAGACCCATAACCTCCAGCTGAGTTACTGAAGTCCTCAAATCATGATGATTTTAAAGTCTTCAAGTTACAGAGAATCCACCACTTACTCTAGTTCATACCAGGAAGTGACCTGTGCCCCACGCTGCAGAGGAAGGCAAAAACAAACAAAAACAACAGGGTCTCAGCCAATCTGATCTGAGGAAAAATTCCTTCCTGACCACAACTATGGTGATCAGTTAGACTCTAAGCATGAAGGCAAAACCTACCAGCCAGACACCTGGAAAATAATTCTGTGTAGTAACTCAGAGCCCTCCCTATCTAGTGACGCATCTCTGGCTGTTGGAAATATTTGCTATTAAGAGATGGGCCAAATGCCACTGTAGGCAGTCTCATTATATCATCCGTCCATAAATTACAGGAATTTTTTCCTCAAAAAATTTCTAACCAGCTCTACTTGGAACCCAAATTAAAGTATTAATAACTTTGAACTGTTTTACCAGATGTGATTTTTTTTCTATAGAAAAGGCCAAATTAACTAGTATCAGTAGTGTCCAAGACAGAGGACTGAAGACTCCACCTATGTAGTAAATTAAACTGTTTTTTTAATGCTATCCATTAAATACAAGAAATCAAAATAGTGGATAATGTTATAAAAGTGCAGTTCCACAGTTTATAATTATACTATATACCAACCAAAATGCAAATTACGGAGCATCTCACATTTTCATAAGTTAGGAGCATTCATTGTCAATTACAGAAACAACAGAGTCAATTTAGACAAGGTTTCTTATTGTATTACTGAAGTAAAATGTTAAAAAGTATGGTACTAAACAGTTAATGTAGGCAAGGCTGGTGACACCACCTATTAAGGTAGCCCAGCACTTCCAATTATGAGACCTTGTTTTCAGTTGCTCATAACTTTGGCAAATTTTAATTGTTTGGTCTGAACATTTTCATTCTTGGTACCTGCCTCCGGCTGAATTATTTTAGAGAATTTCAACTAAAATAGCCAAGCCATTTCCAAGAACAAGGTTAGGAAATATGCACCATTTTTCAATGCTAAAAAAATTAATTTTATCTGATGACCTTTTGTTTGGAAAGCCCTAGTTCACCCATGCTCTGGAGCAGGGGCTTTAAATTTGGCAGATGGGTGACTTTTGACATCCCCATGAAAATCTGGACAAATTATAAGACTTTGAAAAATTAGTTTAAATATACTGAGTTGAGACTTCCTAGTTTAACAGTAAAATCTCTGAAAATTCCATCTTCACTGAGCATGAGCCATCGCCACAGAGTGACTATGTATTTTCCATCCTCTTAAATTCCTACACATGACACGACTGCGAAAGTGCCATCTCCACATACCAATTGCACAGGCAACCTTCATTCTAGTCTTTCCTAACTATTGAGGGCTTGAGTGTGCATCCTTAGTGTAGTTTTTTGGGTGTAATTATATTCTGTATTCTTATACCAGACTCATCACTCTATTCTGTGATTGCCCTGCAGCTGTCCATTAAGTGATGTGACTAAGATGTCACATATGGTCCCTTTCTTCTCCCCTCCTCTGCCCAGGGGTAGACTCGTGTGCAGTGTTATGTTTGCTTTGGTTGTTTTTTTTAATTTATTCACTGCTGTGTATTTGTATTAGAGAAGACAGGTAAAAGAAGCACACCTGGTATTTAGAGCAGAAGGTGATGGTCAACATTCTTAGTTCCTGTGGCAAATCATTCCACAGTCTTGGACTGACTACCACCATCTTCTGCATAGATGAGCTTATTGTTATGGATAGGAAATTCTGTTGTGCCTGAGGGGCAGACTTGTTAACCATGATCCTCATCCCAGAGCTTTAGATGATCTTGTAGCTATCCTGGGCCAAGGCTTTAAGAGGTCCTTATCTTTGTTACAAGCGTTATGGTACACAGCATGGTATTCTCTGATTTCTGTGAGTTTCCACACGTGGCAACAGGTGAAAAAGTCTGTGTATCTCTTCAAATGACACTTTCTCTGTTGTTCACATTCCTTGTCCCCAAATACTTCTCTCTGTCTTCTAAATTCATTCTTCCTCTTGTCCCCTCTCCCCAAGTCCAGCTTGAAAAGAAGACTGTCTATGCCTTCTCAGGTTACAGGCGTCAAGGAGTATCAAGCAGTCAGTCTTAGTGGTCACATCCTCCTTCTTTTCTCTCCCTGCTTTAGTTTACTGCATTGAAACACTTGTGCAAATCAGGCCCCATGGTCTCAAGTTGGGTACACAAAAAACAAGAAACACAAAATTAGTAGCCAACTTTTGAAATGTTTGGTTTTAATGACTTGCTTAGTATCTCTCAGGGTTCCTGTGGCAGGAAAGCATTCAACAGCCCTTAATCATGAGAACTTTCTCTTTCTGCAGTATCCTTCCTCATTCACTGTGCACCTGCTAACTTCTACAACAAAAGAAAAGAAGTAGGCTGCATACAACAATCTCCTTCACTACACAGCCTTGATTCATCCACAGAGCTGGTCAGTCCTGTATACTGAATGAGGCAGAGTTTCTGTGGAAAAATATTATATGGTCATGTAATTGGCGACTGTATGATGATGCAAATACACCAAGGGGTGCCAATTAAATTTGCAAAGGCAACCCTACTTTTGACATTTCCTAACTTGTATGTGGTTGAGTTTGCAACCTGAATAATAATTTTAACAGTTTGTGTGAGAGAGAAAATTTCTATGTTTAAAAATAAACCCCTGACAAAAACAATTTCCATCATGTGGCATCCGATTGACACCTACATTTATGATCAGCAGAGTACATCCATCACACAGACCTCTGCCACTTGAGCTACTAGGTTGTCATTCCCTATGTAGAGGGGGATGAGACACACTCTTTGACAGTGAATTTCATAGATATTCACTGATAGCAGAGAAACGGTGAGATTCAGGAATCTCGGGTTCCATTCCAGGCTCTGGAGATAAGTGTGCTCTAATGGTCACAGACTTTTCTGCTCATTTTCCCCAAGTTTTTGACCACTTCTGCCCAATCCTGCTTTCCTTCTCCCCTCATCCAATCTCAGTGATTTCTCCCCAGCTAACTGGCTCCCAGTGCCAGGGCCGTCCTTAGGCATAGGCAACATAGGCAGCTGTGTAGGGCACCTGAAAATTTGGGGCACCACTGGGTCTTAGTGTCCACCCTCTTGTTTTCCTATCCCTGTTCTGACCCTTCCTGCAGGCTCCCACAGATGGCTGCTCTAGCCTGGTGAGTCTTCCTTGGGAGGGAATCTAGTAGTTAAAAGTGAAAAAACCTCCAGCCTGCCAGACCTATTAGCACAACATTGAAACTGTTAAAGAGACATTCAAGGGGTAATAAAGCCATTTAACAGGCATTTGCCAACCCCAAGGTATATACTGACAGGTTTCAGAGTGGTAGTTCTGTTAGTCTGTATCAGCAAAAACAAGGACAAGTCCTTGTGTCACCTCAAAGGCTAACAAATTATTCGGGCATAAGCTTTTGTGGACTAGAACCCATTTCATCAGATGTCCACGAAAGCTTATGCCCAAATAAGTTTTTATACTATCAGTTTCTGACTTTACTGACAAAAACAGTTGTGCATTAATGTAATATTTACACAGAACATGTCAGTCTACAGGACCTTAGTTTAAAATTTCCTTTAAAAATATTTCATTAGTGAGCTGGTGAAGATTATAAAATCACATTTCTAAAAAATGCTTGCATAGAGTTTTAGATGCACAATCATCTTTAGCCTTAAATGTGTGGATCTTCAGACGTACAGTTTTTTAAATAAATCCTTCAAAAGACCTCAATTATCTAAAATACACATTTTAATTACTATGGTTAAAAAAAAAAGTGCTTCCAAGTCTTCCTGTGTCCTTTCTGTCCATCCCTTCACCACCTCTCCCCCCACTCCCCACTGAAGAGAGCCCTTAAAGGGACAACAGTCCTTCCCTTCCAGATAGCTGGACAAAGAGTTTCCCTTTCTTTACTTCTGACTATCCGATGAACTAGTTTTAAAAGAACCCTCCAGCAAAATCAATACCTTAGTAAGACAAAATCCTTGTTATACCTAAAATCTTTGGAAACATTTTTTTAAAGTTGGTGAAATTTCGTAACCATGTCTCTTGTTATGGAGATCACACAAAGTAAATTACTGTTCCCTTTTTCTAAAAGCAATGAACATTCTTATGAACACACTATACCTCTCTGATTAATTTAAAAGAATGTCTTTGTTTCAGTGAGTTAAATATGTAGTAATCTGGAACGCTGGCTTAAGATTTGAGTACATTTAAAATATAAATTCAGTTTAGAAATACTGATTAAGAAAATGTAAAACAGAGAAGAGCTGCATCATGTATTCCATTATATGTAATGTTGTATTCAGCAGGACAGCTGACTCACCCTTACTATGAAGTTTTTGCAAATAAATCTCTGACAAACTTCAGGTCATATCAAAAAACCTGTGACTGACATTTTTTATTCCCAAATTTTAGTGCTTTTAATTAGGTACTTTCTTCATGTCCATTCTGCATGAGGGAGAGGGCATGGAAGTCTCTGCGGGGAACTGTGACTCTCCGCCACCATGATGCAGGCCGGGCATCTCATTATCCTTTGCTGTCAAGTCCCTCCTCCCCCTCCCCCACCAGGCTGTAAGCTTGGGCTGCCATCCGGCATAGGGGCACCAGTTTAATAATACTGCGTAGGGCCCATAAATCCTAAGGACGGCCCTGCCCAGTGCCCCCTATTTCCTTCACTGACTCTCAGTATCAGTCTACCTTCCCAAGGCTCCCAGCCCCCCCCCCTCCAACTCTCAGTTTCTCTTCCCTCTCCAGTCCCAGTCTAAGCAGTATCCTGGTTCCAATCTACTCCTTTCCCTCTCCCTGGTCCACCATTTGTCTCCTCTGCATTCAAATCAGACAGCTTCCTCCTCTGTGCTACCTGGGTGCCAGCAGGAGGTCTTTGAGAACACAAGAGAGAGGGACTCCCTGCCCTCAGTTGTTGTGCCCAGCCTGGAGCAAACATTGCTTCAGAGAATTTAAGAGAAAAGTCTGCCACTGCTTGCCAGAATTTTTTTTTTATCATGGGCAAAGCAATGTATTTTTCCCTAGCCTCATTCTCAGAAACAGCTGTACTGTTTTGTCTGATATTTTCCAGAACGAATCAGTCTGAGGTAGATAACCAACCTGAAAAATGTCAGCCCAAATGATAACAAGTTTGGGAATTGTCAGGCAACCTTCATAGGCAGTGTTTCCAGCCTTGCCTAGAAAATTTGTTTATAATTTAGGCATTGCAAGTAGCAACTTCCACTGCAAGTTCCTTGAAGTTTCAAGTTGCTATCTCTCATCTTAACATTATGAGTAGAGAGACATCCTGGAGGATTTTGGTCAACCTGTTGGCTCTCTGCTGTAATCAGGGCTCTTTCTTGTTATAACAGAGACTGTCTGAAGGATCCAGGATATTTTTTCAGAATCTCATATTTGTTTCCAAGATCTCTGGCTTGCTTAAGCAGGAAAAGGGAAGTATGTAGTGAATCAGTAGGTCCTTTATATATATTCATATATATGTATGAAAAAAAACACCTGCTATGTTCAGTGTAGTGAAGGAATGCCATTAAAAGAATCTAAAGGGGGAGAATGAGCAAAAATAAATAGGATTTTTGCCCTTATCTATCACTCTGTGCACATAATTTTACCTTCAGTCTATGTGCATGTGTCTATTTTTACGTACTCATATGCATACGGATAAGGTATTTAACTAAAGTTATGTATCTATAAAATATGTATATTTTTGGGCTGTCAGTAGACAATGGAAAAACATAATGAAGTATGCCAAATTATGCTCCCCTTTATTCGCCTATAACACATTTGACTCCAGTGTGGGTTATGCATGCAACTGAGACCAGAATTTGAATCATTTCGCTGACAGTTTCATTTCCATCCATGTAAGCCCACTGGCTTCAAAAAGGTTTCAGAAGTGGAACTGAAGTCACATTTTGGCCAGTACTATTGCTATATTAAGAAATTCCAGTAAGAATATATTACATTGTGTCATATCAAATGACAGAAAATGAGGCATTAATTTCATAAAAATATAAATTTAGTGCAGAAGAACATAGTCTTATCTAGGCCATGGGTAAGCAGAAAAAAAGTTAATTGCCTGGAAAAAGAAGGAAGGTCAAATTAAAAGCTAATAATTACAGGGACAAGACCTCTTTAAATTATAATGAGAGTAAAGATACATGTGAAATTTCATTACTAAATGATAAATGTCTTAAGACTGATTTAGTTTTCACCATAGTTACACATTTCAAAATGTCATATTTACACTCAAATAACCTTTCCAGGGAAACAAGGATCTGTATGGATGTATAAATATTTTGCTAAATGGTCTCATGCTTCACTAACTTCTCTCCATTTGCAATTCATTATTTTGTTAATTTAAATGACAAGTGATGGTGGAAAATGGCGGGGGGGGGGATACTTTCTTTTAAAATAAGAGGATCACTTCCTAGCTGTTGAGATACAGTGCAAGATGTAATTAAATGAAACCCATAAAATCTGGACTCAAGGATGTGCTACTTCAAAAGAAATTTATAACAGTTATTTAGACCTCATAACATCTGATTCTTATAAAAGCAGGTATCATAGATGTCCACGGAGAGAATAGGAAAAAACATTCAAATGTTCAGAAGAAATGAATTGAATTAATTGAAAAAAAAAAAAACTTTTTTGACCTCTGTGCAAATTGCCCACTCACTCAGTGTGACATACTATGGACAGATCGTGGTGTAACTTAGTTTAGTTTCCAAAACACTTGTTCTAAAGATTCAATGCTGATATTTTCCTGCATCAGTTTCTATCACTCTGCACTGTAGGACACAGCGATTTAAAAAAAAAAAAAAAGTGGAAAGACATACGTAGTAATTTCCTCTTCTGTTAGTATGCTCTTCAGTTGCCGATTAAACTTCAAGCCTGTCATTGTATCCACTGCAGAAGCTTTAAGACAAGGGGAAAGAGTTCTCCTGTTGTCCTAATTGCTCCAGCTCCTGCAAGCGGTGGTACTCGTTCTAGCTCTGGGTGAAATACTCCCACAGAGTTTGACATCTTGCCTTTTGAATTAATTTTTGATCCCTTATGCTTGGGTATTTCATGTTGTACAAAGGCAAGTGGAAATTGAAACTAATCAGGTTACGAAATTGGGATTTTATCCCTTGTGAGCACTGGTGCTCCATGATCCATTACAACTGGATTATTTCTCCTGTTCTTCCAAATATGGTAGCCCTTCTTTATATAAAACAAAGAAACAAAGCTCTCTGCCTTCCTAAAGGTTTGCAGGTGGAGCAGTTTAGAGAACTGGTAGCTTCACTAACGCCTACCTGTAATAGTGCCGTCTGGTGATTCCCAGTAATATCATACCTGGAAAATAGTATCTCAAGAGAAATAATAGAAGTCCTTATAGTAAGGCTATGATTGAATCATGGGTATTTTTAGTAAGTCATGGATAACTCACAGTCAATAAACAAAAATTCACAGCTCGTGACCTGTCCATGACCTTTACTATAAATCTCCCTGACTACATTTTAACTTGGAGACCCCTGGAGTGCTGCTGCTCTGGAGGACCCCTGGGGCCAGCCACACTGGCCACTGCTTGGGCGGTCCCTGGGACCAGCCACTGGGGGCTGCCAAGCACCGGCTGGTACAGCTGTCCCCGGGGCTGCTGCTCTGGCCTCCCCCTGGGGCCACTGCTCAGGCATTCCCTGGGGCCAGCCACAACGTCTGCTCTTGGGCGGTCCGTGGGGCCAGGCTGCTTGGGCGGCCCTGGGGTCAGCCACACCAGCTGCTGTAGAAGTCTGAGGTCATAGAAAGTCATGGATCCGTGACTTCTGTGACAGACACGCCTCCTTACTTATAGTACATTTGCAAGGAAATGGATTGGGTTATCTATATAGCTATTTTCAAATTCTAACTGCGTGATTGATTCATATATGCAAATAGGCACTGATTTAAATATTGACTGAATTTAATAGTTTCATAATATGAAAAGCCCAGCCATAATGAGAAACATATTTAGTGCAATCCTCAGTTTAAATAATTTAATTTTCTGAATAAGATTTTCAAAACTGTATGTGTTTATTTGCATCCCTTATTTTTTGTAGTTACCACAACTGTGCATGTAATCTTGAGTTGCATGCACAAGTTATCAATTAGACACAAATCTGGACATTTCTGTGTACAATTACAGTGACTTAAGTGCAATTGTTGCCATTGCTGATACATATATTTCTGCCCCTAGTTTGTATCTCTGCACTTGAGCAATTCTTAAAAAGTTTGAATGCATGTTCAAGAAACAGAACAAATAGGCTATTGCTGTGCTGAGACTGCTCTGGAATCATACAGAACAATATTGTATCACTGTTGCCTTGTACTCCCCTATTTGCCTGTCTATAGTCTCTCTTGTTTTATACTTGGAATGTAAGCTCTTTGGGGCTGGGACTGTCTTTTTGTTCTGTGTTTGTGTAGCCTCTAACACAATGAGGCCTGGTCCATGATTGAGACCCTTAGGCATTACTGTAATGTAAATAAATAAGCATGTTCACTTTTTTTTCAAACACCTGTATTTTTTCGGCTGTCCTTGTTCTTTCCAATACTTAATCAAATAAATGAGATTCATGGACATTAGAGATATAAGGTGGGTAAGGTAATATTGTTTATTGGACCATCTTCTGTTGGTGAGATAGAGAGGCTTTTGAGCCACACAGAGCTCGTCTTCCGGTCTGGGAAAGGTACTCCAAGCATCACAGCTAACTGCAAGGTGGAACAGATTGTTTAGCATAAGTAGTTAGTACATATTCTAAGGGATCATTCAAGGTAGAGTCGCCTATTATTATTTCTGAAGTCATAGAACAAAAAGAGGGAGTTAGTGTGTTACAGATTGTTGTAATAAGTCCTAAATCTGGTGTCTCTGTTCAGTATTTTTAGTGTCTAGCATTTATGACATTAAGATCCCTGTCTCATATTTTAAAAGTGTTTTGCAGGATTCCTTTGAGGGTTAGGACTGATAGGCCAGATATAGAGTGATCACTTTGTGAAACGTGTTCACCCATAGGTTATAGGGTGTTTTTGTCATTTATCATTTTCTTATGTGAGCTTATCTGAGAGCGTAGTGATTGTCTGGTTTCACCCACATAGCTATTGGGACCTTTAATGCACTGGATGAGGTATACCACATGGATAGATATGTAGATAAAGATATTTTCATGGACATATCCTATATATGGCTTCTCACAAATGTTTCTCTGTGTATTCAGATCTATAAGATTTACCAAGAAACTATTGATTCAGATCAGATCCTACAGTAAAAAATAATGCTTTATTTTTTCAATTTAAAAATATGAATTGATGAGTTGGCTTTATTGAAAAACTAGTTTTTTCCATGAAATCCCAGTTTGAAGTTAGTCTTGATTTATTCTCCCTTTTTGCAGGCAAAAATTATGGCACATAGACATTTCTTACTGCCTAGTTTGTGCCCACAAAAATGGCAATTTTAAAAAATCAGGCCCATAGAATTTTCTCCAAGCTTACCGAGTTCACTCGGGTAACAGGAAATCTCTGGTGCCAAGATGGAAAAAAAATGTATACAAAGATTTTTTTTTGTAAAGTTTTATACAAGTGTTTGCATAAAACATAGTGCAAAAGGATCAATATTTCTAAATCATTGTTTTGCAAAGTTCAAAAGCTATTATACTGCAAATGCCTCATTTTGTATGTTGATCTAAATTGTTTTTGCTAATCAGATTGCTGTACGTGTAGGTCATGGCTTTACTAATCAGACTCATTACATTCTGTAAAAAGAAATCCATCATCTTTACTTTGCAGACACAGTCAAAGGTCAATTTTGGAACAATTTAATCCATATGTGTCTTTAAAAAATGCTGCAAGTTCTTTTGGTGTGGTCTTATGTAAATTATAGAAGTTTATGTAGGTGAAAAATATTATTATTTATTATTTATTTATATTTGATAAAAAGCAAATATATTACCCTTTTATTCTTTAAAAAAAATGCTTTACTTAAATTTCCAGTCTAGTGTATGGACTGGTTACAGATCCTCTTATATAATACTTGAACAAATATGTAGATACATAGCCATATGTGAATTCCAATATTAGTTCTGTGTTTGTGTGTGTACGATACATAAAAATGCTTTAGGGGAATACTAAAGTTGCAAAGTCAAGCATATAAATGTCAGAAAATTCCAGTATTAAAGTTTAATGCACAGAATTTATTTTGCCCCTACTGTGATTATGCACTGTGATATACTATATGCTTTAAATCACAGGCTTGGATAAAGAGTCGTCCAGGGCCACATTTCTCTAGCCATGGGTCTGAATGCTATTGCATTCAGTACTTACATATTGCCTTTTTATCTATGGATTTCAAAGTGCTTGATACAAATGGCACAAATCAGTAATCCCATTTTACTGAGAGCATATCTATAGAATAAGAACATAGATTCAAACATTTTTTCTAACAAATATTGTGTCATATTCCTAGCTTTGTGAGTCAGTTTCTCCATCTGTAAGACTATGATACTATTTATCCACTCTGGTGTGGTGATGTGCAGTCTTACTAAATAAAGGTTGTGAAGTACAAAGAAGTATCAAGGTTAGCAATAAAAATAGAATTTAGAATATCCTGACTCACAGCACTGAACATGTTCAATAAATCACGGAAGCAACTTGATGAGCAATACAGGAAGAAAATACTTTTTACCAGATCCTGGGGCTCACACAATATTTAATACTTGTGTCCAGGAGAGTTTGGAGCCATTTCTCCTGCAGTCACAGAGAGTTCCTGATGCTTATTCTCTCTGTTCCATACAGGCTTGGGAGGGGAGTTGAAAGATCTTTCCTCCACAGAGGCATAAGAAAAAAAATAATTGATATATGATTTGTCACAAATGAGTGTAGATAAAATATTCCTATCACACTGTCATGTATTCTGCATATGCCGCAGGTAACAAAAAAACTATTTTAGTTTTTCACATGAAGAATTAATTTAAAATACACATGTGACTGCCTTATCTGCCCCATATCAACCAAGTTATCTTCCTGGGATGTATTCTAACATGTGAGTAGCTTCAAACAGCTATTTTGTTTTTGTAACACAACATGCCAACGAATATTTCTTTTTTTTCTCCTCAATTCTGGGCATTTGAAAAAAAACTCTCAAATTTTCTAAAATAGTTTTTTTGTTCCATGTGGCATATGCAGAATACATGACAGTGTGATATGAATATCACTGAGGAGGATTGGCCTATTCAGTTAGAAGACAGGTGAATCATTAGATTCATGCTAAACTCAAAAGCAACTCTTCACTTGCTATGTACCTATACCCCAGCACCACAGAGGAAATACACCAAGACTCAGACAACAACCAGGCGCTCAACTATTCTACCACAAAAGGCCTTGTGAGCCACTTCTGAAATTCCAGCGAATGCAGAATAGTAAATGCTATGTTCCCCCTTCATTCACTTCATCCCACTAAGAAATCCTTTTGACAAAATTTTTGAGAGATGAAAATCAGTCTCAGTGCCACAATAACCAACTCAGGTCTTGTACACCCTATTCAGTGTCCACCTAACTCATTTTTCCTAGGTATGGCACCATATAATGTCAGACAAATGTGTTCTGGAGATAATCACCACTGGTTAAACATTTAGAGTTCCTCTTTCTTTCCAATTCCTCAAAAAGAAAACCCTTCTCTATCCCTTTTCAGGTATCCTTCTCATGAGAGGAAGATTCCTTGCCATAAAGGCAGTACCTCTTCAGCTCCAGGGAAAAAGGTTTTACTCAAGATATTTCCTGATCCCCAAGAAGAAACAATGCCAGAGGCCCATACTAGGTCTTAGACAGCTGAACGTCTTCATCTACTGCATGAGGTTCAGAATGTTCCATGCGACCTCTATAATTCCCTCCTGAAACAAAGGCAACTGGTTCACAGCTCTCTTAAAGGACGCTTATTTCCACATAGCTGTCTGCCCTGCAAGAGGAGATTCTTATAATTTATCGTAGGCCTAGACTGTTACCAGTACAAAGTGCTCCCCTTTGACTTCTCAATGTTACCAGGGGTATTCACAAAGATGTTAAAAGTAGTGGCTGCTCACCTGCATCATCAGGGTTCATCAGTGTTTCCCTTTTCTGAATGATTGGCTGTTCACAGGGGAAGTCAGATCAAGAAGTATGGACGACAATCCTTTCCCTGCTTATACTCCTACATTAATTAGCAATGTCCATTTTAGCTCCAACACAAATCATAGACTTTATTGGAACAACCCTAGTTTCAGTCTGGCTCAAAGCTTACTTAGGTCAGGATTCCAGGCAATGAAGGACCTTTATTACTTGGGTTTGGCTAAACCCTCAGATGATTGTTAGAACCTGTGTCATCCTTCTGAGTTACATGGCCTTGTGTACTTGTATAATACCTTTCCTGAGGCTTTACCTTCACCTTTGAGGTCAGGCTTGGTCACAGACAATCTACATGTCAAGGAAACACAGTCAGCAAATATTGATCTTGCCTCTCCACATAATTCTGACTTCACTCCCCTGCTGGGATAATAGGGAGACTTTATGTGGGGGGGGGCTTCCATCCGTCTTCTACCCACAAAAAAAGATTGATTACAGACATCTGCCTGCTACAGTAGGAAGGTCACCTGACCAAACATGCAACTGGACCTACCAAGAATCCTAGCTGCACATAAACCTTCTGGGCTACATACAGCATATGAAGTCTACAAATATCTCCTACCATTTATTAGGATCTTGCACATTAGAGTCACATTAGACAACATGACAACAATTTTTAATCAATAAACAAGGGAGAGTTTGTTCCACCTTTCTTTGCTTACACAATCCAGGTATATACAACACATTAGCAAGCAGCCTCAGCAGATGTTTCTCCAGAGATCACAAGTGGGAACTACATCGCTCAGTGGTATGGACCATCTTTCAGCAGTGGGGATTCCCATCTTGGGATCTCTGCATCTCAAGAGAACAAGAAATCCCCAACCTGCTGCTCCAGACGATGCTAAGGCCACCATTCCAGAGGGGAACACATTTCTAATTCAGTGGTCGGGACAGCTGAGGTGTACATTTCTGCCCATTCCTCTCCTGCCTCACATTCTGAGGAAGATCAAAACAGATGGAATGTAAGTGATTTTGATTGCTCTCCAATGGCCCTGGCATTGTGGGTTCACCTGCATTCCACAGATGTCCTTGCATCCATATTCAGCTCTTCCCAGACCTACTGATGCAGGACAAAGAAAATCTCAAACATCCAAACCCAACATCCCTCCATCTAAAAGCATGGCACTTGGATGCCCCACAGACCTAGAAAAGTCATGCTCAGAGGTAATACTATCCATCCTTAGCAGTAGTAGGGGAGATTCCATGAGAAAATGCTTCACAGCAAAATGGAAAAAGATGTTCATCCTGGTATCAGCATTGTCATATACTTCTGGAAGCTTCCAAGATCACTACTATACTGGACTACCTCCTCCCTCCCGAAATGTCAGCAATATCCATAAGCTCCTTGAAAGTGCTATTGGTGGCTACTAGTGCTTTTCACCCTCAGTGGACAGCCATTCAGTCTTAACTTATCCTGTAATAGTAAGGTTTCTGAAGGGACTTATCCAAACCTTCAATCTGGTGCTGATACCTACCCCAACGTGGGCCCTCAATCTTATCCTATTGGCACTGATGAATGTTCCATTTGAACTCTTAGCCTCATGTTAATTCATTCATCTCTCTGTGAATGTTGCATTCCAGGTTGGAGTCACCTTAGCCAGAAAAGTAGGTGAGCTGGGAGCCTGTATGGCTTGTCCCCCTCCCCACCCCCATAGTCTTCCATAAGGATAAGGCTTCCTTAAACCCATTCTGAAAGTAATTTCAGAATTCCATCTGACCCAGATCATCTGTCTTCTGTTCAAAGTTTCATGCTACCAAAGAGAACAGAAAGCTTCATTTTGCATGTCCATTGGGATTTAGCCATCTAAATACAGAGGATGAAATCCTTCAACAAATCTGTGTTCTTTGTTGAACGCATGAGAGGAGAAGCTATCTCCTAACAGTGACTGTCCAAAGGGACTTCAGGCTACATCCGGCTGTGTTATGAGATGACAGCCTGGGCTCCAATCAAGTCACCTTAAGGGGGAGGAGTTGCTGTCTTTGCTCTGGGATGTCTCTCTCCCAGAGATTTACAGAATGGTAACATGGGACTCCATCCATGCCTTTTGTGAGACATTATGCCCTTTTTCAGAACTCAACAGCAGGTGCATCTTTTGGCAGAGCAGTTCTCCAATCACTGGTACAAGAAGGTTTCTCACATTCTCCTTCTCATTAGTCACCTCAGATAGAATACACATAGGGACTGCCTCTTGAAAAATAAAGTAAGATTACTTTCCTAATACAGTAAGTGGAGTTATTTGAGAGATGTGGTTGCTCTCTATATTACACTATCTGCCCTCCTTAAGAACATAAGAACGACCATACTGGGTGAGATCAAAGGTCCATCCAGCCCAATATCCTGTCTACCAACAGTGGCCAATGCCAGGTGCTCCAGAGGGAGTGAACAGGTAATGATTAAGTGATCTCTCTCCTGCCATCTATCTCCACCCTCTGACAAATGGCGGCTAGTGACAACATTCCTTACTCATCCTGTCTAATAGCCATTAATGGATGGAACCTCCATAAATTTATCTAGTTCTTTTTTAAACCCTGTTATAGTCCTAGCCTTCACAACCTCCTCAAGCAAGGAGTTCCACAGGTTGACTGTTCACTGTGTGAAGAAAAAAATCCATTTATTTGTTTTAAACCTGCTGCCCATTAATTTCATTTGGTGGTCCCTAGCTCTTATATTATAGGAACAAATAAATAACTTTTTCTTATTCACTTTCTCCACACCACTCATGATTTTATATACCTCTATCATATCTCCCCTTTGTCACCTCTTTTCCAAGCTGAAAAGTCTTAGCCTCTTTAATCTCTCCTCCTATGGGACCCGTTCCAAAGTCCTGATCATTTTAGTTGCCCTTTTCTGAACATTTTCTAATGCCAGTATGTCTTTTTTCAGATGAGCAGACCACATCTGTATGCAGTATTCAAGATGTGGGTGTACCATGGATTTATATAAGAGCAATAAGATATTCTCCATCTTATTCTTTATCCCTTTTTTAATGATTCCTAACATCTTGTTTGCTTTTTTGCCTACCGCTGCACACTGCGTGGACGTCTTCAGAGAACTATCCACGATGACTCCAAGATCTCTTTCCTGATTAGTTGTAGCTAAATTAGCCCCCATCATATTGTATGTATAGTTTGGGGTTATTTTTTCCAATGTGCATTACTTTATTTTATATTTATCCACATTAAATTTCATTTGCCATGTTGTTGCCCAATCACTTAGTTTTGTGAGATCTTTTTGAAGTTCTTCACAGTCTGCTTTGATCTTAACTATCTTGAGCAGTTTAATATCATCTGCAAACTTTGCCACCTCACTGTTTACTCTTTTCTCCAGATCATTTATGAATAAGTTGAATAGGTTTGGTCCTAGGACTGACCCTTGGGGAACACCACTGGTTACCCCTCTCCATTCTGAAAATGTACAATTTATTCCTACCCTTTGTTCCCTGTCTTTTAACAAGTTCTCAATCCATTAAAGGATCTTCCCTCTTATCCCATGACAGCTTAATTTATGTAAGAGCCTTGGGTGAGGGACCTTGTCAAAGGCTTTCTGCAAATCTAAGTACACCATGTCCCCTGGATCTTCCTGGTCCACATGTTTCTTGACCCCTTCAAAGAACTGTAATAGATTAGTAAGACATGATTTCCCTTTTCAGAAACCATGTTGACTTTTTCCCAACAATTTATGTTCTTCTATATGTCTCACAATTTTATTCTTTACGATTGTTTCAACTAACTTGCCCGGTACTGACATTAGACTTACCGTTCTATAATTGCTGGGATCACCTCTAGAGCCCTTTTTAAATATTGGCGTTACATTAGCTATCTTACAGTCATTGCATACAGAAGCTGATTTAATGGACAGGTTACAAACCATAGTTGTTAGTTCTGCAATTTCACATTTAAGTTCTTTCAGAATGCCATCTGGTCCCAGTGACTTGTTAATGTTGAGATTATCAATTAATTCCAAAACCTCCTCTAGTGACACTTCAACCCCTGACAATTCCTCAGATTTGTCACCTACAAAGGACAGCTCTGTTTTGGGAATCTCCCTAACATCCTCAGCCATGAAGACTGAAGCAAAGAATTCATTTAGTTTCTCCGCAATGACTTTGTCTTTAAGTGCTCCTTTTGTATCTCGATTGTCCAGGGGCCCCACTGGTTGTTTAGCAGGCGTCCTGCTTCTGATGTACTTAAAAAACATTTTATTACCTTTTGAGTTTTTGGCTAGCTGTTCTTCAAACTCCTTTTTGGCATTTCTTATTACATTTTTACACTTAATTCGACAGTGTTTATGCTCCTTTCTATTTACCTCACTAGGATTTGACTTTCACTTTTTAAAAGATGTCTTTTTATGTCTCACTGCTGCTTTTACATGGTTGTTAATCCATGGTAACTCTTTTTTAGCTATTTTACTGTTGTTATTGTTGGGTTTTTTTTTGTTCTTTTGTGTTTTTAATTTGGGGGTATACATCCATTATGTTGTCTTTGAAAAGTCTTTGAAAAGTGTCCATGCAGCCAGCAAGGATTTCACTCTAGTCACTGTACCTTTTAATTTCTGTTTAACTAACCACCTCATTTTTGCACAGTTCACCTTTCTGAAATTAAATGCCACAGTGTTGGGCTGTTGAGGTGTTCTTCCCACCACAGGAATATTAAATGTTGTTATTTTATGATCACTATTTCCAAGCGGTCCTGTTTGTTACCTCTTGGACCAGATCCTGTGCTCCACTCAGGACTAAATCGAGAATTACCTCTCCCCTTGCAGGTTCCTGTATCAACTGCTCTAAAAAGTAGTCATTTAAAGTACTGAGAAATTTTGTTTCTGCATTTCGTCGTGAAGTGACATGTACCCAGTCAATATGGGGATAATTGAAATCTCCCACTATTACTGATTTCTTAATTTTGATAGCCTCTCTAATCTCCCTTAGCATTTCATTGTCACTCTCACTGTCCTAGTCAGGTGGTCGATAATAGATCCTAAGGTTATTTATGGTAGAAAGGGACCTGGAGAGATGTTCCATCCTCCCAACACTTGTTTCAGAGCATGAGGTAGAGAAGGGCATAGTCCAAGACCAACGGACATAGCTAGCAAAAAATCTTCCTGTCTCAGGTCCCTGGAGCACATGCTCACCTTGAGTGGAATATAAATAAGGACTGCATATATTGAAGAACTCTGGTTACTGTACAAGGTAAGCAACCTTACTTTTTTGGCCACTAGACCTGAGAAATTTGCCAACCCACTTACATAGGTATGGTAGTAGAATAAAAATATCTAGGGAATGTTAATCTTCTTGCTTTAGAGTATAAACCAGCTGTGAACTTTGTGGCCTTAGGAAAAGAATTCCCAAATAGATATATTATTGCTTAATTGTATATTAGAGATTTATAACTGTATCTAAAGAATTAGATATTGGCCCATTTTGAGTTCAGAAACATCAAATCAGATTTCCCTGAACAGTAGTACATCCTAAAAAGCACCTTAGTCTAGTCACAATTTTGACCTGGCCAAAAGCCTACCAATTAGAGACAGTTACTGTTCTTCTTCAATTGTTCATGCTGCTATGCATATCAGTGAGCTTCTACTCAAGGATGAAAGACAGTTGGAGGATTATATTTCTATGTTTTTGTATATGAACAAGAGGGATCCTCATTTTAGCTATCAAGAGAGCAATGTACTTGTACAAAAGGTCAATCACTTTTTTTTTTCTCCTGGGCAAAACGATGTTGTAACTAAAAAGAGAATTTTACCAGCAAGACAGGTGCTAGTGTAAATTATATACTACAGCCAAGAGATCTGAAATGGAATTATGGCCTCTCTGAGATATAATTAATGAGAAGAATCGAGGACACAAGGGATAGTGTTAGCAATATTCTGCCACAGCCATGTGTCTTCCATCTATTAAAGCAGATGGCAGTAGGACCTTTTCTATGTAAAAACATGCAAAACAGGTGTGGGGAGAAAAGTTACTTTCTTGAAAAGAAGAGTAAATAGAGTGAAATGCACAGAAGCAATAATTATCCATCTCAGATTGCACTGTGCCTATATGAGACAAGTAGTCACCATTTTGGAAGAGGAACTATATAGTATAAAAATAGTATTACTTCATTTCTTTATCAGTTTAACATACTTTCTTAAACAAAAAAGATCTTGGCTGCAAGAAAGGTCTTGTGGCTGTGCAGTAACCAACACGTGCTGCTGCTGCTGCTTCTCCTGCTGTCATAATCACTTCTTTGGTTTCCTAAGTATGCGTAACAAGATATATCTCAGACTCTACGTCCCTGTCTTTCACATTATGTACATTCACCCTTTTGGATGCCAGTCTGGTTCTCCCACAGCCTTGGAAAGGACATGGATTGGAACTAGACAAGAGCAGACAAGGATATCAGTTATACAGTAAGTCCTTGTACTGTCAAGATATCACATTTGGCAAGAAATCAATTCTAATCAATGATGTCCATACATACAGAGAGATGGCTTGTGTACTTTTTTTGTCAGTGTAAAAAAGCAAGCTGATAAGTTTATATGGTAACATAAGAGAATTTGATCGACTTTTAAAAAAAATGTGTTAAATAATAAATATATCATATTATGTTTCAGTACTCCTAGCTCTGCTCTATGGGGATTTTGTGGAATTTTTTAGTGTTTTTAATTTTTCTAACTGTCTTAAGTTATGGAGGAAGTTTTGGGGGTAATTCAGGGTGAACTTGTCTTCAATGTGATGTGATTTATTTTAGCAGTATTAAAATAAACAGTATACTTGAATCAAAGTAACAAAAAGTAAGTGGGAGTGGTGCTGAATATAACCTGCAGCAGTGCAAGAATTTTGAAAACAGGTAAAATGTTTGTTTATTTGTTAAAAAAAATCAACTTACAGCTTGAGCACTTGTAAATACTGGCATTATGAATTTCTCTTGGCTTGTCAACCTGCTAAGCTTTCTTGTGTATGCAGGCCCAGGCCTACAATCTAGATGCTGCAGTTTAGTCTCCAGCATCATCTTCCTATTACTAGTTGCCATTATATTCATATTTTGACTTAACCAGTGAGAGTAGTCAGGGAGATTGAAGCATGTCCTTTATTGGAGATAAACCTGCTGACACTGGAACATTAGCAATAAGATACAGAAATGCCAAAAAGAAAAAAGAAAGAAAGAGACAGCCAGTCACACTTCCTGGTGCATTTCTGCAGCTATCTCTGTCTATTCTCTTGTCTGATAGTAACTATGCATTAAGACCCAATAGTATTTCCTTTGGGCTCTCTTCTAATTTACCAGTGCAATTCAGGGTCCTTGGAAATTGTAACTCTGTGTTACTTCATGTGCACTTTGAAACCACACAATGCCACTGAAATAGAAGACGTAGATAAAAGCAGGGCATAGTGGAGGGCACTCTACTGCAACCGACATGAGGACGAGAGGATGGCACCTGCCACCAAAGTGACCTGCCACCAAAATGACAGATTATCAAAGATAACAAGATTGGGCCTAATAGAGACCTGGAGGAGGGTGGGAGGTGTAGGTAGCCTCAGACTATATACACTTATTCAAAATAAACTGTTGGCGCTTTACAAGTTCATACAGCACACTTGCAAATCTCCATTGTTCCATTTGTCTCTACATAACAGAACCGTTGTGTTCTGTGTTCTGATTCTCATCAGCAAGATTCTCCTTCACTGAATAAAGTATTCAACTGTTGGAGCCATGTTTATCAGCACTGGATGCCATGGTGTGTGTGTGTGTGTGTGTGTGTGTGTGTGTGTGTGTGTTTTAAATTTAAAGGAAGGGATGGAAGTTGGTTAAACAGGGGCTAAAACCTATTAAGACATTTTAATGGAATTATCCAAATCAGAGATTTTGCTCTCCTTTGGTTGATGTGACTGTCAAACAGAAACATAGTATATTTTTTACTTTCTATATACACAAAATGAAATACATGGCAGTGTGATCTGACATAACATTTATATCAGCACAATTTTATGATGTTCATGTTACCCACAAGTGAGTTATTCAAGTCATCTGAAGCAAGTTCCCATAAAATCTTCATACCACTTCACAACATTATATAACCTGTACATACCACATATTACAGAAAAAAAATAGTTTAGGAATATTTTGGAGAGATTTCATAATTTATATTGGATCTATTTTTTCTTCATTCTATATCTTTCTGCCCGTAAAACATGATTCCTAAGTTACCATCAGTGCAAGTATACAGGGCCTAGAGAGAGCCATGAAAACCTATAAATGTGTCCTAAAATAACTTTAACGTTCTGGGTGGTGGTGATGGGTGATAGGTCTGGTATATCAGGATGTTCCAAGGCTAGAAAAAAGTACGGTATGTCATTTCTCTTCACAGTAGTATAAAGCTCCTGTTTCTAGCTCTGCAGGATTGTGAGATATCAGACTTTAAATCTGTCACTGGTGCAGGACTGAAACTTGCCCATTGTAGCCTATGGGCCAATGTAAGTATTGAGAATTCCTCGTTTGGAGTGAAAGAAGGAACTCTTTCTCTGAAAGGTTGATTTTTTGTAAAAGGTAGATGTTTAAAGTTAAAATAAGTTCTGGAGAGAAGGATTTGTGACTAGATAGTAGGTGAGGCAGTCAACATTAAAAGATAAAATAGTTGTATCATATGGCTATTACCACCACATACATGTGTGTGTTTGTGCACATACAGAAAGTATGCAGAGTGAAAGCTCTCCTGAGTGGCTGCTTAAGGGACCCATAAAAATTGGTGGTCTTTATATAAATGTATGTACACCACATATGTGGAAGTGATGCCCATGTATTATAGGCTGCTTTGGGAAAAGGTAGGAAAGACAGATGACTTTCAGTGTATGCAGTCACAGATACAGGAGCACCTTTGTGGGTACTATTGATGATATAGGCTTATGCATCTTTCCACAGGTGCTCTTTTTTGTTTTCTCTTTGACCTTCTGCAAAGTTTGGTGTCCCCCAAGGGAAATGTACTGCTCAGATTGAGAAACACATGTCTAGATTATTTCCAGTACAATGTATCCATTGGAGAATTTTAAAATGTATCACTTTTGTTTGGAGGGCTATCGAATTATATATATTTCTGAGTGTACAGTTCCTCTTTGTAGCAGAAATGTGTTCCTTGGAATAGCTTCATGAGTTTATACTGGGTAACTAGGAGTTATTCAAAAACTTTGTATTTGAAGATCATGTTGAAGTTCAGTGAGAATAGAGTTTGTTTTGCACTTATGATGGATGGTTAGGTTTGTGCAAACAAATCTAATGGAAGCCAGAATCCCCCTGAAATCAGGGCGTTTTGGGGGGTTCTATTATTTTTTGTCACATATCAGCCCAAGTTCATAAACAGTTCATGAATCTGAGTTGGTAGTGTTTGCATCTCCCATATAAGTGACTTCTCTTCAATTCCCAGCTGCCTACACACATTCCAGACCCTGGGACTTCTGCATCTTTGCCTCTTGGTGTCTTCAGGGAATGTTTAACTATCACAGCTGGGTTTCTTGAATAAGCTGGGTTGTCCCCTTCTCTTGTGCTCTGGGTTACTGCTCACCTCAGAAGGATCTTTGGAGTGGACAGCTTGCTTTGGGCAGTTGCTTCCCTTAGTCTTTGCAATAATCTTCTAAGGGCAACTTATTCTTGTACTCTCCAAAGAGAGAAAACACATCCTCACTCCTGCTGTAGTGGAAATATGACAAAGTACAGGGGGTGAACACCCATAGTCCTTACAGTAGTAGCTAAGGAAACCTCATAATCCCAAGTGCATGGTTGCTAGGAATTCTGTGAGGGTCCCCAGCAACTATATTAGAAATTATATGGCATATCTCAGCCTGGGAGATGTAACAGTGATTGATTCCCAGAGGTTCTATACAGGATGAAAAAAGGGTGGACACATCCTCTCCCCACCAGCAAAGACTCTTGTACAGGTCAGAGAAGCAATGGTCCATACTGGAATGTCCCCCGATGACTACTCAGAAAGATAGCCTTTGGGTACTTCTGAAAACCTGAGGGGAGATATATAAGTCATTCAGCCCCTAGAACCTAGTGTTGGAGGACACTGCCTCTACTCTCCAAAGACAAATAGAGGTAAGGAGGGTCCTTGGGACTGAGGGTTCTCTTTGGCAGTTTGTTTTCTGCAGTACCTGAACCTTTGAGTTAAAGCCACTGGGACCACTTGTTCCGACTGGGAACAAGATAATATAGTGGAAATGATATCATGTCATTATAAGTACATGTACTGTATTAAATGATTATAGCAAAAGAAGATGCTGCTGAAAAATAATTTTTAATTCAAGATCTCCTCTTTGCTGAGAAACAAAATATAGTGTATAAAGTAAGGGAAATCTAGATCTTACTTGAACTCTATTTTGTAGCCAAAATCTACATATCCACTCTCATAAAAATTGTTAGTAATAGTACAGAGAGTACATAGATGCTGATCTTTTAGACCACTGGTTCCCAAACTGGGAACTAAATGTTACAGGGGGTTCTCGGGAAAAAGTTCCCTAATGGCGGACAGAGCTGTCCCTAGAGACCCCTGGTAGCACAGGGCCAGCAGCATGGAGCCCCTGGACTTCCAAGAGCTAAACAGATCAAAGTAAGCAAAGCTATTACACTGAGGAGATTTAAACTTCAAGACTCCTTATAAAAAATGGAAAGGGAGGTGGATATTTTTTGCTGTTTTTAAAATTAAATAGGCAGCTAGCATTGTTTTTTAAATGATTATGAAGAACAAGTTTAAGCTTTGTTGTAACATGCATTTTGTCCGGACTGCTCAAGACCTGAATGCTTGTGTAGGAGGAACTCTTTGAGTTGACTTTTTAAATACCTTCATGCTGTTTCACATCTGATACTCCTTGATGAAATATAGGAGCCTTGTCTTATAACAGGCTTATTCAAAATGATACAAGCTATGGAAAAGCTTCTTGGAAGATTTTAGAAGAGTATTGCCATTTTCATAATGTAATAAAAATACTGTAATGAGTAATAATAATTAATAATAAATAGTGTGTAATAAGCATGTCATAAAAACAAATTTTATATTTCCAAGATCACTGCTTTTATAATTTATACTCAGGTAAAGGAGAAAATCCCTGGAAATATTCATTTTTAGGAGAGTGTTCACGAGACTTGATATTTTAGTGAAAGGGGTTCACAGGATGTTAAAGTTTGGGAACCACTGTTTTAGACTCTTCCTCTGAGACAGATGGTTCCTTGTTGGTGTTATAAGTTTGGGTAAGGAGAGAAATAGGCTCTTTTTAATTGAACAGGTACTAATGCTTTCAAAGTACTACCTTTCTACTTTTGCAGCTATTTCCTCAGTATCAATACCGAAATTGTATTACTTTATATTTTTAGCATAATCCACGCTAGCTTGGCAATTAAGTGAAAGACTGGTTCTGATACACTATGAAACCTAGGCCTACAAGTGGTCCCCAGAGTGGAGGGACAGGTACTTCAAGTGTAATTTCCCATATAGTCCCTACTTATAATAATTTGCTGTGTAGAACACGAAGAGGAGGCAAAAGCCTATGGTTGCTATATATTACTTTTAACTCTCCTTATGAGAATTAACTGTGTATCGCTTCTGGGGTAAGGTTGGGGTAAGGATTGTCCTGGTACTGTCCTCCATGAATCTGGCTGTCTGGGCTTGGAAAGGGGTGTCTCTTCTATTTGGCTGCTGTGCTTGGTTGTTGACCTTAAATGTTGAGTTTGAAAGGCATATTATCGGCCTTGGCTGTTGACAGAGGTACTATGAGTTGGCCACTAGTTTGGAAATGGATCCAAGGGTGTAGTATTTGTCATTCTGGCTAGTGAAGCCTATTAGTCCTGCTGCCAGGACAGACAGAGATAGAGAAGCCTTAACTCAGGCTAAGGGATTCATTCCCTGTTGCCTCAGTGCTGGTGTGGAGGGTTGGTGTTCACCTTTTCTCCTTGAAAATATCAAGAATTTTTCCTTAGAAATCCATAAGCCTGGATAATTACATAGTTGGGTACCATGGCATATGGAGTATCAGCTTTCACTTCAATTTCACTGTAGTTTTTACAAGTGTCACAAATCAGTAGAATATTAGAGAGAGAGAGAGAGAGAGAATGTTCTACCATATATGTAGTTTGCTGTGTGCACCTCAGTACTTACGTACAACTATCTGTAATGTCAGCTTTCTCTTTAAATACATGCTTCATGTAGATTGTTACATATTAAAAATAATAGTATAATATAAATGTCCTTCAAATTTATGTCCTATATAAAACAGTAGTAGTAAAGTTCAGTATATTGGTTTTCCAAAAAGAGCTGCAAATGGTTCATGTGATCCAGCAGATGGTGCTCTTTGCATTTCTTCTGAATTTAGTACTGTATAGCAGCAATTTATATCCAAGTCAACCTTTGATGAGTTGTAAATTATTGAGGATACCTTTGCAATACGAGCTGTTAATGCATCCTTGCTCCTAAGGCTTTTCCATTTACAAATAATTTGCATAACATTTCCACATGAGAGGTTAGAAAATGTACTACTTCACCAGTAATCTCACATTAATGTAGCTTGATATATTGAAGTAATCCCAGTTATCTTCTGCCATGAAAACATTCAAATATGAAAATATATATTAGATTAAAAAAGACTGTTTAACTTTCTTGTTAGTGTATTAAAATAAAAACGCACTATGCAATGTATCAAAACCAGAAATATATAATTTACTTATTTGAGAGAAAATTGGGTCCCCAATATTGAACTGTTTAGCAAAGGTGTTTGCAATTTTTTTGGTATTTTAATTGTCCACTTTATGTAGTATGGATATATTTGTGTATATATATTGCTATAGAAAGGCACACACAAAGTATGGATAAATGATGCTTATGTAATATAATACATAAACTGAAGTGTCCAACTCAGCATGTAAAAATAAATCTTGTTTGCAGTATTGTTGTAGCCTGGTCAGTCCCAGGATGTGAAAGAGACCAAGTGGGTGAGGTAATATCTCTTATTGGACCAATTTCTGCTGATGCAAAAGACAAGTTTTTGAGATACCTAGAGCTCTTCTTGCCCAGACCTGAAGAACTCTCTGTAGCTCAGAAGCTTGTCTCTTTCACCAACAAGTTGGCAAAATAATTCCTGGGTAGAACCTCACATCTGAGTGTTATAAACCACACATCACATTCTATTTGTGCATTTGTATAGTTCCTCCCATTTTAGGATTTCCACCCAAGATGATAGTATTGAGTACAAACCTCCTGTGAGGTATATAGGTACTATCTGAATTTTACAGATGGGGAAACTGAAGGGCATAAAAGGTAAGTAACTTTTGTGCAAAGTGATATAGCGAGTCAGGGACAGAACCAAAAATAAATTTCAAAGTCACAACTCGCAATTTCCTTCTAAAATCACTAGATGCACTTTCTCCCAAATAACTAGCAGTTCAGGCCCAGCCTCTCAGGTATCAGTTTACATCCAACCACTCTCATGGCACTATGGATATAATTAGCTGAGTTGCTCTATGTGTGTGGTTTGAAGATGGGATTAACAACATGGGAAAGAAATACTAGGAGGGGTAGGGAAAAAAGGGTTAGAAAGTGAAAGAGGAATTGGATGCATTTGCTATCTGAAAGTAAAGACAAATTTTGAATTATGGGGCTATAATGCGATGAATAGAAGAAGCTTAGCTGTGAACAAAGATAACCAAGAGGACTGTTTCAGAGGGCATAGCTGCAGACACTGCTTGGAGGAAGCTGGATTGGTGAGTGGTACATTTGGTTCATCTGTGGGTTCATCTTTGGCAGTTTGTTTTGTTTGTGCTCTGTTTATTGGCTGTGCTTGGTAAAGGACGTGAAGCTCTGACTCTTGGAGCTTTGATCAGCCCCACTGTTTGAAGACTGAGTGGCTATTTGCTCCCTGGTAGTGAGGGGCATTGCTGAGTTGAGCTAAGCAGGGAGACTTGATATACAAAGTCACTTCTAGACAAGCTCAAAAGCTGTAAACAGAGGCAGCTAACAGCAAGCTTCTGACAGAGTTGAGAGAGGAAGTGTGAAAGGCTTTCTTTCTAGGTCCAGCTCCAAGTATGATATCAAGATGGCCACTGATGAAATAGTGGACTGCAATGGATGTGCTGTGTTTTGTTTCCTGCCTGAAGCCAAAAGGGACTTCCTGTGTATGAAGTGCAAGTTGGTTGCTGTGCTGAAGGAAAAGATTCTTGGATTGGTAGGGCAAGTGTAGATGCTACTGAGAATCAGAGAAGCTGAGCATTTCCTAGACAACCAGGTTTGAGAAACAGGGCAGTACCCCAGGTTCAAGGAAGACAGGGGCTGGCCATCAAGCACTCAGGGGGAGAGAGGAAGTCAGAGCAGAGGAATGGTGGTTTGTAACCACCAGAGGCAAGAGGTTATGGCAGCATTCTGCACAGCTGGAGACAGATGAGGGTGGGCAGGCTATGCCCACCAGAAAGAAGAGGATCAGGAAGAATTACATACAGCTAGATGTTTCCAGTAGATAACACCTGGTTGATGTGAAAACTGTGGAGGATACCCTTCCAGATCCAGCAAATCCAAGGGAACAGAGAGGTTTACAGGATGCATCTGTGGATGGTAGTTTGACTCAACATGTAATAAAATCAAGCTTGCCCACATAGAGTTCTCCAGCTGTCCCAGGAAGACCAACAATCCTCGCTGGGAATTTGGTATTCAGAATAAAACTAAAAAATAAAATAAAACAAACAAACAAAACAAAAGTAAAAAACAATGTGCAAGGGGCTGACAAATAACATGATGGTGTGCTACCTTCTCAGAGCCAAGTCATGAGACATCACTGTAAGATTGGATAGGCTTCTGAAGTTGATAGAAAAGGATTCATTAGTAATGGTTCCTATTGGCCCTAATGACACTATTTTATGGGATGTCTCACAGACAGTAGATGACTTAAGTGAACTCTGAAGTGTTCTGAAGAAAAAGAATTTCCAAGAAATCTTCTCTGAGATTCTTCCTTTCCCATGAAAGAAGGAAGAGAGGAGGCAGAAGATTCTGGAAGTGACCTACTGGCTAAGTAAGTGATGTAGGGTTGAGGGTTTTGGTTTTGTGGACTATTGGCCGTCTTTCCATGGGGTGAGGGAACTGTATAATCTGGATGACCTCCACCTCAGTGGAAGAGGAGCAATGCTCCTTGGGGACCATCTGGTTAGAGTAGTCAGGAGGACATTAAACTAATAACAAAAGGGGACCGTAAAAAGAGGGAAGATATGAGCACTTTGTACAAAATCAAGATGTTGAGAACCAAAATTAAGCAAGGAACCAAAGGACACGAAGAGAAGAAATTATTTTATTGCCTATATACCAATGCTAGGAGCCTGGGTAACAAACTAGAGGAACTGGAAATGTTCATTTATGATCATAAATGGTGGGATGATTGACATGATTGGAATATTAGTATCAATAGAAAGCACTGAATGGGCAAAAGGGGAAGGGGAGCAATACTCTTGTCAAAAATGACATTACCTGTTTATGAGTCACTGAATTTTCTTCCAAGTTATATCTTGAATGTTTATGTATCAATATGCCAATGGATAAAGCACAAGATGGAATATTAATTGTTGTCTGCTACAGACCACCTGATCACACTACTGAACAGGATGACTAGCATCTTATGAAATTATCTACTGTCTGCAGGTAAAGAAAAGAAAAAAAAAGAAAAGCTGTGTGATCATGGGGGACCTCAGCTTGAGTGATGTGTGATGGATGTTTTATGCTGTCAGTTGTAAAACACACTTGGAAATTCTAAATATTATAAATACAATTTCCTAACTCCAAAAGTGTTGCATCCAGCACAGGGGAGTTCTATATTAGACCTTGTCTTTATAGATAGAGAGGAAATAATTACAGAACTAAAAAATAATGGTGCATTAGTACAAGTGATCATGACTTTATCATATTAATAATATAAAGTCCAAACTAATGACATCTATATTTGGTGCTTTAAACGGACCAGTTGCACTAAGCTGAAAATAATTGTGAGCCAGATCAGCTAGGAGGATGAATGTAATTGGGGATTGTTTAAGAATGCTATACTAGACATCCAGAAACTACAATTGAGGGTCAAGGTCATACTGGCTAAAAAAATGACTTGTTATAGAGGGGAAGTAAAGCTGTGTGTGTGTGTGTGTGTGTGTGTGTACACACACCATGTCTAGTAAATGGAAGAAAGAGAAAGTTGATAGTAATGAATATAAATCAAAGCTAGGAATTGTAAATAATTGATAAAGTAAGAATAGCACCACAAGGGGATATTTGTGGGCAGCAGAGTTAAGGATAATTAATAGTCATTTTTTAGTCAAATTCAGGACACTATTTAAACTCTGATTTTAGGTTTTATTAATAGCTTATAGTACTATCAAAGAGAGAAATACCACATCATTATTTAGTGTAGAAGTATTTACATTTAATACAGAAAAGCGAACAAAGCATTTTAAAAGCAGCACTTGAAATAGTTAAATATTTAAACAAGTCTGTTAGTAAGATTGTCAGTGTAATCCAGGCTATACAGATTTTCATAATCCTACTGGTATTATACATTCCATATTAATAGAACAAATATGATTTGTAACATCTGCATCACATTTGTATAGTTTTAAGCAGGACATTTATACCTCTTTGTTTAACAAGCAGACAAATAGAAGCATATGTATACTCTCTATGATATTCTCCAGAGATGATTTCCCAAGTCTATACTGTGGCCTAAAGAGTAATGTGTATCACTTGTGTCCTTAGAAAGTGAATTGGAACATGTCTCAAACCACAGCCAAATACTGCTTGCTGACAGCCAGAGTGTTAACTGGTTTTGAAAATAAGTCTCAACAGCAGCCATGTTCTTCTGGCCTTCAGTCATCTTTCCAGTTACTCCATACTCACCCCACAGCACCTGTGGGGTGTCTTTCCAGGGGGGCCAGCATTCACCCTCCACCTCAAGTATCTGTATCCCTAGTGATGCCACCAGACAGCCCTTAGTCATCAAAACAAAGGTAACAAAAAACCTATAAGCAGCTCCATCCACAATATGGGCCTCTCTTACTTCAGAGAGTCCTTGAGAGTATCAATGTCCTCTTCAGCATTCAGTGGGCTCCTGTGCAAACTTTGGTTCTGTTCCTCTTCAACTCAGGGGTTCTGCCCCCTCCTTCTGTGAGGACAGGGGCTCTGTAGGCAGTAAACCCTCTCTCCTGGGTTGGAGAAGCTCAACTGCCTGTTCCCTCCGCGGGGTTTCCCCATCTGAATGCAGTTCCCTCTTTTTAACTCCACGTTCTCTGGCATGATTTTCAGGTGCAGCAGGACAGGGCCATTCATTACACCCTGTCTTTGGGATTTTTTCTCTTCTGTCTGTTTTTCTCTTTTCTACACACGTGCATAAAAAAAAATCTGATTCTAATAATTCCTATCCTCTTTTCCTCTGCTGCTGCCACTTTCCTTGGACTTAAAAAAAAAATTGAACTGTATCAATATGTGTTACTCTTACTCAAGCAGGCCTCCTATTGCGGGCCTCCAAAGTATTTAGAAGTAGAAATGTAAATAAGTCTTTCTGTAGGAGATAAAGCCTGATTAGTTTGACATTTTGTTTGTTTATGTGATAGGTGTGGAGTTGGTGTGTGCATAAATTGAAGGAAAGAGTTTTGAAGGAGTGCCTTCCATTCTATATGCCAAGTTCCTGTGAAATTTCTGTCTCATGCACTCACAGTTTCATTCTATATATTGACAGCTTCATTTTTCTAGTAGAACATAACTATCATGAAAAGCAATGGTCACAAAATGAGTCGACTTTTCAGTTAGGTCTTGCCAGTCCCAGTGGAGGCTTTTAATATCAACTGTTAGGACCAAGACCTTCAGCTGTACTTTATACCTCTGATTAGTCTCTTCATATAATATAGATAGACCAGGGGTTCTCAAACTTCATTGCATCATGACCCCCATTTGACAGCAAAAATTACTACATGGCCCCAGGATGTGGGGGCTGAAGTGTGAGCCTGCCCAAACCTTTCTGCCCTGGGCATAGAGGCCAAAGCCTGAGCCACACCGCTACAGGTGATGGGGCCAAAACTGAAGCCCAAGGGCTTCAGCCCCAGTCGGGGGGACCTGTAACCTGTGCCCCACCACCCAGGGCTGAAGACCTCTGGCTTTGGCTTCAGCCATGGTCCCCAGCAATTCTAATGCCAGCCCTGGCAACCCCATTAAAACAAGGTTGTGACCCACTTTGAGATTTTGAGTCACAGTTTGAGAACCGCTGACAATTTTTTTTGAGGTTCCCTTTCTTTGTCTGTTGCCTGTCCTCCCAGAATCACGTTCAGTAATTGAACATCTAATATGTTTTTTTTACCAGTTCACCATTCCCTTCACCATTAACACTTCAGAGATCAATTTTTTTCTCAGACAAAATTATAGGTGGAGCTGGTACTGTTAAAACTGCCTAGTATTTTACATTATAAGAATCTGTTTTTAGTTGCTTATAACTTTGCCAAATTGTAAATATTCGGACTAAAATTTTCCATGATGGCTGTCTACATTAAGTTGAAATTTTTTTAAGAGTTTCAGCTGTTTCTCAGAAGTAGGCTAGGGAAAAATGTGTTTTGTCCATGTTAAACTCCTACAGTTGGTGTTTATTGAGAAGTTTCTAGTGCATCCATGCTTTGGAACAGAGTCTTCAAATTTGACAGAGAGGTTGCCCTGGTGTCAAGGATGTATCTTTTCAGTCCCTATAAAAATGATTTTAATTTGGCCAA